>NW_023425377.1:19617500-20067500 GCF_014108415.1 Molossus molossus
GGCCTCAGAGTTCAGCTAGACGACCACTGTCCTTCTTTGACATGGGTTCTCTCTATAAGACAGTCTAAGGAGTCACAGATACTTTTGAGGTGTGGTTTTGAAAAACCAGCCATTTCTTTCCCCCTTCCCAATTCTCCTTCCTCCTCTCCACCCTCCTCTTGATAGCAGCTTTATTGAGATAACATTCACAGACCATACCACCTACCCATTTAAAGCAAACAATTCAATGTCAGCCAGCCACTTCCCGCACGGCTGAAAGTAGGGGACCAACCGCACCTTAGCGAAGGCGTTTCTGCTGGGGAGACCCAGCCCAGGTGAATCAAGACAGCCGTGCTCCTGCTGTGTGTCAGGAACGATGCTGGCACAGTCCTTCCTGTTGCTCTAACACGGTGGTTTTCAAAGTGTGGTCCCCAGGCTAGTGGCACCAGCATCATCTGGGACCTTGCTAGAAATGCCAGTTCTTAGGCCTCACCCCAGACCTACCGCATCAGATGGGTGAGGCCTCTGAGCTGGACTTTACCGAGCTCTCCAACTGATTGTGGTACGAGCTCACAGACAGAACACTGATCTGATTTAGTGTGGAAGGGAGCTCAGAGGAATAACCCTAGGCCGCAGTGACCATACCAGAATCTCTAAACGATTAGAAATAGAAACTCACATTTTCTGCTAGAATAGTAGAAAAACTGAAGTTCTTCAAGGATTCCAAGCTGATTTGCTGGCCCCCAGCGAACCCATGAAGGGGATGGGTGCCGGCTTGGTGCCCTCCCCCTCCTGACTCACAGTGGTCCCCACCTGGCCTGGCCTTCACCTCCCTCCCAGCGCTCCTCTCTCGGTCACGGGAGAAGAGACCGGCAGACGACCGCACCGCCCGATGGGCTCACAGCAAGAGCTCTCAAACCTGCGCCGAACATCCCCGGGAACTGGTTTGCACACATGCCCCGAATCTCAGCTCTACACACTGGGGAGCAGCGGCTTCCAAATCTTTCAGCTGTGACCCATGAAAAGGAATACCTTTTACGTCCTGACCTGGCCCACCCATATATGACAGAAATGTAAGGTGCGATGTGCTCAGATGCGTTTTCTGTTCCATCCTCTTGTATTTCACGTTTGTTAAAAAGCCTGTCATGACCCCAGAAACTGATCTCATAACTCTCTAATGGGCCTACTACAATCAGAAAAATCCTGGCCGAGGTATGGTCTGGAACTTACAGGGTTAAAAAATGCTCCACTTGATCCAGAGGTCCTGAGGATGGCTCTCCTTCCGCCCTACCCCATTGTTGCGACTGCTGTTATTATCAGTCTGAGGATGCACACAAACGGACCCAGGCCCGGTTCTGTAAGCAGGACCGTGGCTGCGTGGTGGACCTCGGCCATCAGTTCTAGAACTCCTGTGTGTTGCTGTGAGACCTCTGGGATACCACAGGGGTGGAGAAAGTCATTACTCCCAATGGCCAGCCCTTCGGCCAGAATCCAGAAAGCATATTTCAGGCGTCTCCTCTCACCATGAGCTGCCAGGGAAATGTGTGTGCCGGGGCTTCTGCACCCATGGGCCGACGTCTCAGCACCCGGAAAACATCGAGGGCACTGAGCCCAAGTTCGAAGGCCAGCAGAGCTCCGTCATCCCTGATTCGGGGTTTCCACCCCATCCTACTCGATGTCTCTTTATGTAACAGTTATTTGGTATGACTCCCTTTACTATTCTAAAATCGAATTTGTAAACAATAAAATCTGATTAATACCCAAATTGAAAAAAATTCTATATAATGCCCCAACTGTGATACAAAGGAGAAATGATAGAATAACACGTGTCAATATGTAAATGCTTGGGTGACCCACAAAGACGGAAAAGTAGCCCGAGGCACGTACCTACACGTCATACACTGGAGTACATGTCAGTCCAACTCACAGACTGGTACAGGCATGTGGATTGGCAACTCAGGTACCATGAGCAGAGTGCTGTTGATGCAATTTCCCAGGGCAGTGGGCTGGTGGCGTTCCAAGCCCAACAAGTACAATCCTCCCGGTGCACCTGCATTCCTGGAGAGGGCCGCAGACTCACGCAGGAAAGACCGTGCTGTCTGCCAGCTGTTCTGAGTGGTGTTTGGCAACGGGGGAGATGAGAAAGGAGGAGCCTGGGTGAAATGCTCACGGGCATGCTCCAGTAACAAAATACTTTTCTGGAGAGAACCGCAGGGAGGAGGAGCGGAGATCCAGTAAGGCTGGGCACGGTGCTGTTGCCTGGTGGCCAGGGAGAGCAGGAATGTCCAGAGAGAGCTGTCAGGGGGTTGCTATGGAGCATGTGATGTGAAACCCTCCTTGGCCTCTTCCATCAGGTGTTCAGTAAAGTGTGAAGTCCTCCCTGATACTTGGGCACACGTAGATCCTTGCAAGGGGCTCTCTAAGGGTGAGCCCTGGGGCAGAAGCCAGGGAGGCAGCTGACTCCGGCGTACCCCCGCTGGGTGCCAGGCACTGTCCGAGGCTCTTTGCTGACTCCACCCCACACACAACCTTCGCCACCCCCAAGGGGGTTAACCCTACTTTACAGAGGCAGAAACAGACTCAGCAGGGTCCATCACCGCCCATGGCTACACAGCCAGTGGTGTTTCTCCAGAATTCCAGCCCATGTCTGTCTCTTTTCATCACCTCTTACAATCAGCGGCCTCAGATTAACATGTGAAGTTTATTTCTCTGGCACTTTTCTGGGAACGAATGGGAACTGGCCTCCAGACTAAAGACAAATTGCACACCTTCCGCAAACATTTGCTTTGCAGCCACAAGCCCCTCTGTTCTCTGGCATCGCGTTATAAATGACCCCTCTCCTCGGAGAGCAGGTATTGGCCTGAACGTGCCTTGGGTGATTTTGAGAATGAGTTACACTCCTTCCGCAGGCGATCACATCCACCAGCCAGCTCCCAGAATAGAAAGCACTTCATCACACAAATTAACTCCTCTCCCTTATTTCGCAGAAGATGAGTAATCTATTTAAAAATATGCTATTATCTAAACAGGCGGTCTTATCTGCACTTTTAATTTCAACTAAATGTCCGGACTCTCTTTTCAGCGGGTGGGCAGGACCATAAATCTGTTTAATAATCAGACGACAAATAAAAACACCCCAGAAACCAACAGTCTTGAGTTAATTATAGCTGTCCCTGCTTTCTGAACGCGACGCCCCACGAATCAGCTACAAGTAGGAGACGCCCTGGCCCCTTGGACGGTCCACTCCATTTTTTCCCCCAGTTGGAGCCCATCCAGGGGAGCAGATTCGTGGGCAATTCCAGTTGTGGGCTCCGTGCAGCTGCTCTTAAATCATGTCAGGTTGTCAGGTGTTCGAGAGTAACATGTGTTTCATTTAGGAGGCCGGCTTCCATGAAGGTGTTGTTAAAAAAGAAAAAAAAGTCTTCTGCTTCAGCAACAATGTCAACCTGTCAGTTTCATATTTGTTAAAGGGCAAAGGTATTCTCCTGGGGGAGATTCTCCTGCTCCGTGGACAGGAGCAGAAAGCTGGACATATGTCAGCTTTCCTTACCAACCCCTTTGACTACTGCCTACCCCGCCCCAACCCACCTTGACTCTCCGGACAGCCCTGCCTTGGGTCCTGCAGACTTCTCACCTGGGCCTCCTCCCTCCCTGCTTCCTCACTGGTTAGTGCCAGGGCAGGAACTGCGGGATCTCTGCCTATTTGCAGAAACTTCCACATCAGGAATTAATGTGGGTACACAGACAGGTCTTCTGGCCTCTGATCCCTCACCTCATCCTCTCCACACTGCTGCCACAGCACAGGTCTACTGATGTCATGTGGTGACGTGTCAAGCCTCTCAGCAATGTCAAACCCACCTCCCATCTCAGCCTTCACCCGATCCTCTCTCTGCAGACACCAACTGACTGCTTTTCCTGCCTTTGCTCCTCTACTCTGCAAGTCCTCGGCTCAGAGCATCCTCCTCCGCTTCTCTGGCCCAGAGACTAATTCTTCCATCCAGGCTCAGCTCAAGGTGCTCCCGAGTCGCCCTCTGCACGACCGGTGTTCTCCTCAGATGCCCGCTAAGTGTGGCACAGGCTCCGACCACAGCTCTCGTTGCATTCCCTGCACGTTCTAGTTCGGGACGAGTGTCTGTGCACCCGGTGGCAAGCTTCCTGAGGGCAGGACTGACGGATTCACTCCCATCTCTCACAGTGTCTGGTATGTGGCAGATGCTCACAGATGTCTGGCGAACGATCCTGACTGGATAAAGTTTGCTTGTCATTTGCTGCTTGTATTTTTGATTTTGAAATCATGTTTTCGTTTTATTAATTAAAGTTTTTTTACAGATATCCCTCCTTTTGCCCCCACTTACAACCTCCATCCCACTCCCATTCCACCCCTACCCCAACGGACAACAGTGCTTTTATTTTTTAAAGTCTATATACACAATGTTCTTTCAAAGGACTCAGTGTGTCACCCCAGGGAAGATGTCAAGTATATTGGGGTGGGGGGGGCTGTCATCCAAGTATTTACTTGTGAGTCTCTAAACACAGGGGGCAGCATTGGGAAGGAAGCAAAAGTCACCTTCACAGAGGGATATCTATCAATGAACTGGCCACTCATGAAATTTTCACTCACACATCACTCCCCACTTAACAGAAGGTGTATCTCTATCACATACACGTCTGTTTGTGAAATGGCTGTGTTTCAGATGTGACTATCCTGCAATATCACACAGACTGATTATAAGTTGCTGCAGAGGAAGGAGCAAGTGCAAAGGCCCTGAGGCAGATGGGGCAGGACCTAACACAGTTACTGTTGTTTTGGTTAGATGTTAAAATCATTTCTTGTAGGTGGACACTTGCACAAAATCTTGCTTGGACATGCTTCAAAGACTCAGGTACCTTGCAGAGAAAGAAACCATACTGATATAGGTGGACTCCATTTTTAGATCTAAAGTGTTCTAGATATTTCCTATTTTTTCTTTCTATAATGGAAAAGTCTTTACTATTTTTTATAATTCTCAATGTGATGCATTTGTTAAAACTTTTTTTTAACCACCATGGACGAATGTAACATCTGAATGGAAACAGCCACTCTGGTCTCATCCACCAGCAGTGGCTACTGTTAGTTGGGTGCATTTCTTGTCCAACATTCCAACTGATTCCAAGTTTCTGGGCTTAATTATTTCTTCTGAAATCTGCTTTTCCCCGTCTAACAATATGTCACAGCCATCTTTCTGTATCAGTACATGTAGATCTCGCATGTGCTTTTCTTCACGATCTCACTCAATCTTCCAATTAACCCAGCTGAGGGAAGTAGTCCCATCTTGCCCAGAGTCAGTAACTGGCAGACCAGAAGAGCAGGCTCTGACTCTGCAGTGCACACCCTGTCCCTGACACCGTGCTGTCTGCTATCAGAAGCAGAACCAGAAGACAAGTGCGCAGTAAGTTATAGTTCAGCTCAACGTAAGGAAGGAACTTCCTAATGATAAGAGCTGCCCAGCAAAGACATGGGATATCTCATAAGACAGTGAGTTGTCAATCACTGGAAGAGTTCAATTAGAGGCTGAACTTAATACGCAAACCACACAGAAAGACTCAAACATTGGAGAAATGGTTAGACTACGTGGCCTTGAAGGGCCCCGTCTAGCCCTGAGATTGTGTGATTCTACGGCTCCAAGATGATCTGCCTGTCTGTGCAACCAGCCCTGAGCATGGTGAAAATGCAGCTCTGAGGACCTAATTCATTAGCCCCAGAGCTCCTTCTGAGATGTATTTAATAATGAGCACACAGAAAATGTGTGTTTTTTTTCCCATAAGCTCTAGGGTATTTTATCTACCCCTGTCATTTCTCCCAGCCCCAGCTGTAAGCATCTTTTACTTTTCAACATTGTGTTTGTTTTATTTGTCAAGGGCCAGAAAACTTGAAATGCTGCCTGCGAGGGAACTCCACACGGTGGGTATGTGTGAGGCACCGTGGGCTGGGAGTTTTGTGCATCAAACCCAGAGCAGTGTGGGGCAGATTTTTCCAAGCCTCTGGTTGCACATGGATCATTTGATGCCCATGTAGTCAGATTAGTAAACTCATGCTCAAACACACACACACACGCACGCACACACATGCACACCCCTCTGCTGCCCACTGTCAGGACACCCTGTGAGAACAGAAGGAGCTGCTCATAGCTGGGGCATCATAAGCTTAAAACCAAACAAAAGCCCTGGCTCAGGCCTGCTGTGATGAGGGGGTCTCAGGCCTGGAGAGGCATCTTGTTCCCATGCAGGAGCCCAGATGGCTGAGTTGTGGAGCCATAAGCTACTGGCATCACCCAGAGATCAGGTGGCACTCTGAGGCCGGCCGGCAATGTCCCCTAGCTCCTCAGTACCTTATCTATTCAGGTCTGTCATTGGCGACCCCGTTCCTGTGAATTACCACTGCCTCCCTCTGAGGGGAGGGACATTTAAAAATTTCCCAAGTAATACATGCTTCTTTTGGAAATTCTTGAAAGTCAGACATGTAAAAGTAAATAAGTTATCACCAATTAACCCACTTTATGGTCTGTTGGGGCTTTCATGTCCCTTTAGTAGACAACTATCATGGTCCTGAAGGTCATCCTTCCATATTCCTCATGGCACAGCTCAGCACAGAATAACACTGAACCGACCCTCCACCATCTGCCAGGTATGGCGTCAGCTGGTTAGAAACCAAGATAACCAAGTGCAGGTTCCAGGTCAACTGAGGAAGGTATTTCTGCTAGAAGAACAACATGAGAGCTGACACGTAGTAAGAGTGATTCTGTACCAAACATGGTGCTAAGCATCCTATAAGTATCATCTCATTCAGTGTCCACAACGATCCTATAAGGTGAGACTATCATCTCCATTCTAGAGAGGAGAAAACAGGCTGGGAGAGTTGCAGGATCTTATATACGGTATTGCTAGTAAGTAGCAGAGCAGGGACTTGAATCCAGGTTGCTTTGTGCTCCTAACCACTACGCTTTCCTTTAACAGGGGAAGTATATGCAAATATCAGCAGCATACTTTGGAGACAGGACCAAGGAGAGTAGAGGTCTCTCAAGGAGAGTTTCAATAGCTTGGGGTGATACACAAAAGGAAGGCTTTTAAAGAGCAGGCCAGGACTTACCTCTGGGTAGGAAAAATACAGAACTTGTATCTTTTTAAAAGGGGAGTAAATACTTAAAAAATAAAATAAAAGGAAAAGGAATAAACAGAGCCCTGGTAGGATCTGGGTGAGAGTCACGGAATGGGGCGGGGCAGGGGGACTCCGCTCCTTTCCCTCCAGGCTGCTCCTGGCCTCCAGGGCCACCTGTGTTTTAGGAGGCAAATCTGGTCACCATGAAAACCACAGCACTGGACATGAATTTCCTGGGGCCAGAGGCAGGGCTGCTCCACTGACCTCCTAACTCTCTCCTAGGGGCAAACACTCTTACCCAGCTGGTCTGAGTATAGAGGCTTATCTAACCTGGATGGCCTGGAATTTCAGGGGCAGACGCCTCTGCGGACAGCGGTGGTTCGGAAGGCGTGTTTCCCGTGCCTTTTAACACATCAGTGGTATAGGAAGGAGGAGACAACCCTTCAAAACGCAGCCCTGCTCTGCTCCAAAGTGTGCCCCAATTAAGATGATTACTGGTTTCCTTACAACACAAATACTAATGGCCTGTCACACTCTGGCATATTTTTCTTGGTAACCTTCAACTCCGAATGATTAATAGGGCTCCTGTGGCAAGGCTCATACACACGCAGGCGGAAAACGGGAAAAACCCAACGCTGACGACGGCACATCTAGTGAGGCGGAGGTTTGTGCAAACACATTCTGAAGGACTGTGAATGGGAGCGCACGCCGCCATCAACGGGGCAGAATGTCCTGGGGACACTCTGAGGCCTTAAGGTTACATAGCTCTGTGACCCCACCAAAGTCACCTTCCCCCTCTGGGCCTTAGTTTCTTTTTTTCTTGCTAAATGGGGATAATAATCCCTTTCCTGCTTAAGGGTGTTTGAAGATGCAAAGAAGGGGAACACCACGATAATTGTCCGTGGTAAAAATGAGTGGGGAGTAGGGGCAGCGGATATGGCTCAGTGGTTGAGCGTTGGCCCATGCACCAAGAGGTCACCAGTTTGATTCCCGGTCAGGGCACATGCCCAGGTTGGGGGCCTGATCCCCAGGGGGGGCCATGCAGGAGGCAGCCAATCGATATCCTCTCTCATCGATGTTTCCATCTCTCTCTTCCTCTCCCTTCCTCTCTCTCTAAAATCAATAAAGAAAAGTAAAAAACAAAACAAAAACAAAACGAAAGGGGGGCAGAGACAGGAAAGAAAGTGCAGCACAGCGGTAGGGGAAAGGCTCCACAATCAGGCAGGCTTAGGTCGGATGTCTTGCTTTCCTACGGACCAGCTCTGCCAGGTTACTTGAACTTCTCTGAGCCTCGGTTTCCTCATCTGAAAGATGGGTGCTGGGATGAAGTGAGATGGCGAGTGCAGAGTGCTCAGCAAGCCCGTGCGTGAGGCCGACTGAGCATCAGAACTGCGAGCGGTGGTTATTGTTATTATTGTATTATTGCTACAGCATGCCAGGAACAATGACATCAGTCTTGAGGTCCCCAGGAAAAGCCCGCCTTCCCAATTTATATTTTCTCAAGACACTTCACCCAAACAGAACATTTCAAATTCCATTTTTCCTACTTAATCAAGGCCAGAGAGGGCCCCTGACTGTCCTAGACAGAACCCCTTCCCAGTGTTTCGCGAGCATCATCCAGTGTTTCGCGAGCATCATTTAGGGAGAAACAGGGTAAAGACAGTTTTCCATTTGGCCTCTTTAGAAATATGAACTGCTAGGTAGAGGTACCAACACTTCACTGATGCTAATTTTGGTTGAATAGTCAGTAATTAATGAGGATGTAGTCAAAGGAGGCTCCCCCAACCACTCTGCCCCCCCCATTTATCTCATATAAAGTGCTGGGCAAAAAGGGTCTCGATGCATTCTCCTCCAACCCAATTGTTACCCCTAAACCCTAAATTTTGGAATGGGCCTCATGTAAGTCTCCACCTCAGCTCACTGGAGGAGCAGACCCTACGGGATGCTTAAAGGAAACCCGCAATGGAAGCAAAGAGGGGAACACATGTTCTTTAGACCATGCAGCTGAGGGCTGTATGAAATAGGCCAGACAGAAACTCGCAAACCCAATGGGGGTCACATGGGAATGTGGGCCCAGAGATATCAGGAGAACCAGAGTACCAGGTTTTTACGAGAATTCTCTCAACTTCAAATATTGGCAATTCAATCAGATTTTAAAAATCGGTTTGAGGGCCAAATAAGCAGATCTAGGGGCTATATCCAGTACGTTGAAAGGAACATAAACTCTTCAAAGCCAGAAGTTTATGACCTAGAGCAAAGGGGGAGTCATTTACCAAACGGAGTTCGTGAAGACCAAAGGAGTTTAACGGATCAGAAAAAAGATGGCAATAAAAACCCATGTGTAATTCCACTGCCCCACTATTAACACTGTGCTCCATACCCTTCCAAGCATTTGAAAAATATATATGTGGCTACAGATGTTTTGCTCGGTGTTTATATTTAGTAGGATTGGGCCCAGATGCGCACACCAGTGCACAGCCTTTGTGTTCCTGCATTGACCCCTCCGCTGCGGTCGCCTGTACACTGCGGTCCTCAGGCAGCTCTCCGAACACTGCGCCCTCTTTGCCAAGATGCGCTCCTCTGGCAGCTTTTCGGGGCCAGACTGAGCCAATGTTGCTCGAATGTAAGTAATGAACAGTCCCCTTGAAAGGAAGAAGTTACTGTGGCCTCTGCCATACGCACCCCGGGGGTTTATCTGAGAAATACACACCAAGGCAACCCAGGACGCTTCCGACTTCTGAGGGGGAATTTTTCAAGGCAAAGAGAAATCTTCTGGGTAGAGAAAACAGCTTTTTTTTAAAGATTAAAAATCAAAAGATAAATTAAAAAATGCCTGGCTAACTCTTGGATCTTGGACCCACTTGAGAAAAACGGGTCTAAGGCACAATGGCAGGTGCCCGGGAACCCAGGTGCACCCAAGTTCAGCCTCTGAAGTTCCTTCCCACAGGCCGGGGCACAGAAACCACGGGGGGCACGGTCCAGCCATGCGCCCTGCAGCCGTGGAGCTGAACCCGGCTCCTCTTCCCACCTCCGGGGAGAAGCAGCCTTTGAATTATTTTCTACACCAGGCTCTTGGGTAAGATTTCTTTGGAACAAAGTTTTCACTATTGAAAAAAAAGAAAAACGTTGGAAAATCACAAATGGAGGCCATTTTCCTCATTTTACAGATGGTGAAACTGTAGTCAGAGAGGGGAGGGCTTGCTGGGAGGCCAGTGACTCCCTCCCTCAGACCCACACCTCGGACCCCTCCCTCTTCCTCCACCCCTCATCTGAGCCCTGCCTGGAAACAGTCCCGGGGTCTGGGTGCGGGTGCTGGGTGCAGAGTCAGTCCACGAACGGCCGATGTCCGAAGTTCAGGTATCGGGGGAAAAGATACACAGCAGGTGTTTTATAATGTTCTCGGAATGAATCAAGGGGCTTCGGAATCCCAGGACGGCCTGGGTGTCCTTGTACACGGCGCTTAGCCTCTCTGAGTCCCACTTTCTTCTCTGAGAAGGTGATGATATCTTCCTTTCAGGGTTGTTGTGAAGTTAGTGCAGTCCTGTAAGTAAAATACCTGGCATAAAGTAAGTGTTCAATAAATGGTACCTTCTGAATTACACAGTGGATGAGGAGAAGGAGCTGGAAAATAAATGCGTTGTAACTCAAGGGAAAACCATTCTATTTAGGCGTGGGACCTCGATGAGCCTCAGCTGCCTCATCTATAACATGCAGCTGTGAGATGACCTACCCCTTGGGGTTGCTGTGAGGGTCAGGCAAGTTCCCCAAAGTGGGAACGCGGAACTCGCCAGTGGTAAACAAATGCTGCTGGCCAGGCAGAGCCCTGCTGGACTGTGGGTGACAGAAATATGGAAGCATCTCACCCAAAGGCTGTCGAGGACAGGTGTGTGCACAGTGAACCAAAGGTACAATGGTCTTTCTTATTTCTGTTTACCATGTCGCATAGTTTTTGAAAATTTTTTTTCTTTATTAATTTTTTAGGGGGAGAGGAAGGGAGAGAGAGAGAGATATAGAAACATTGATGAGAGAGAACATAGTCTGGCCGCCTCCTGCATGCCCCCACTGGGGATCAGGCCCACAACCTGGGCATGTGCCCTGACCGAGAATCGAACTGGTGACCTCTTGGTGCGTGGGTTGACACTCGACCACTGAGCCACACCGGCTGGGCATAGTTTTTCTGATTACAAAAATATTACACTGTAGAGAATTTGGAAAACACATAAAAGCACATAGAAAACCATAAATCTCCTATGACCGCATCATCTAGAAATAGCCACAGGTACTGGGTCGGGTTCAATGTTGTTCAGGTCACAGGTGAGGCACAGGTGAGGCACAGGTGAGTGTACGTGAGGCAGCGCGTGGGAGTGGTCCCAGTCCAACTCCAGTCCCACCTCCCACCACATGGGTGACCCCAAGGAACACACCTCACTTCTCTAAGTCTCAGTTTCGTCCGAAAACCGGGGACAATATTAACATTACCTTCTTCATAGAAGAGTTGTGAGGATTAAGTTAAGATAATGCATGTTAAATGCTCAGCATGGTGTTTATCACATTATAAGGACTCAATACACACAGCTACTGTTACAATTCTTCTTCTTCTTACTATACATACATACAACTCACACCATTTTTATCTACAAGATGGATCATTTTGGTAACAACAATATCATCAAATTTTCTCCTACAACATAGTCCCAGTGTGGTCCCAGGGCAAGCAGGGTCAGTGCTCCTTGGGAACTTGCTAGCAATGCAGATTCTCTGTCAGACCTTGACCTAGTGGATCAGAGACTCCACGGGTGGGGCCCAAGCCCTCCTGGTGATTCTCATGTACACTCGACTCGGAGAACCACTGGCTTCCATGGCTTCACAGCATCGTCTCCCACGATGGTAGATGTCTCCTCTTTCTGACATTCAGGCCATCGGTGTGCTGGAGGCTTGGACCGGCTCAGGAGAGGCCACTGTAGCCTCTCTCCTCAAGTCCATGTTACACTGGGAGCTACAAGCCACCCATGGAGGGAGTTTTAACACCTCAGGGGCCCCCTCACCCAGCTCGCTGTTGGCGTCACAGCACGCTACCGGCTATGTCCCTGGTTTTCGCTATTATAAACAACACCACAGCAAATATCCACGCACGTACCTCTACTTGTTCATCTTTGTTTCCTTAGAACAATCTCTAGAGGTGGAATTGCTAGATGGAAGGATATTTTTAAAGAGTTTTGATAATGCTCGACTTACACTCCCACCAGTAGAGTGGGGATATGTTTATTTCCCTGCATGGCTGACAGTGCAATTTTGAGCTGTGGACTGTGGGCCCAGGACCCTGCACCAGCCCCAGCCCCAGCCATGCTGAAGAACAGGGTAAACGCTGACATGTTATAGCAAGTGCCACCTCCCAGGCCCTCTACCCCACCCCCAGCTCCATGGGGACTGAATGTCAGCAGCTGCTCCACAGGGTCCACTGGCCCTCTTGAGCCACGCTGTCCCCCAGCATTTTCTGTGCCACCCCACATGGTAGCCACTAGTTACGTGAGGCTATTGAACACATGACACGTATCTGGGGCGCCCAAGGCACTATATTTGTGATTGTATTGCATTTTAATTCATTTAGGTTTAAATAGTCACACGTGGGTAGTGCTACTGCATTAGCCAGCACAGCTCTAGGGATTCAGGAGGGACTGTGATTTATGGTGCTTCTATAATTGACAATCATGGTGATCAGAGACCCTGCATTTTCTGCATCAGCTTGGATTTCAAATATTCTGTTCCCCCTGACCCATACACAATGACATACTATAATTTTTTAAATTTCTAGAAATTCTGATATTGCAGAATTTAAACTACATTCTCTCAGACTGTATTTCCTACCTGAAATCATTTGTCAGATTATGTTCCCCCAGGGACTAGGAAATATTAAGCTCCCAGCTCAGTAGAGAAGCACGGAGGTCAGTCACTCAAGGGGTACTGTCTCCCCAAAACCACTACTATCAATCTATCTCTGATAAACCACACTGCCTCTGTGCTTTTGCCTAGGCTGTCCCCTTCGCCCAGGGAACGTCCTTTATTAGGCAATGACCCTCCTCTAGAAGGTCCTAGATTATTCATTTGAATAACTTTAATACTGGATTCCTTATTCCAAAGCTGATCTGAAGGAGCAAAAGAAGGGGGAAAGGCTCTTAGGGACAGACACAATGGAGGTGGCAAGACGTAAAAAAAAAATCTAAGAATAATGCAATAAAAAAGAGGATTGAGAAAAATAAGTATAAAAGGCAAACCTGGGCTGAAGCAGAGCCAATAGGTCAATCTGTGCACGGGCAATACTTTTCCAGACCCAGTAGTTCTGGAGAGCAGTGCCAGACTGAATGGCTGATATTCACCAGGAGAACTATTATGCATCGTATTCTAACTCGAAGCTCTGGGGAAGAGGTGAGGAAAGCCATCCCAGAATTCTAGGACTCAAAGCTTGATGGGATTTCAGAAGTCATCCATGCTTTACAGATGCAGACACTGGAGCCCACAGAGATGATGTAATTTGCTCAAGGACACAGAGCTATTTCCTGGCAGGGCTGAAAGCAAAGCTGGCCGACTTGTTCTCATCTCAGTACCTGGACGAAGTTACTCGAACTTTCTACTCCACAGTACCATTGAATTGACGAGGCATTTATGGAGGAAAAGAGAATGTACCTTCCCCGGGCCCCTTCAGGAAGATATTTTCTCTTGTCACTGAAGATAAACACTGGGAAAGGATCCCTCTCTATTTCGAGACAGGTGTCAAAAGGAAGAAGAAAACAAGGGTTGGCATTTATATCTTTATGACAAACATGGTGAGACTAGCATGACGTGGGGGTGAGATAACATTTGAAAGGATATTCTCTAATTGGGGTGATTAATATCCAAGTCAGTATTGCACACAGACAATGGGATCAAAGGCTGTAAGGAAAATGAGATCCCCCAAACACACGGCTGTCCATCATGATGCAAATGACAGAAGAGGAATGAACGACTGCAGATACACAAATGATCTCTATGCTCCGTGCATCACCAGACATTTATTTTGGGGCCTGGGCCGTGGAGGAAGAATAATAGGATTGATCTAAGGCAGTTATAAACCACCACCGAAAGATAAATATACATCTCCTCGCTCTACGCAGGAGCAGGTATTCAGAACAAGGTGGTTCACACAGACAGACAGCTCTTTAAATGACACCTTGCAATTACATTACAGCCTTCCAGCAGATAATAAACCTTCAATGTCTTGAATAATTTAAAATTTTCCAGCGGCATGAAGGTTGAAGGCAAAGAAAATCACACTCTGCTTTAGAGGGAGAAAAAAAAAATCCTCAGCAAATCAGCTGTGGGAGTTCTGGCAGAAAAATACCCACTTTTTCATTCATTGTTCTGATAAGTGGATATTTCATCCCAGCCCAACCTACCCCTGATTTTCAAAGCTAAAGAGCCAACAGTAAATAGATCTATGAGAAATAACTGAGGAAAATAAAAGGCATTAAATCCTCACACATTATTCCTACCATCACAGAGGAGGTCATACATAGTAGTATATTACTCTGGAGCCAAATAAACTTGAGTTTGGATCCTGACTCTGCCACTCGCTTGCTGTGTGAATTGGATCTGACTAATTCTGTTTCATCATCTGTAAAATCAAGACAGTAATGTCCATCTCATAGGGTTCAGTGAGATTGATGTATAGTTCCTGGCATATACTACGTGTTAATAAATAGTGGCATTTATTATCGTTTTCATAAATTATTAATAAAGATAGTTTAAGTTTTGGGGTCTTCAAGGTATAGCTCAAAGGGGGTAGAAGAAGAAACAAAGAAAAGGGGACTGAGAAACAGAGAGTTTCATATCAAGGAAAGTTATAAGCTAGGGTGGTGCTTTTGGTGTGGTTAAGCTTCGGTTACGCTGAGCCAGCCACTGTTCTAAACTCTCTCCAAGCAGTTTCTCATGTACTCTGCACAGCTCTTGAAGGCAGTAGCTAAATTTTCCCCACGGAGGCAAGGAGAGGTCACGTACTAGTTCAGTGTCACTCACTGTCTGAATCTAAAGCTAGGGTCTTTGGGAGCCAAGGCTTCAAAGCCCAGACAACTTAAGGTTTAAGTCTCGCATTTAGGTTTAAAAAACAGTAATTTGTATATGCATAATTTTATGCTGTTGTAAAAATGGCAGGATCTACAGAGGAATTGGTGATCATAAAGTTTGGTTCCTAGTACTGCCAAGGTGGGCCCTTGTAATTAAGTTGGCTGTAGACATTGGCCAACATCCAAAGAAACTGTCAAGAGAGAAAATGCCTTTGTTAGATGACTAAAAATGTTGCTGCATCCTGTTGCATAGTTTGTGTCTGTGATTCGCTACAATGTCACAATGGAGTGGATATTTGTTGGCACTAGGTGGGGCATGTATTCAAGGATGAGCTTTGGCCCGATAAATCAGCCAAGATTTTTTTTTTTTAAAAAAGAGGCCCGGCTGGTGTGGCTCAGTGGTTAAGTGTCAACCCATGCACAAGAGGTCGCCAGTTCGATTCCCGGTCAGGGCACATGCCCAGCAGGTGGTGGGCCCAATCCCCAGTGGGGGGCACGCAGGAGGTGGCCAATCGATGTTTTCTCTCATCGATATTTCTATCTCTCCCTCTCTGAAATCAAGAGAGAGAGAGAGAGAGAAAGAGAAAGAAAGAGGACATAACTACCTGCTGCTGCAGCCTTGCCGTTCGAGCATATACCCACCCACTGGGGACAGCCTGGGTGGAGGATATGTCTGTGTACCTGACTTCTGGAGGGGCCTGACAGCTTGAGGGACTGTGACTGGCCGGGGGCACAGGTGCTCCCAGGGCTTTGTCATCAACCAGTCATATGACTAAAGTGCCTGATGGGTCTCCCCATTTCCCATCTCTAAAATGTGCAGGCTGGGTGAAGATTCTTGAAAACAGTGCAGAAATCCCCTGATCTCTGAAGCCGTGCTGCCCGGGAACACAAGGCTTCCTGCCATCAGTGGAAAGCCCTGATTTCGTCCAGATTTAAAAATAGACTTTGCGTGTGGGTAACTTGCAAATGCCTGAACCTGAGCTTTTTTGGCATGTGGAGAGCTTGCTCAGGGATGGGATCCGTGGGAGTGTGGAAGAAATATTTAAAAATAAAAGTTGAAATGTGACTAGAACTGGAGTGTCGGTTCTTGAACTTACTCTACTGCATTTTTAAAAATTTTTTATTTTTTTATCCTCACCTGAGGACATTTTTTTGATATTTTGTTCAGATAGAGTGGGAGGGAGAGAGAGAGAGAGAAACATCAACGTGAAAGGGACACATCGAGTGGCTGCCACCCACACGACCCAACCAGGGCCGGGGACAAACTGCAACCGAGGTACGTGCCCTTAGCGGGAACCGAACCCGGGTCTCTCTGGACCACGGGCCGACGCTCTAACCGCTGAGCCAAACTGGCCAGGGCTCTACCGCGTTTTTTAGAAATTTATTTTGCAGTGGAAGGAACTCGGGGGTGGAGGATACAAACAGGGTCCTCCAAAACCTAGAGGGAGTCATGGGAAGATCAGGGCGGAGAGAGACCCCGCTGATGGACGTGGCCAACGTCAGGAAACGCTCTCCTGTGCTGTCCGTTTGATGGTGACACAGGCAAGAGGGGCTGCGATCAGAGCTGCCGATCCGCCTCGTGGGGGACTTGCAGTGAATGTAAGCAGGGGAGTACGCTGCGCTGGACGAACCAACACCCAGGGTGCCTTGATAGAAGCTTCTCTATTTCCGAAGCCATGAAAGTGGTTAGAAGTGGGCTCATATGGAGGACGCAGTTGGGGGCAACAATGTTCACAGGTGAATTCTAAATGTCCCCAGACAGGCCAGAAGTCTGTGTGCTGAGGAGCAAGGCTTTGAATTAGGTACCCCCAGACTGGAGGAGATATTGGTCTACCCCAGACTAGATGGGATCAGTAAAAGCAAAGGCAGGGAGCTGCTGACTGAAGAACAGGCAGGGACCCAAGTACATTCTCACATCAAAAAAAAAATTTTTTTTTATTGGATATTTCATGAGAAATTTATTCCATGCCAGGTGAATTTAGAGTTATGGGCTTGGTTAGGGCCTCAAACAGGTGATTATGGTAATTTAGAGAGAAAGTACCAGGCCATTTCTGTCACAAGGACATTCTGGCTTGAAAATAATAGCGCCTCCTCATATTTATAGTGCTGAATCCGTTCCAAAGTGCTCTCTCATCTATTATCTCATTTGATCCTTACAACCGGACAGAGATGTAGGTTGTGGCTCAGCGGCGGGGCTCTGACCGAGAGCTTCCCCCTCTCTGGCCTTCAGCTTCCCCATGGGGCGCCCAGGAGCACGTGTATCAGATTCCCAGGGAACAGGTCATCGTGTGGATCCCCGGGCTCCACGCTGACCGAAAACCTGGACTGTTGCTGAAACAGGGCCTGGGAGCCTGCATGTTAAACATACTTTCCAGGTGGTTCTTACGCACAGCAAATCTGAGAACCCCTGTTGTAGTATTTTCTAACTCCTCAGCTCTGAGATCTCATCACACAGAACACACACACTCAGCAACTAAACAAAGTCCTGAAAAAGGACACGATGCTGATGAGCAAGGGGAGAACAGTGCGGTGGTTCGGTGCATGTGATCATCCAGATAACAACACCCTCTCAAGGATATAATTAGAGCCCTCAAAATCGGAATATGACTGTTTAATAATTTAAGTGAGAGCATCAGGATTAATGAACAGCAGTTGAAATTAAACGTGGGACCATAAATCCACACAGGCCTGTTACAGTGCGGCTAGCATTTATGACAAGGCCTCCTGGAAACGGGTCAGGCTGAGGCGGAGGGCTTCTTACCTCGTGGGCTCCCACAGGGGCCTGTGCTTTTGCACTCAGGTAACGCAGAGCGTATACGTTTAAAGAAATCACCATCCGACTATATTACAAAACACAGATTTGTGACGCGCGACTTGCTGATCCTATAGGTCGCTGTTTGCCAAGTCTGCACATCACGTCAACACTATCAGAATAATCCGAGATGCCTGTCAAGAAGGCAGATTACTGGGGCCTGCCCCGACCACGGAATCAGAATGTCTGTGGGTGAGCCCTGGCCTGCAGTTTAGCAAGCCCCTCAGGAGATGTTGATATGGGTAAGAGTTCAGAACCACTGCATGAACCCAACTGGAACTGGAGACTGTGGGGGACACGCACCGGGTGTGGGCTGTCTGCCTTTCAGGTCTCTTCCTCCTTGGCCACCACACTGGGGGGTCCTTCTCAGGGTTCTTTCCTTCTGTGGAAATCAGCACCCTCTACTATGTCCCATTGCACTTCTTAGCTTACTGATTTCATGTAATCCCCATAACAAGACTTCGAGGTAGATGGTAGCTCATTGTTATTACTGCTGACTGCAACATCATCCCGTGTTGGAATTAGTAGTAATACCAACTGCCACCATCACAGCATCATTAACGAGGACCGTTTACTGAACTTGGACCGTGTGCCGGAGTGACGCAAACCCAACCCCAACTAGTTTACACAAGAGGGAAGGTACTGGCTCACGGGATGGGGAGACGGGTGGAACTGTCCTGAAGTACATCTGGATTTAGGTCAGGCTCGGAGGGCACCACTGGTCACCCCCTGGATGGATGACCATGGCCATGAGGATGAGATACCACTGGCCAGACGGCTGGAGCCACCCTCATGGCTGGGTGGTATCACTGAGCGGCTGTTCCCCCAGGATCACAAGGAACGGGTGACAGGCGAGGAGCCGTTCACCGAACTGACTACATCCCATTTTTCCTCAGCCAGAAAAGGGGAAGGAGACAGTTTGTGTCTTCTACAAAGAATATTTAGAGTGACCTCTGTTTAGGAGGAGGGTCTATTTATAGGCCGTTTTCATCCACTCGTGAGTTAAAGTGTTGCTTCTGTCATATGGTGGCAGGGACCCATGTTCTCTGGGACAGGTCAGAGCTGGTTTTTCCTCCCGCCTGGTTGAAACAATTCTGAGGGCTGTTGTGGAGGTTCTCGGAGGGTAGTTGTTAGTCTGTGTTTTCCATTAACAGAGCCTGGAGTGCAGTTATTTAGAATATTCTAGACCATATATTTTGACAGCATACAGAACCCCTCCCTCCCCCCCAGGAAACAACTAACAGGTTCTGAGAAGACTGGGCAGAAAAAACAGCCTTATAAGTCCACCTGTTTCACCCTCACTGCAGATTATTAGCAATGCCCAATAAGCCCCATTCATTACCAGGCACAGGAGCAGAGGACAAACAGTAGATGGGGGGAGACACTGGTTATCTGAGGTCCCTGGGTGATCATAAATAACGTGGGCATCTCTGAAGAGTTCTGCATTTATAAGGCAAACAAAATTAAATTATTTTTTTTTATTATTCTGGGAAGAATGAGTATTTTGTTTTCTCAGGAGAAGGAAATGAGTATACACAAGAACCTCAAAGGTTGGAAAGGGCAGTGTGTATCTGTTAATACTTGATAGGAACCAATGTCCCTACATCACACAAGAGGAAGGAGGTTACTACGGTCTTCACACGTGTCTGTTTCTTTGTTCTATATGGTGCCAAAATGACATTTTCATGAGATTTTTCTATTTGAGATAGTCAAGTAGGAAAATGAAAAGAGAAGAGAGAAATTCAACTTTCAGTGCCCATGAACACCATATCATCTGAATGCTACCATTTCCTCCTTTTGATTTCTGGAATCAGTAAGTGATGTAGAAATGTGTGGACTGGGCCTCCTTGATCTTCAGCTCTGTCAAGCATTGCCTATTTTGGCTAGGAAAACTGGTCACATTTGAAGCCTCCGCTGTTTACAGATCTGAAGGTGTCTCTGGATGCAAATCAAACCAAGACTGGCTCTGAAATTTGGTTGCCTGATAAAGACGTGACTGAATCCAGGGGCGGGAAGTTCTGAGAGATCTGGGAGGAATCCCTGAAGTTTCTCTGTGCAACGGGTCCATTTGGCAGCTGCCCGTGGGCTGGGGGCTGGGCAGCAGGTTAGAGGTCATGCCTACTTCTGGGGCAATGTGCTGCATCAACCTTCTAGAAGCTAGTTTTGAGAGGATCTGGCTAAGATTTACAGGAAATGAAATGCAGAACACACCTGGATGTGTAGCAAGGGTCAGGGCTGAGCGTTTTGTATCTTTACCTAAAAGTTTTGTTGTTTTGACCTAAAAGTTGTTTTATTTAGGTAGTGGGGTATAGGTATGAGGTACCCTTCTTGTATTTTTGTTTGGTTTGAACTTTCTACTAAATGTGAATTTTTCTTTTAGGTGAATGTCGGCTACAAGAGGCTTCTCATAAAATTAGATATATGTTTAAAGTGCTTACAACAGTGTCTGGCACCTGTAAGTGCTATATAGGCGTTAGGTGGCATTATTATTATCGCTGCTATTTCTATTCCCCTCATGATGCAGAGAGAATCAGCCGCTCAGCTCCCCACTTATCGAGCTAAATGTGAATGACGGGAAAGGGCCTTGGTTGGTCTGTACTTTTACTTCAGCCTCAAATCTCATCTCCCTCCAGACCCCGAGTAAAGAACAATTCACATCAGACCTTAGCTGGCCGAAAGGCCCAGGAGCTTTCGACGACGACAGGAGGGGACAGCTCTGTGACCCTCGCCCTGGGGGCCTTATTCCAAGGGTCCCTCAAAACCTGCACCACTGGGTTTTTGCTCCCTCCCATTATGTTATTAAGGAAATAATAACACAGTCGAAAAGGTTAGACTGTAATCTTCACAAGAAAAACAGGAGAATATCAGCAATTTGGCACAGTTTTGCTAAGCCAAGGTTTTAGAATGTAGAGGGCTCACCTGCCTCAGTAGAAGCATCACCTTTCTGAAAATAGAATGCAGCTATTTTCCACTACAGAAACGATTCTTTCCCAAATTTCAGGGCTTTTGGTGCTTCAGTTGCAATCTGAGCGATTTGATTTTTTTTTTTTTTTTGCTATCCTAGTAAATCATTTATACAGTGCATGATTCATAAAATCCTGAGTTTTTTGTTTTTTTTTTTTTAAAGAAATGCACAAAATATCCTATAAACATATTGACTCCTGCATCCTGTGTTCCTGCCAGATATCCACCAAAGGGTTTATAGATTTCCCTCATTATGAACTAATTGATATTCTGTAACAGTCTAAATCTTCTTAGCAGTTCTCTCCTTTGGAGTCTGAGAGGGAAGAAAGAGGATGTCACAGATATTAAAGGAGAAGGGACTCAAGAGGCCTGTGAATTTTCTTGGTGGGAAGACAGCCTAGGGACTGGTCCTGAAGATGTGGGATTCTTTTCTTTAATCCTCACCAGAGGGTATTTTTTCATTGATTTTTAGAGAGAATGAAAGGGAGGGAGGGAGTGGGGTGGGGTGGGGGAAGTAAAACATCAATGTGAAAGAGATACATTGATTGGTTGCTTCCTGCACATGTCCTGACCAGGGCCGGGGATGGAACCTGCAACCCTTTGGTCCGCAGGCTGACACTCTAATCACTGAGCCATCCCAGGGCAAGATGTGGGATTCTTAAAATTACAGAACCCATGGTGGGCAGCTCAATTCCTCCTATCAAATGGCATTACTAACCAGAGGAGACTAATGACAGAGAGGCAGTTTAGGCTACCTACCATCAACCTCTCTGAGCCTCAGTTTTGTCCTCAGTAAGATGGACCAGCTTCCCCCGCCCTCATATTTTCGTAGAGGGAACAATATTTCACTTCCGGGGTGGCCAGGGGGAGGGGATGCCCTGCAGGAGAAGTATGAACTGTCATTCTACTTACACAGCCTTTTTTTACCCTTTCCTGCCCATGATGCGCTCATTGTGTAGGCTCTGCCCTGCCAGGGGGGCCCACAGACCCTCAGCTGTACCGTCTCCCTGGGTCCGTTTATTCAGGATGGAAGCAGTGGGAAAAAAAATCCACATTGTGTTCTCTGGATCAGCCTAACAATACAGCTAATATTCTGGGTCATCTGACTCCTATTTCTATTTTACAACTGACTCAGAGGGCGCAAAACATGATAATCACTGTAAATGACAAGGGAAAATGATTGTGCAAAGGTAAATGACACCAGGGCATAAAGTTACATATGACTGGACGTCTACGCACAAAAGTGCAATGTAAGGGGCTGAATGTAGATTCGCATTATGAAATATTATCTATTAAACAGATGAGTTAGCTCTCTGCCTATTGACCCAAGAGATATCTGTGATACATTGGCAGGAAAAAATAAAAGAGTAATGTGTGCAGTATGATCCCATTAAAAGGGGAAAACACCATGTAAAAATTAGCAGTTAAAGTTCTAGAATCAGAATGCATGGTTTTAAATCAGGGCTCTGCCTCTGTGAGCCAAGTACACATTGGCCACTTAGTAAACTTCTCTGTACCTCAGTTTTCTCATCTGTAAATTGGGATGAAGAGAGTATTACCTTTTTGAAGAAGAAAAAAGAGGTCTGAGATCATGGAGTCGGTGGTTTTCACACGGGAATGATAGAACTCGCCATCAGGTGGCGCCAGTGAACGAGTGAGTGCATTAGCATGCAGAAAATGCCTAGTAAGTATTAGTTCTGGTTACATGCTGTTACATGTTAGCATTATGATGCAGATGGTCTAGAATGATACATACCAACCTGTTAACATCAGTCACCTCAGCTGGGTTGAAATGAGAGGGAATTGGGAGGGTATAAAAGAAAAATGGAAATAAAAAGACATTGGGAACCAAAGAAGATATACACAAGGCAGATAAGAATATGAAAAAATGTTCAACAGCAAATGTCATTAGGGAATTGCAAATGAAAACAATGATAAGCTACCACTATACACCTATTAGAATGGCAAAAACCCAAAATACTGACACCACCAAATGCTGGCGAGGTTGTGGAGCAACAAGAACTCTTGTTCGTTGCTGATGAGAATGCAAAATGGTACAGTCACTTTGGGAGACAGTGTGACAGTGTCTTACACAACTAAACATACTCTTATCCAGCAATTGTACTTCTTGGTATTTATCTAAGTGACCTGAAGACTTATGTCCACGCATAAACCTGTACACAGATATATACAGCAGCTTTATTCATAACTGCCAAAACTTGGAAGCAACCAAGATGTTCTTCAGTAGAAAAGTGGATAGGTAAGCTGTGGTACCATCTAGACCAGCGGTTCTCAACCTGTGGGTCACGACCCCTTTGGGGGTCGAATGACCCTTTCACAGGGGTCACCTAAGACCATTGGAAAACACATATTTCCAATGGTCTTAGGAACCGAGACACCGCTCCTCTATCCGTGTGCAGGTGGGTCCGCCCACATGCAGATACGCCCACATACAACATGAGGAACTGTATTAAAGGGTCGTGGCATCAGGAAGGTTGAGAACCACAGATCTAGACCATGGAATATGATTCAGTGCTAAAAAGAAATGAACTACAAGTCATAAAAGAACACGAGGGAACCTTCAATGAATATTCCTAAGTGAAAGAAGCCAATCTGAAAAGGCTGCATACTGTATAATGCCAATTATATTAGGCATTCTGGAAAAGACAATACTATGGAGACAGTAAAAAGGTGTATGGTTGCCAGGGGTTATGAGGGAGGGAGGGTGGGAGGGATGAATAAGCAGAGCACAGAGGATTTTTAAGGTAGTGAAACTATTTTGTATGATACTATAATGGTGGCTATATGTCAGTATACATTTGTCCAAACCCATAGAATGTACAACACTAAGAGTAAATCCTAATATAAACTATGGATTTTTTGTCAACATAGGTTCATCGGTTGTAACAAATGTACTGCTCCAGCGCATGGGGGGAGGGCAGTGTGGGAGAGGCTACGTGTGGGCGAGTGTGGAGGGGTGAAACTGCTCTCAAAAACAGTCTATAAAACAAACAAACCCACCCTGGGGAGGGGACGGGGCTAAATGTTAACAGTAATTGCTCAGGTGATGAGATTCTAAGCTTTCTGCCGTCCCTCTGCCTGAAACATTCTTCCCCTTCCCCCTCCCGCACCCCAAGGAGTAGTATCTACTTATCCCTTAGGATTGAGTTGAGCTGGAATTTTCTCTGGGAAGTCTCCCTGACCCTCTCTGTGCTCCGCAGCACCTGGTCCTCCACCAAGTGGCACGTATACCATGCTCTTAGGATTGCCCCTTACCACGCCTGTCTGCCCTGCTGGGCGTGAGCCTTGGAAGGGAAGTCTATTTTATTCCTGCTGCTCCCGCTGCACCTAGTACAGTGTCCAGCAGAGCCATTTCATGAGTTTTGTTGAATACATGGATATGACTTAAATCAGGACAAATGTGGAGAAAAATAAGGAACCTTAAGTTGAAAGAACCCAAGCAATACAATAAGTCTGGGGAATGGCCACCCAATAGTCGTGGTGCTATAGAAACAAACTAAGGCTGGGACAGCTATGACAAGGACTGAGGAATGGATGCTTATGGAGCAGGGTCAAGAGTGGTATGTTGAAATGCAAATCGGGTAAGGACGGAGAGAGGTCTGTGAGTCGTCCCACGACTGGCATGGTGTGACCATGTGGGTCAGAGTTACTAAGCCCATTATGGACAGAGGACCTCTGACCCTCATGCATTGGTGAGGGTCTCTACCACGTGAGCCAATGGGCCCTGCCCTGTCCATCCTCCTTCTAGCATCACTCACCCCACTGCCAACACTCTATCAAGAGCTCTGCAGGTACTTGCTTAAGAAGTTATTTTAGCCCAGCCGGTATGGCTCAGTGGTTGAGCGTCAACCCGCGAACTAATAGGTCACCAGTTCGAATCCTAGTAGGGCACATACCCGGGTTGTGCTCAGTGCGGGGTGTGCGGGAGGTGGCCAATCGATGCTCTCTCTCATCAATGTTTCTATCTCTCTCTAAAAAATCAATAAAACATGTTTTTTTTTTTAAAGAAGTTCTTTTAGGGAGCCCATCCCTAGGTACCTTCTTGTCTGTTTATGTGTTGACAGAAAGTTGAGATGGGGAAACTACTATCAGTGAGCGCGTACCAAAGCCTTTCACTTCTGTGTCCCATCACTACAGGCAGCCTGCACTGCGTCCGAAGACAACAACCCTTCCCAGACGACATATCCCGTTTCTCTAGAAAACCAATACTGTTAGAGAGTGGGGAGGGGACGGAGAAGAGGAATAGAAAGAAAGAAATGAACAAAAACCTTTCTTGTGTTTTCTAATGAAAATCTCCCCTCCGGGCAGTGCAACCCGGAGGCCGGTCTGCCGCCCTACACCCTCACCTCTCTCTCCCAAGTCCAGAAACATCCCACATCCCCCTAATCCTCAAGCAAAGCTCACACAATCGCAGGGCTTCTGGAGACCCCTGGGTCTGCAGTGCCCGATTTGTAGGCACGGCCAGGATCCCTCCGGTGTCAAGAGCCTGCACTCCGGTCCCCAGCGCTGCCTGCAGAGCTCTGGATCGGATTTCAAGAATTCAGCTGCTCCAATTTTGTCTCCTACCCAAGGTCTCGACCCTTAGCTGAATTTCAATGAGTTGCCCCGAGGATCCTGGAGGAGACTCATTTCAGAGGAAAATGCCTTCTGCAAGGCAGCGCCAACCCAGCCTGTAGTTAGTGTCTATGGTTTTCAACTCAGAACTGCCCCTGCTCATGTGGTTCAGAGAAATGTCTTTTGCGGTGGCCCGTATCTGCCGTGCTTGAGACAAGCCTCTCCATAACTCTGAAATTGTTTCTCCCAAATCTCATTTTTAAGACAATCACTGCTGAGTAAGTTCTCTCCCAAAGCTGCCTTGAGAATTGCTTCTTCAAACAAGAATAATGATTGCTTTTCTGAAAAACGGCAGGTCGCACACTGCCGGCTGGTGAGAAGGATGGAGGGGCGGGAGGCCAGAGTCCTCTGGGTTCTGCGCATGAGTCATCAAGAAAACGGGGTGACATGCAGGGATGGTCTTCATGGTCATCTGTGAAATGGGACGGTGTCTGGTCTCCTCTCTCTCATCGGGGTGTGGGGATGGCACCACGCTGGATTCATATTTTTGCTCTCTGGGGAAATAGATGCACTTGCAGAACGTCACTCTTGTAAAATTTACCTAGTCTTTCTCAAGATTGGCACTTTTTTTTTTTATGGGGGCGGGGGGAGGTGTCCATGTTATTTTTATCCTGAGTATAACATTAAGGAAACTGGGAGATTAGAGGTGCGAACCATCATAGCCCAGGACTGGCTGTACTTGATAATGAGCTATTGTCTAGCAGGAAGTTTGCTCTTTAATACAATGAAAAAGTAATTTATTGAGAAATGTCCTTGGGGACAGAAAGGACTAATGCATTTCTGCAGATGTTCCACGGAATCCGCCGAGGCGAGGAGGGACGAGACTGTTCTAGGAGCCTGGAAACGGCAGCCTCGTCCCCTCTGCGACCGGCTGGCTGTGTGCTCTGAGCTAAGCCTGCCCACTGCTCGGGCCTTGGGTCTCCCACTTGTAAAACGAACAGGCTGAGTGACAGCGGTGATCTCCACACATTTTTAAGCAGTGGCCCTCCTCATAGTGAACGATTTTTCAGAAATCAAATGCAGACCAAGCCAGGAGAGGCACCTGAGCCCCACCTGCTCCCGTGAGGTTCTCCATACCCCTCACAGGGTTCCCCAAGGCATTCCTGGGCCCTCAACTGCTCTGAGGCCCAGGGTGATAGCTAGTAGCTTAGATGATCTCGAAATTCTTTTGTCATCAAACAAGGAGAAATGCTGGTTTCCAATCTAGCTGATGCTTGGTTTCTTCTACCTCTGCAGGGCTAACACCTTGGGCTGCTCAGAGAGGGACCTGTCAAGTATTGTGGGTCCATCCCCAGGACAGCGGATGCTTCAAAAAACAGGTGACAGGGACCTGCGCCAGTAACACAAAGATGTGGCCAGCAGCAGTCGCAGAAGAAATGGCTGTGTCTTCCACAGCCACGTCTATCTCACTGGCTGAAGACGGCCCTGTTGCTAGGATGGTTTTCTGTGTGTGTGGATGTAGCTGCCATACAGTTCCTCCCTCCCTCCTTCCCTCCTTATTCATTCATTCATTCATTCATTCATTCATTCATTCATTCACTAATTCACAAACATTTATGAATCGCCTGCTTCTAGACCAGAAATGGTCTAGTGAGGAAGACTGACACGAACAGGTCGACAACCAGCCACGCAATCACACGTGGAGAACAGCGACTAGTGTAGTGACGGGGGACCTAACTGAAGATGGTGTGAGAGGAGGCAGCCGTGGGAAGAGCTGGGCAGAGGATGTCCAGGTGGAGAGCAGCACGGGAGTCCCCGGGCAGGAGGGAGCTTGGCGTGCTCTAGTGCAGAGAGCCCTGCCCGGTCTGGTGCACAGAGAGCGACAGTCAGTGAGTGCAACCCTCGCTGCTGTGACCCTCAAGAACGACCCTGGCGGTGAGCCTGCCCGGGGCAGGCAGCCCATACTGAGAGAAGGCTTGGTGCTCGCCCCAAGGTGCAGAGGCTGCTTATGCTGCAGCACAGGACACGGAACCATGTCATCACACAAGCAATGCGCTCACCTGTCCGACTGCGAGTCCCTGGCCTGTGGTTTTGGGGAGCCCAAACTGGGAGAAGGCTGGGGTTGGGAGAGGAGACTGGGAAAGGGAAGCAGAAGAGAGGGAGAAAGAGGCAGTGGTGGAGGTCACTCACAACCTGTATTCCCAATGACTATGTACAGACGTGAAAATTGAACAGTGAGGAAGGCAGACAGGAAAAAAATGGATTCATTTGGAACATGGTGTTGGAGAGAGCTTTACGGCAGCCTGGCCCACCAGAAAGATGAACAAGTGGATCCCAGAGTAAATTAAGCCTGAATCATCACTGGAGGTAGAAATGAGGAAACTGAAGCTGTCCTACTTTGGGCACGTCAGGAGAAGGCAGGGTGCTCTGGAAAAGACAATAATGCTGGGAAAAACAGAAGGTGGCTGGGAAGGGGAAGGACCACATACGAGCCAGATTTACTCCATAAAGGAAGCCACGGGAAAGAGCCTGCAGGAGCTGAGTAGAGCTGTTGAAGACAGGACATGGTGGACATCACTCATTCACAGGATCACCAGGAGTCGGAGCCAATTCAAAGGCACTTAATAACAAGAGCAGGGGTCCTGGGCTTTGAGTCCACAGGCCTGGGTGTTCACTCACTGTCTGTGTGTCTCTGGGCAAGTCACTTAACCCCAGCTCCTCACCACAGACCCAAGGATCCCAAGGTTTCCCTCAGAGGTTGTTGTCAAGAATAATCAGGATAGCCCAGCCGGTGTGGCTCAGTGGTTGAGCACTGACCCATGCATTAAGAGGTCACGGTTCTATTCCCGGTCAGGGTACATGCCCAGATTGTGGGCCCAATCCCCAGTGGGGAGCATGCAGGAGGGGGCCCATCGATGTTCTCTCTCATTGATGTTTCTATCTCTCTCTCTTTCTCCCTTCCTCTCTCTCTAAAATCAATAAAGAATAAACGGGATAATGTACGGGCCTGGCGCATTGAAATGCTTTCTGAATGGTGAATGGGCAGGAGACAGTTTAGGTAGGAGGTGAGACAAGGGGACATTTGTTTAGTATTTTATAATTTGAAGAGCCCTTTCACCCACAGAAAGGGGAAGACTGTACCTGCACCTCCATGTCTGCACATTTATCCCCGACTCCCCCTCTCAGAACCAGTCATAGATGATATCAATAATGATACCAAGCTTCAGTGTTTACTTCTAGTGTTCACTATGTGCACGGTGCCATCCTAAACACTTTACATACAGTAACTTTACATATCATTCACTTTCTAGCCATAGCCACCTTGGGGTAAGTACTGTTGTGGTCCCACTTTACAGATGAGGGAATTCAAGCACAGAGGTCAGGTGACTGGGTCAACGTCACAGATCTTGGTAAATGACAGGGCAGGATCACAGATGTAACTGTTGCTAGGACGGCCCTGTTGCTAGGATGGTTTTCTGTGTGTGTGGATGTAGCTGCCATACAGTTCCTCCCTCCTTCCCCTCCTTATCCATTCATTCATTCACTAATTCACAAACATTTATGAATCGCCTACTTCTAGACCAGAAATGGTCTAGTGACCACCAGACTCTCTGCTAAAGAATGGGGCTATGGAGACCAGGAGCCACACCCCTGGCTTCAGTGGGCTCACGGACCTCGTTTCAGGGACACAGATAAATCTCATATTAGGTGCTGGACGTTCTGAAACCATGGTGGCCAAGTATTAGGGAACAGAGAGAGAGCTCTGATCATTCATTCATCAAGCATATATGTTTGATGAGTGAACGAGACCAATGTGGTAGCCCCCGCTCTTAGAAGGTACAGTCTAGCAGGGGTGACATGCAACCAGGCAATGTTTAACACACACAATGTTTACACGTTATACTTATTTGTAATTTAATTTTGCCTGCGATAAATGCTAAGAAGGAAAAGTAAAGGGTCCCATGAGAATGAGCGTAGGCCAAGAGTTAGAAAGACTTTTAGAGGTGGTAGGAACTGAGTGTAAGGTGTGTGTGTGGCCTCTGTACTAAAGGCATGTAATTAAGAGTGCAGGATTACAAATGGGTTGGCCGGGAGGTCAGCCTCGATTATTCTGGAGTGCACTTAGGCTCCCCCCTTCACTATTTCTTAGAGCCTCCACAAGAAGGTGAGCAGAGGAAAATATTTCTCCTGATTTTGCAACGAAGACCTTTGATACAAAGAATAAGCTCGAGGCTACTGGCTGCAGGGCAGTGTGGTCTAATGGTTAAGACCACATTCTTGGGGCCAGACAGACATGGTCTGATCACCACATTACCACTTAAGAACTGCATGACCAAGGGTAAGTCCCTTAACCTCTGAGCCTCAGTTTTCTCATCTGTTAAATGGTGTGGCATATACTGTGGGGGTTCATTTAACACCTTCTCTAATTCACTTCTCTCTTTCCTTCCTCTACTAAAGAGGCCCCAAAGTAAACACTCCCCTGGCCCACCCTTGCAGACAGGGGTGGCCAGATGTTAGGGTTGTGGTCAAAAGTCTTTCCTGAATAAGAAGGCAAAGTCTTGTAAGGAGGAAGCTTGGTTCTCTTTGCCCTTCCTCCTCCTTCCTGAGGTACAGCAGCTATTTTGTGACCATGAGGATGAGGAAGCAGAAAGACAGAAGACTGGTTGGTTCTTTGACGATAGCCTTAAGCGTCTGTACCAATCCTGAATCTTATCGTAAAATGAATGATTGAATAAATAAATAAAGAAACCCCTTACTTATTTGAGCTAATGTTTATCAAGTTTTCTGTTGTTTTCAATTTGATACATTTCTCCAGTGATATCAATGGGATAAAAATAGAACCTACATCATGGGTTGCTGTGAGGACTAAATAAGATAATGTGTGTACGGTGCCAGGTTCACAGCCTGGCTCACAGCAAGCATCTGTGGGTGGTGCCCATATATTGGTGCTGCTGAAGAAGGGAAAACCTGTCACCCCTGTGACAAGTAAGTCACAGGATGAACACAGGGGGCAGGAACTGGGTGGGATGGGCCCTACCTCGATCACTGAAGTCATCAACCAGCACAATCTCGGCGATCAGCTCCGGGGGTGAGCGGTTCAGCACGCTGTGGACGGTGCGGAGGAGGGAGGACCAGCCCTCATTGTGGAAAGGGATGATGATGCTGGTGTTGGGGAGCGTCTCCAGGTAGCGTTTGCTGTTGCAGCTAGAGGGAGACACAGGGGACAGGGAGAGGACAGGTTCAGCTCTCATCTTGTCAAGAGAACTCAGGCACATGGTTTGGCTAACTGCAAATCCCACTTCCTCTCCAGCCTTCAGGGAACAAGTGAAAGTCAGAGACTCTGTCACTTCAGAACCATCTTGTACTTGGCATCCTGAAGTCCTGCCTCCAATCCCTGCACACAGTACAGGGATAAGTATACAAGACCCAAAACGATGACAGCCAGTGCTGATGGAGCAGCGCTGGGGTTCTGTGCTGCACATGGATGAACTTGTTTTAGTCTTAGAGTAGAATTGCTGGATCATAAAGTAACTCCATGATTACTCTTAAAGTAACTACCAAGCTATCTTTTAAGTGGAAGCACCATTTTACATTCCCTCCAGCAATTATGAGGGTTCCAATTTCTCCACATGCTCGCCAACTCTTGAGTGTGTGGAGACATCCTAGTGGGTGTGAAGTGGTATCTCATTATTGCATTTTTCTAGACTAATGATGTTAACTATAGTTTCATGTGCTATTGGCCAATGGTACATCTTCTTTGGAGAAATGTCTAATAAATATGCATTTCATTTTTAAATTGTTCCTTGCTGTATAGAAATACAATTGATTTTTGTATATTGAACTTGTGCCCTGCAATCTTGCTGAACTCATTTATTAGTTCTAATTTTTTGTGTATGGATTCTATAGGATTTTCCATATACAAGAGAATGTTATTTGCAAATAGAGATAGTTTTACTTCTTTCTTTCCAATCTAGATGGCTTTTTTTTTTCTTGTCTAATTGCTGTGGCTAGAAACTCCAGTACAATGTTGAACAGAAGTGGCAAGAACAGACATCCTTATTTTGTTGCTAATCTTAGGAGGAAAAGCTTTCAGTCTTTCACTATTAAATATAATGTTAGTATAGATGTTTCACAGATGCTCTTTATTGGGTTGAGGAAGTTCCCTTCTATTCCTAGTTTGTCGAATGTTTTTATCATGAAGTGCTGGGTTTTGCCCAATGCTTTTTCTGTGTCAATTGAGATGATTATATGGGTTTTGGCTTTTATTCTATTAATCTAGTATATTACATCGAACCAACCTTGCATTCCTAAGATAAAGTCTATTTGATCATGGTGTATAATCTTTCATATCTGTTGCTATTTTGTTTGCTAGTACTTTGTTGATGATTTTTCCATCTATATTCATCACAGATATTGGTCTGTATTTTTCTTTTCTTGTAATATCAGTCTGGTTTTATCTCTTTTGCTAAAAATCTAGGTTGTTAACATTAACATAGTTACTTTTTCCTATAATATATAATAGTTTCAGGAAAACAATACCAATATTTCTGCTAACAATATGATTACAGAAAACATAAGATTCCTTTTGCCCTTCATTTCTCTTTATCTATGAAATGTATTTCATTAGGGATATTAGAAATTTTCCCAGGGTCCAGAAGAGGGAACCTGAGACCAGGCAGGCTCAAAGGGAATAAAAAACTGTTTATCTTGTGTCTCTAGCCAGAAATCAGTTGTAGTAGGCAGAGTAGCAGTCCCTGAATATGTCCAAGCCTTAATCCCAAGGAGCTGTGAACGTGTTACTTTACATGGCAAAAGGTAACCTGCAGATGTGATTAAGGTTAAGAACCATGAGATGAATTTGAGAAAACTGAATTAGCCAGGTGGGCCCAGTGTAATCACAGGGGTCCCTAAGAGCAGACAACATTTCTGGCTTGGTAAGGGAGACGAGAAGGAAGGAATACAGATTTTAAGTGTGAGAGAGACTCCACCACTGCTGGCTTTGAAGATGGAGAAAGGGGGTCATGAGTCAAGGAAGGTGGGTGGCCTTTAGAAGCTGGAAATGGTTCCTCAGCTGATAGTCTGCAAGAAAATGGGAGTCTCGCTCCTCATAACTAAATTCTGCCAACAATGCAGATAAGCATCATTTCCCTAGTAAGGGCTCCCAGAAAGAAATGTCTGGCCAACACCTTGATTTAGCCCAATAAGACCCATGTCAGAATTCTGACTTACAGAACTGTTAAGAATAAATTTGTGTTGATAACTGGTAATTTGTTATAGCAGTTAGAATACTCATACACGAGGAGTCATCCTTGATACTCTTTGCCCAGTAAGTAAGCATTATTTACAAACATTTAAAATGTGAAAGATTTCACATAAAAGCCCTAATGAGTCTCTCATGGCAGCCATGGGCTGGAGTTGACAATGGACGCCTGCCTGTCTCCATGGGGCAGGTGCTCTCCAGGCCCTCAGCTCTCCCCACTCCCCACAGCCTTATACCAGGGCTGCTTCACTCCCTCGCATCACCTCCCTGGCCCCTGGAGACATCTGAAGTTGAGAGCCCAGAAGTAAACGGCATCATGGGAGGAAGCTCCACAAGGCTGGTAAGTTGTTTTGGGGTGAAATCTGTGACATCTGGGGCAATGAACGTAACAGCAAAATCTCTCCTTTGGTATGCCACCGCAATCCACTGTTTAGCTGTCAGAATGTGCCAGGGTCTCTTGGCAACTTACTTTGAAATGTATCAAAAAATAAAATGGATTGATGGATGGAGAGAGGGATGGATAGACATGTGATCAAGTCAGACGAGGAATGTTAATCGCAGAATCTGAATGGTGAGAACTTGAGCTTTCGGTGTACAATTCTGTCAACTTTTCTGTATGTTTGATAATTTTTAGAAAGAAATGTTGGGGGGAAGACTGGGTCAGGGTTCATGGTCTCCTGAGTTTCGAATTCTCTCTGCTAGAGGCACCAAGGGAAGCGGGGGCAGAGGATTAAGCTCTTGGATTCCGGCGGTGAGCTCAGTTCCAGCTGTGCGAGCCGGACTCCTCTAATTCTGGCAGTCCAGTTCTGATGGACACGGCAGCCTCTCTCTCCCCCCGGGACCTCTGGAATTCTTGCATTCCCTTCTTATTCTTCCACCTGGCTTCATACAGCCCTTCTCCTCCCCTTTCCTCACCCCTTTAATCATTCCAGCCAGCCTTCTCCAACTTCATTGTATCAGCCTTCACAAATAAACAAAAGCAACTCTTCTTTTTTTTTTTTTTTTTTTCCAAATCTTTATTGTTGGATGTAAAATGTATTACAGATGTTCCACATTTTTCCCCCATTGACCCCCTCCTCCCCACTCCCGCCCCCCTCCCACCTTTTCCCACACTATTGTCTGTGTCCATTTGTTATGCATATAAGTTCTTTGGCTTATTTCTTCCCACCCCCCCAACCCCTTTCCCTTTGAGGTTTGTCAGCCTAGCAATGAGTTTGTGCTTCTTAATCCCTTCACCTTTTTCACCCATTCCCCCAACCCCCTTCCCAACTGGCAACCAATAAAATGTTCTCTGTATCTATGAGAATGTTTCAGTTCTTCCTGTTCATTTTGTTTGTAGATTCCATTGTTGATAGATATGTATTCATTGCCATTTTGTTTGTTCATACATTTTATCTTTTTCTTCAAAAAGACCCTTCATCATTTCATATAATAACGGTTTGGTGGTGATGAACTCCTTTAACTTTTTCTTGTCTGGGAAAGTTTTTGTATGTCCATCGATTCTAAATGACAGCTTTGCAGGATAGAGTAATTTTGGTTGTAGGTTCTTGGTTTTCATCACTCTGAATATTTCTTGCCACTCCCTTCTGGCCTGCAAAGTTTCTTTTGAGAAATCAGCTGACAGCCTAATGGGTACTCCCTTGTAGGTAACTAGCTGCCTTTCTCTGGCTGCTTTTAAGATTCTCTCTTTGTCTTGAACCTTTTGCATTTTGATGATGATGTGTCTTGGTGTGGGCCTCTTGGGGTTCATCTTGTTTGGGACTCTCTGTGCTTCCTGGACTTGTATGTCTGTTTCCTTCACCAAGTTAGGAAAGTTTTCTGCCATTATTGTTTCAAACAGGTTTTCGATTTCTTGCTCTCTCTCTTCTCCTTCGGGCACCCCCAAGATGCGAATGTTGGCACGCTTGAAGTTATCCCAGAGGCTCCTTACTCTATCCTCATTTTTTTGGATTCTTTTTTCTTTTTGCTCTTCTGATTGGGGATTTTTTGCTTCCTTATATTCCAAATCGATGGTTTGCTCCTTGGATCTACATACTCTATTATTGAAGCTGTGTAAATTATTCTTTATTTCAGTTAATGCCTCCTTTAATTCTAACTGTGTATCCATGATTTCTAACTGGTACTTTTTTATGCTCTTGATGCCCTCCCTAAGTTCACTGAGGTTCTCACTAAGTTCATTGAGCATCCTTATAAGCAGTATTTTGAACTCAGTATCTGTTAGGTTGCTTATCTCCCTTTCGCTTAGTTCTTTTATTGGGGTTTTGTTCTGTTCTTTCATTTGGGACCTGTTTCTTTGTCTCCTCATTTTGGCTGCCTCCCTGTGTTTGTTTCTGTGTGTTACTTAATGAGAGGTATGGGGCTCGCTGAGACCCGGTGCTGCTCGTTTGAAAGAATTTAGGAAAAACCTGAAGCAGGATCCAAGACCGGCCAATCCTATGGTTAAGCAACTGGCAACAGCTTGGGTGGGCTTGAAAGTTGGGTGGGGCGGGGCCTCAGGGAGTCAGCAGGGCGGGGCTACCAGTGTGAGCCAGGTTACTGGAGTCCCAGATATGGCTTCTGTCTGCCGCCCCCGGGAAGGGCTCACCAAAGGAACAAAGGCCTCTGACAGCACGTTTGTCCCCGAGGAAGCCCCCTCTCCAGCTCTCGCTCCAGTGCCAAACAGCTCAGTTCTTCCCTGTGTGTCTCTGGTGCCCCTCGAGCTGCCTCCCCTCCGAGCTCAGAGGGAGAGAGTCCGATAAGTCCGTGCGCGGGCCCTTTAAGGAGCTGCCTGGGGCTCCAGCCGCTTCAGCTTCCCTGAGCCTCAGTTTCCGCTGGTTTTTCCAGCCAGAAGTTATGGGGACTTCTCTTCCTGGCACTGGAACCCTGAACGGGACACCTGGTGTGGGACGGGGACCCCTCAGTCCTCAGGAAGGACCTTCCAAGCCGCGGGATCCTCCTGATTTTTATCCACCACGCTTGGGTGTGGGACCAGCCCGTCTTGCCGCTGCGCGCTCCGCTGCCGCCCCCCCTCGCGCCGCCGCCCCTCCTACCGGTCTGGATGTAGCTGCTTTTTTTTTTTCCTTAGTTCCGTAGTTGTACGACTTCCATTCAGCTTGATTTCAGGCGGTTTTGAATGATGGTTGTTATGTAGTTTAGTTGTAACTTTGATGTGGTTGTGGGAGGACGCGATACCGCGTTTACCTACGCCACCATCTTGACCGGAAGTCAAAAGCAACTCTTCTTAAAAATCTCTTTCCTTTAAGTCAACTGAGTCCTCTGTGGCCAAGAAAAACAGATGACAACTCGTCTTCTACAAAAGGTCCTGCCTTCCATTCAGTTTCACGGGAGGCTTACTTGATTGACACAGCATGTAAGGGGTGGGGGTGAGGGTGAGGGGCGGGGGTTAGCTGTAATAAATTGCCTGGAGTCCAAGGGGTGAAATACAATAGAGCTATTTCCCAGCAGAGCCCTGGCTCTCTGAAACCCCAGAGCTGGGCCCCACAGCCTGCCAGGAGATAACATATGAACACCACCATATAGTAAGAGAAGTAGACACTGCCACAATAGACTAAATTCACTTCTACTTTAATCCAATCGTGGAACTGAAGACTACGCAGAACTCAAATAAAAGGCTCAGCTTGAATGATAATGTGCCTGTTTTCCTTCTTTTGGTCTCCTCTCTTTTGCTTCCTCTCCTATCCATCCATCCATCCATCCATTTATTTCCTAAATAAGCCCAAAATGGCATTTTGACTTTTGCCACGGGCACTAGTCAGTAGTTTGGTCCCAGTTTAGTAGAGACTCTTTGTTTAAATTAAAAAAAAAAAAAAAGTTGTGTGACATGCTGAAACATCCCTCCAGCATCCAGCAGGAAACTTGGTTCTGCAGACCTGCCCACGGGCCACCTTCCGGTTGGGAGCTTCTGCCAAAAGCCCCGTTTCTCCTCCTTTTATTAGGCCTCAGATCCCAGCAGACAGAGGAGGGCTGGGGATGGCGATGAAAGGCCACCAGCCACCGCAGGGACACCCCCATCTTAGCAGTCCCCTTTAAGACCTGCCTGCATGTTGGGTCCTGAGGTGTCAACACTGGGTGGTGGCATACGCCCAGTTCCTTTGTGTGCGGCAAACAAAGAGCGGCCCCCTGCCGTCGCCTTCAGATAGCAGCCGAGGGAGCGTGGTCTCCAGGAAGAGGAAACTAGGGCGCTGCTCCCGGTGAAAGGGTTTGGCTAGGATCAGACAATAACAACATCTGCCTCCCCACGGTTCACTGTGCCTGATGGTTCACAAAACACTCTTCCTTATCTCTCCTTATCTGCACCAGCCCCTGGGTGGGAGACCAACCAGGGAGTGTTCACCCCGTTTTCCACTTTCCAGGGAAGAAAAACAGCCCAGAAAGGCAAGTGACTTGGATCCAGGACTCAAATCTAGATAGTATCTATTTAAAATAACAAAGGTGGTAACTGCTCAGTCTGGAAACCACAGAAAAGCTAAAGGACAACTGATAACGACAGCAGCACCCTGCCTGACGCTGACACCTGTGGCCGACCTCTACGCTCTTCTCTGAACGTGTCTGTTTCTACAACACGGCATCCAAATCTTTGTGGGCTCCCAGATGCAGCATGGCCCCAGAGACACCTGGAAGAGCCACTCGTGGGCAGGGTCAGACAGCGATGCCCTGGCAGAGGGTCAAAGCAGTGACACGGTGAAACTTCCAGCTCGCACACTCTCCATGCCCTCTTGGCTCAATGTTTCTGGCCCCAGATGGCATCATAAAAGAAGAGGCACCTGTGGAGTTTCCAGCCTTACAACTAAGACCTGAGTGAAAAACATGCTGCTCTCTGCACAAGCATCCCCGTCGTCTGGGTCACAGTCTGATGAGGACCCCACCCCAACAGGGCCAAGCTAGCGGTGCACGGCACGAGGCCAAGGAGGTGCGATCGGAGGTGCTCCCTGGCACATACTGAAACAGCAAAAGGAGTACAAACCAAGTGAATGTCTGTCACCAGGGAAAGAGCCAATAAATGTGAAAATGCAAACTACAGACTACTGATAAGCAGTTAAAAATAATGTGGAAGATAATATTGATAAGGCAATGCTAACAGAAATTATCTGTTAAGGATGTCCATTGTGCCAGGCAATGTTCCTAGTACTTCAGATGGATTAATGTCATTCCACTGTCATAATGCTCAAGGAGGTAGGGGCTATCATTGTCTCTATTACCAAGAGGGAAGAAGGCAGAGAGAAGTGACTTGTTAAGGTCAAATAGCTGGCAAGGGCTGGAGCCTGGGTTTAAATCCATCTGCCCTTTATACATATTATATTTTTATAGGAATAATGTGTCAATGCTATTAACTATAGAAGCAAAAAGAAGACGAAATAGGTCAAAACCAAAAGTTGAGGTGACTAAGCAGGAGCCTGAAGTCCTGGCTTCCAGAGTCTGCCCTGCCATGCAACAATGCAAGTCCCTCTTCTCCCTGGACCTGTGTCAATCAGGGGCGGGACTGACGCAATGGGAAGTTGTGCGTGCCTGCTCTGTATTCCTTCTCCTGTTCCTGTATTCCTGTTCTTTTGGTAATAGCATCCCGATTTTCCTGGGGGAATCTATCACCCCTCATTTCTATAAGGCTTAGGGGGAGGTCCTTGCTTTCCTTGAGGGTGGGCAAGAGAGCCTGGCTCAGCCAATCAGAGCATTGTATTTCCTCTGCCACAGTGATGGGTTCAGGGATGGGCACCTGCAAATCAGAGTAAATCTTTGCTGAGACAGCTGGGAGCGAGGTAAGCTCAGGAATGTATCAGTCTGGTCTGCCTGGGCCACCATGTGGACCATTCCCTGTCCTGAAATGGTTAACAGAATAGAAAACAGAGCCAAGAGTTGGAGAGAGAGGTTCCTGCTGGCATCATTTAGGGACCATGGCTGACGTCAAGGTCTACTCCTGGCCTTTTCAGTTACATGTTTTAAGTCCGTTTGAGTTAGGTGTCTGTCACTTGTAACTAAAAGAATCCCCGATGATATAACGGGATGATCTCTTAGCCCTTTTGGTTGAATGAATCTATTTTGGACCTAATGATGGTTTCCGAAGGCCAGGCAGAAACTACTACTACCTAGGAGTCATTTCTGACCTGACAGGCCGCAGACCCCTTTCCTGCTGCAGGAAGAGAGCTTTGCTCATTCCCGGACGTGGAGAAGGTGGCCTGGGCTCAGGGCTGCCGTTGGGAACAGGAGACAGCTGGAGGACTGGGAGCTAACTTAGCTTGTTGGTGACTGAGCAGCCCCCAACTTAACATTTCCCAAAGGAGCCTGAGCTCTTGGGACACAAAGATGAATCCAATATACTGGCCCTTAACATGTGCCCTCAGGGTTCACCGCTGGAACACCAGAATATAAAAGAAATCAAAGGGAAGCATTGCAGAAATCTCTCTGAGCCAACTGTGACACAGAACAGCCCAACCCCATTTTGAAGGGAATTATAAAACACCTTTAATTCCCCAGGATTCTCTGAGGACATTATCCTCAGACCAAATTAAAATGCAAGTCAGCTTAACAAATCTGACACTGTATGTGCCTAAGGAATTAGGAGTGCTCTGGACCTGCCACTCTGTAGCCGTGAGACCCGGGGATGGGTTCCATCCCTTGCTGAGCCTCAGCTTCCTCATCTGTGAACGGGGGATGGTGACACCATGAGAATGCCATGAGAACTAGGTGAGACTGTACATTTAAAACAGCCCTGTGGAGGGAGAAGTAGTTAGCTCTGTCCACAGAGAAGGGTCGATGTGTAGAGCTCAGCGCACAGATTGCTCCTGACTGCAGTTCTCACGGGGTCTGGGATGGCCATTGCAGAAATGGGCACGAGGCTTCGGTGGGGCTTCAGCAAGAGTTCTGCTCTTGTAGACATGTAGTCCCTCTTGGTACCCCAGGCTGCAGCCAGCTCATGGCTCAAAACATTCTCATCTGTTTACTCCTTCAATCATTTGTGTATTCAAGAAAGTTCGCTGAGCACCTACTCTGTGATGCACACTATGCTATGCCCTGGGATTATAATGGTGAGGAACATGTTGTTGGCCCTGTTCCATGGGCTACAGAGTCAAACTGGGGAGCAGACATATAATATAAGCTGTAATAAATTATGGTAACTTTTTCCTCCTTGAATCTGAGTGTGAGGTGAAGAATGAATTTAAAAAGCCTGGAAAGAGTGAAGGCATTATGAGTGGTGCATCCACACGTCTAGCCCTGCGCCCTGTATGAGTAGGCGATGAATGGTTGCTGGGCTGAACTGGAGTTAGGAGGGCCTAGTCCACCCCTTCTGTCTTCCAAGTAAGGGGGTGGGGCTTCGATAAGGGACAAGACAGGTGCTGGCTTCCTCTTTCACACAGCGTGGAGCTGGAAGATGACTATGACAACATGCGTCAGGACGACATCTTTATGAAGGTCCTTTTCATTCGGGGGAGGTACTGCTGAGAGCCGGCTGCGCTCACCTGCTCTGCCCTCTTCCAAACAGACAGGCGAGGGAACCTCACAGATTCACTGCTATTGATTAGGCACTAGTTTCACACCCCTTAGCCGCACCAGGGACGTCAGATCAAGCAGTAAAGGGTCTTGGGTGTGTTGTCTTTTCCTCCCCTTTGAACTCACATTTTATTTATTTATTTATTTATTTATTTATTTATTTATTTATTTATTTTTATCCTCACCCGAGGACATTTTTCGATATTTTGTTCAGACAGAGTGAGAGGGAGAGAGAGAGAGAGAGAAACATCGACGTGAAAGCGACACATCGAGTGGTTGCCACCCACATGACCCAACCAGGGCTGGGGACAAACTGCAACCAAGGTACGTGCCCTTAGTGGGAACCGAACCCGGGTCTCTCCGGACCACAGGCCGATGCTCTAACCGCTGAGCCAAACCGGCCAGGGCTGAACTCACATTTTAGAAACACTTTGTTCAGATCACATCTGGTTGTAAGACAGTTGTACAAACAATAATTCTTTTAAAAAGCCCAGAGCAAAATCCTAGTTTCTTCACCCAGCCGTTCCACATGATAAAACTGGTCCTCCTACAGATAGATACAAGAAGCGGTGTATTCCACATGCAGGCTGACACTCCGGCCACCGACCTGGTCTGCAAAGTCAAGGTGCCGGAACGACCAGCATGAAATGACAACCAGAATGACCACACCGCACATCTCAGTTAGATGCCAGCTCCAGGCAAACGTCATTAGGAAGAAATGGGCTTTACTATCAAGATTCTTAATGAGTCGTGAAAGAGGAAAGAAGAAGAAACAAAAATGTAAAGATACGTGTTCAAGGATGTTTTTGCCCCTGTTTCCAGAAGCAAAGACCTGGAAACAACCTTTCTGCCTGTACCTGTTTGCCCGTCAACAGAAGAATGGGTGAATAGATTTTATTCCGTGGAATATTATATAGCTATTAGAAACACCTTAGAAATGTGACCATAATATATTAAGCAAACAAAGCTACTTGTAGAATAAAATACATAATAGTACAACCACATTTTTGTAAAACAAACCAAAACCCCAAACCTCTTCATATATTTACAGAAAGTTAAACTGTTACCATTCATTGCCTGGGCAGATTTTAGGAATGGAGAGGGGTGTGTATATGGTGGGGGGGACTATTGATTTCTCCTCTCAATTAGGAGGGAATTACATTCTGTTCAAAGAAAGAGTGCTCCTAAACTAAACTGCTCTGTGCTTGTCTTACCATGCTGCCCTTGATACCATCTTAATGAAGGAAGAGAACTGATCAACACCTTTATCTTCCAGTCATTATTCTCTTTTCCCTTAAACCCTTTCAAGGCCAATACCACTTAGCAATCAAATTCATCTCTGTAGCCAGTGTTACTGAGTGCTATTTATCTGCTCCTGGACAAGCGTGGTAAAGGAAATGCAACCTGAGTAGTCTGCTGGCTGTGTCCATTTATCTAGCCAATCCTGCTTGCTATGCCTGGTCCAAGAACTTTCACGCACAAAGGATGAGAATTGAAGACTGTCTCCTTCCTTCTCTGTGAAGAACGGGTCTCAGTCTGTGCATGATGTGGTAGAAAGAGCACATGCCTGCACCCAGGTTTGAGTCTTCTTTGCCTTCATACTCGCTGTATGAACTGGATGGAGCAAAGAGCTGAACTATTCCTGGGCTTAGTTTGTACATCTGTAGAATGGAGCTAGTGAATCCCATTAGATATAATTTCAGAGAGACTGGAATCACAGAGGAGCTGTGATAATGTTTTTGTAAAGGAGATAATGTTGAAACAGAGAGGATAAAAAGTATCATCACACAAAACCTTAAAGTGGGAACAAGTAAGACCAGGCTAGTAAAGTGCTCAGCACAATGCCTGGTACATAAGCACTTGATAAACGGGAAATAATATTATTAATGGAGAGCACAGCATCCATTTCTGTTAGACTAAGAAAATGCATCTGTTTGCACAAATGATAAAGAACACAGACCACACACCAGCTTACGTGGCTGTCAGGTGGTTCCCACCTGGCATAAATTGTAGGCACTCATGCCCATTTGATTTTCAGTTGACAGGTGGCCATTTTTGCTTGTAGGCCATTTATCTCTGCAATTTCAACCCAAGGGTTAAATTCATTGAAACCTATTTTTAAAATTACAGAAAAGAACTAGATTTGAGAAATTTTATTGGCTGCCATTTTATTTCAAAGCTTATGAGCACCTTTAAATCCCAATATTAGGTCCTACAGATCAATGACTGTTGTCTTGAAAGAAAGACCATTGTTCAGAAAGGAGTCATTTAATTTCAGAGGAGAGTTGATTTAAGTCTCCTGAAAAGTCAGTGATGCTCCAGAGAAACCTGGATTTTTGTCCTTTCGCAGCTCACAAATCATTCAGGCACCGGCCCCTCTTTCTGCCCCCCTCCCTCTCACCCCACAAATGCGTGGCTAACACTCTGCCAAACTAGGGAGCCGGCATCAATCACAGCCTGGGCATGTCTGGGGCGCTAATCTCATACTAAAGTACTCCATTATAAAAGTGTCGAGCGAGCTTACTCCACCACACAATTTATGATTTAAAAAAAGGGTGAAAACTGCTAACATGTACAAAATATGGCGTCCGAGCCTATCGCTGTTCTGTGGAGGGTCTGAGAAAACTCCGAGCACGGTGGGTGTGCAGTGGGGGAGAGGCGGGCCTGGGTGGAGACCCCAGCCATTCATCTCCTTGCAGAAGGTAAGCACCGCCCTCACCATGACCTGAACATGGCCCACAAACACTCTAGACCACACCACAGACCACAGCTGACCTCGGGACATTTTTGGACTTATTATCTGTCATGCCTCAGGCATTTCTTTCTATTCCAGGAAAGTGAGTTAATTAAAACCACAATAAAAACACAGCAACTCAGCAAAGGATCCTGTCATGATTTTTTTTTGGTTAATCCTTACCCGAGGATATTTCTCCATTGATTTTTAGATAAAGTGGAAGGAAGGAGAAAGAAAGAGAGAAAAACATCGATGTGAGAAAGACATCGATTGGTTGCCTCCCGCATGACCCTGACTGGGGCCAGGGATCAAACCTGCAACCCAGGTGCATGTCCTTGACCAGAGATTGAACCCTCGACCCTTCAGTCCGAGGGCTGATGCTATAACCACTGAGCAAACTGGCCAGGGCTACCATGTATTTTTATATGCTGCCAGATGTGGTCCCAACTCCACTTTCCCAGCACAGGATCTGAAAATTGCAGGCCTGTGTGTCTCTGCAGCTCCCATCATGGTGTAAGTCACTGCCACTCTTTCCTGCCTTGCTGTAACATACTCCCTAACTCTTCCACCCTTGGTCATCTACCGTCTACACCTAACACAGCAACCAAAGTGATTTTTTGAAAATGAAAATCAGATCATGTTGTTCTCGCTCAAAGCCCTCCAGGCCTTCCCATCTTACTCACTTTGGTAAAAGACAAAGCCTGCCATGGCCCTGACCACCCCCAGAGACCTCTCCAGCCTGCTTCTCATCACTCTCCTCCTGGCTTACTGGGATCTGTAAGCCAAGCATGATGACCACAGGGCATCCTCTTTATTTTTCTGGAAGAGTGTACAGAAGTTGTATTGTTTCTTAAATGTTTGGTAGAATTCACCAGTGAGCCCATCTAAGCCAGGAGTTTTCTTTGTGAGAAGGTTCTTAACTACAATATCCATTTCTTTACTAGATAGAGGGCTATTCAAATTAATCATTTTCTCTTGAGTAAGCTTTGTTAGTTTGAGTCTTTCAAGGAATTTGTCATTTCATCTAAGTTGTTGAATTTATAGGCATAAAGTTGTTAAGAATATTCCTTTATTATTCTCTTAATAGCGACAGAATCTGGTTATGTCACCTCTCGTTCTTGTCTTGGTAATTTGTGCCTTCTCTCTTTTTTCTCCAGTTCTTGGTTTTGTTGATTTTCCTCTATTGGTTTTCTAGTTTACTGGTCTCTGTTTTGATCTTTTAAAATTTCCTTTCTTCTATTTATTTTGGATTAATTTACTCTTCTTTTTCTGCTTAAAGTAGAAGCTGGTGTCATCAATTTGAGACCATTCTTTGCTAGTATAGGTCCTTAACACTGCAAATTCCCCCATAAGTACTGCTTTAGTAGCATCCCACAAATTCTGATATTATTCTGATTTCATTATCATTTGGTTCAAAGTATTTTCTAATATTCTTTTTGATTTCTTCTCTGACCCATCTGTTATTCATGAATGACCTACATAGTTTCCAAACATTTAGAAAATTTTAAGAGACTGTCTGTTACTGGTTTCTAAATTTTATTCCACTGTGGTCGGAGAACATATTTCGTATCACTTGAAGTCTTTTAAATTTATGGATACTTATTTTTTTGTCCAGAATATGGCCTATCTTGGTAGTTGTTCCCTCTACACTTGAAAAGAATGTACACTCCGCTGCTAATGGGTTGAGTGTTCTATAAATGTAAATTGGGTCACATTGGTTGACAGTGCTGTTCAAGTCTACTATCTCTTTGCTGATTTTGTCTACTTGTTCTATGAACTTTTGAGAGAGAAGTGTTGAAACTTCATAATTGTGTCTATGTCTGTAACTCCTTGCAGTTCTATGAGTTTTTGCTTTATGTAATTTGAAGCTCTCTTATTAGGTGCCTAAACGTTTAGGATTGCTATGTCCTCTTGATGAATGACCCATTTATTATTATGAAATAAACTTCTTTACCCTTGGTAATAGTCTTTGTTCTGAAATCTATTTTGACTGATATTTATAATCAGCCACTAGAGCTTTCTTGTGACTAGTGTTAGCATGATAGACAGACCTTTTCTATCCTTTTACTTTTAATTTATTTGTATATTTATATTTAAAATGTGTTTCTTGTAGGCAGCATGTAGCTGGATCTTGCTTTCTTATCTAATCTGACAATCTCTGCCTTTTAACAGAAATGATGAGAGCATTTACATTTAATGTTATTATCAGTGTGGTTAAATTCCATCCTTGGTACTTGTTTCCGGTTTCTCCTTTCTGACCTATGGTCCTTTTCCCCTCTTTTTCTGCCTTCTTTTGGATTAACTGAATATTTTTCATGATTCCATTTTATCTCCTTCACTGGCTTATTAACTATAACTCTTTGTTTTGTTATTTTAGGATTTATAGCATACATTTTTCACATATAAAGTCTACCTTCACCACTTCACAAGTAGTATAAGAATCTTATAATAGTATATTATCGTCTCTCCCCTCTAATCTTTATGTTGAGATACACTTTACTTTTATCTTTGTTTTAAGTCCAACAATATGCTGTTATTTTTGGTTACACTTTCAGATATCTTTTTAAAAGATTTAAACAATAAGAAAAATAGTATATATTTACCCACATAGTTACTATTTCCAGTGATCTCCATTCTTTGTGAATCAAGATCCCTATTCCCATCTGGTATTGCCCCCGCCAAGGACTTCCTTTAACATTTCTTATAGTACATGACAGGTGGGATGAATTCTTTCAGCTTTTTTTGTGTGTGTGTCTTAAAAGTATTTATTTTGCCTTTACTTTTGAAAGCTATTTTCATGGGGTACAGAATTGTAGGTTGGCAGAGCTTTTACTTTTAGTACTTTAAAGCTGTTGCTACACTGTGTTCCTGGCTTGCATTGTTTCCAGTGAAAATTCTGTCATCCTTATCTTTGGTCCTCCATTAATAAAATGCTTTATTTCTCTGTCTGCTTTAAAATTTTTTCCCCTTCTTCACTGGTTTTCAGTAGTTTGATTATGATGTGCCTTGGTGTTGTTTTATTTATATTTCTTGAGATTGGGTTTCACTGAGCTTCTTGGATCTGTGGTTTTATAATTTCATTCAGTTTGAAAAACTTTTGGCCATTACTTTCCTTGCTCCTTATGAACTCCAATTACATGAATATTCAACTACTTAGTCATGTAATGTATTAATACTCATTTTTTAAAAATTATTTTTTCTCCCTGTTTTGAGTAGTTTCTTTTCTTATAACTTCCGGTTCACTAACCTTTATTTTTCTGCAATATCTTTTCTACCATTGATCCCATTTACTGTATTTTTCATCTTAGACATGTTGGTTTCATTTTTATAAGTTCATTTTGGGTCGTTTCCTATCTTCCATGTCTCTAACCTTTTCAATACATGGAACGTAGTTATAGTATCCTCTACTAATCATAACATCTGTGTCAACTCTGCGTTGGTTTTGAGTATTTTCTGCATTATGAGCCATGTTTCTCTATTTTATTTTGCAGGCCTCATCATCTTTGGTTGGATTTATCCTGGTTAGTACTGAATATTTTTGTTTTGTATAAGTATTTTTGAGGTTTGACCTGGGATGCAGTTAAGTTACTCAGAAACAGTTTGATCCTGCTGGGTCATAACTTATGTTTTTTCAGTCTGGTCCAGTCTAGGCCTAATTAGTCCCCAGTGAGGCAGCACTCCACTAAGCACTCAACCCAGTTCTGCACGAGTCACAGAGGACAAGGTGGTCCAGTCTGCGAGGTGGGAAGAGCACTCCTCTTGGCTATGCACGAGAGCTGGGCACTGTCCCCTCTAACCCTTTTGGAGGATCCCTTTCCCAGGCTTCGGGAGCTTCCTTACAGGAAGGAGCTCATCAGTAACTTGCTGAATGCTCAAGGGGACCTTCTGGAGATCTCTGCAGCTTGGTGTCCATGCAGCTCTCTCCTCTTCAGCACGCTGTCCTGTGAACTGTTTGCCTCTTTGGTCTCCCTGGACTCTCAGGTCCACAACTCAACTCAGGAAGTCCCTGGGCTCTACCTGGGTTTCCCCTCCCTGCATCAGGCTTGAAAACTCTCTCAAGGCCATAGCGCAGACAATTTATCGCTCTCCTCATTTGTTTCCCCTCTCTTCAGGATTACTGCCCTTCACTTCCTGGTGTCCAGTGTCTTTTTATTTTTTATTTTTCAGTTGTTTCAGACAGGAGAATAAATCTGGTCCCTGTTACTCCATCTTGGCCCCTAAAGAGTATTTTTAATGTCTGTGTGTACATTCATATTGGGGCACTAATATTATTATTACTACTACTAAAAATGTGGTTGGCTTTAACACTGCCTTTTTTTTTTTTTTCAGAGTATATATTTAATACATGTTTGTCAAAAGTAATAGGCTATGACTCCCTCCATTGTTGCTTTTGTAAACTGTTGGGGGTGTAAAGGTGCTCAACAGAATACTGGCCTATTATAGTAATATAGGTTTATAAGTTCTTTTCAGGAAATTCAGCACATTCCATAAATTAACCATGTTAATTTAACAAAAAGCGAAAAAGGGACATGGAACCCGGAATCTGGTAGACTTGGGCCTTTTATTGCAACAAAGATTCCATTCAGGTTCATTCATTTCTGGAAGCTAAACCCATGGACTGGAGAAAGCAGTCGGGATTGTAGACTTTTCACTCCCACCGGGGACGATCTTTACATGAGAGAAACTGATCACACAACGAAGCTTTGCACAGGAACCTTCAGCCCTGGGTCACTTCAGCAGCTGGGGCTCCACTGCCATCAGCTCTGTGCCTGAGGGGCCCCCCTGTGTGGTTGTCAAGCAGCCCACAGAACCCCCCTCTCCCCGGGAACAGGGACAGTGGGCCAGCCCACCAGCCAGCCTCTGTTTTGCTCCCTTGGCAGGAGGTGCAGAGGGCAGGTCTGCTCAGAGCCAGCTGGCTGCCTCCCACAGGCAAGCCGGGCAAGACAGGCAGAACTTTTTAGTTTCCATTCTCTGCGGCTGCATGTTCCCCAGTGCAGCTTCTGGGGAAAGCAAATGCAGCTGCACAAACAGACAACCCCTCGACCCTGCTCCTGCCATGCTGCTGCCAACATTCAGCTCGAAGGAATGAAAAGCAAACCTAAACCCCGGCTCCTGCCAGGAAAGTTGTTTAAGCTAAAAAGAAACCGGAGGGAATGAGCTGCTCAGTGGCTCTAATTTATTCACACATTTCTGCTGTCAAACTGCAGGAAAGCGCCCCCTCCCCAGACAAAAAGAAAAGCTCTTTAAGACATCTGTCAACTCAGATCTGAGAAGTCAGCTTCCACAACTAGGGATTCTAAAACAGGAGGGTGTCAGGAACACTGGTTTAGCGACATCCTGTGCCATAACCTGGATGCTGGGTGGGTGGGCCAGCACCAGAGGAGCTGTACCGTGCTTCCGCTCAATTCCCATCCATCCAGGACAGGGGCTCCTTGCCCTATAGATGTCCTGGACCCCTCTTGCCAAGCTGGTAAAATATATAGACACTTCTGAAAGCAGTGCTTATCATTCATAAAATAAAATATACAAGGTTGTAAAGGAAACCAATTAGATTAAAATAGTTACCTAAATAATAAAAAATTTAAAATATAGTAATAAATGTGCTTCTTTATGAACACATGAAACAAGATCTAGGGGTAGTTCTCAAAACTACCTTCATTTCAAAGTAGTGATAGGTGTCCACAACATTTCAAGATTTTCTGTAAAGTAGTAAGAAAGTACATGGTTTCTTTAAAAAAAATTTGTTTTTCTTTATTGGTTTTAGAGAGAGAAGAAGGGAGAGGGGGGGAGAGAGAGAGAGAGAGAAACACTGATGAGAGAGAACATCAACTGGCTGCCTCCTGCATGGCCCCCACTGGGGATTTGGCCCACAACCTGGCATGTGTCTGACTGGGAATCAAACCGGCAACCTCTTGGTGCATGGGTCGATGCTCAACCACTGAGCCACACTGGCTGGGCCATGATTTCTTCTTGTGACTAAATCAAGGGGCTTTGCTGCCTACAGTCATAACTGAAGGAAACACCAAATTCCAGTTAGAGGTCAATGGGGAAAAAAAAGCAATGTTGTTCTCCTCCAGGTTTACACACCCTCCTGAGTTTTCCCCTGGGACCGCAGAACTCCCAGGAAAAGCCCTTTCTTTTTCTCGCTGTCAGGAAAGAGCACGCACTGGCTCCACTTCTAACCAGCTGAAAGACTCGGCCTTGCAATACGTAAGCTGAAGAATGTGTACTGTCTTGCCTTCATTGTTTCAGACACTCTCTGCTTACCACTATTATGGGTCTTCTCGAGCACGGCGTAACGACCTCCTAATGCCTTCTCTGTCCCGCCCCCAGCACAGAGCTGTATGAACGGCTCATGTAGCACCATGTTCTTGGAGTCAAGCAAAGGGCTCGGCACACAGAAGACCATCATGCACACACAGGGTGGGGCAAAAGTAGGTTTACAGTTGTGAGTACGGAAACACAGAATTAGTTCTTGTATTATTTATTATTTACTGTATTCTTTCCCATATAAACAACTGTAAACCTACTTTTGCCCCACCTTGTATTTACTGAACGAACAGGTGAATGGACGGATGCAGGCTGTGACCACACTCAGCTTCCCCTCATTGTAAAAATACTCCTGCTTCACACCAGCAGTTCTTAACCCTGCTTACACGTGAGAATTGCTTTGAAAGATTTTAGAAAATAGAGACGCAGGCTGCACTGCAGAGACTGAGAGTCCAGTGGCTTGGGGTTGGTGTCTTGGCCGTTGTATGTTTTTAAAATCACCCCAGGCACAGCCAGGGTTGAGAGCCCTCAGTACCACTGAACAGCTGAGGTGAGGGTCTAAAGTTCCCAGATGAAGCTCCTTCCCAGACCCAGAAAGATGACATTAGTGCGGAATTCTGAACTCTGCAAGGGGCTAAACTCATAAATTGAGTTTCTGACCCTCAGAATCAGGTCATAGTTCCGAATCCAGAAATATCTAGTAATATCTGAACGACATTCTCAGATTTGGATGAGAAAATTCTCAGGCTTGACAGTGAAGACCATGCAACAAACTGCAAACCACACGGGCAAGCAGATGGAGGCCAGCCTCTGTTGCCTCCCTCTCTGCAAGAAATCCTCATGACAGGGCCCAGCCCTGGGCAAGCAGCGCACCCTGCAGCTGTGTGGTGTCCTCACCTGTTGGGTGGCGATGATGACAGTACGGCGACTCAAAGCATTGTAGCAGGAACTGACAGAGTTAATGGGGCTGAAAGCACTTTCTAAGTAGCCAAACACGCGGCTGAGATTAACTCTTGATTACTGCAGTCTAGCAGTTGAGCTCTCACAGGTGGAGAGACCTTATGGTTCAGTGATTAGGAACACAGATTCTAGTGTCAGAATTTCTGCACACACCCCTTACCAGCTGTGTCATTTTATGCAAATTATTTAACCTTTTTGTGCCTCAAGTCCCCATCTCTAAAATGGTGGTAATAAAGGTACCTACACCTCATTGGGTTTTTGGAAAGTCTGGCTGAGTTAATGCACGTAAAGTGCCCAGAACATTAGTTCTAACGTTAGTTGTAACAGGTGTGCGTCAGAATCACCTGGAGGGCTTGCTAAAACAGAGCTTTTGATTCAGTAGATCTGGGCTGGAATTCGAGAATCTGCATGCCCACAAGCTCTGAGGTGATGCTGGTGGGACTGGTTGGGAACCACACTTTGCGAACCACTGGCTTAGAATGATGCCTGGCATGCAGTCAGCACCTAATGAGTGTTAGCTGTTCTTCCCTTCCTGGGCTCTACTCTTTAGTCCCTGAACAGAACACTTTGTGCTCCAGTGCTCCTCAGTACTGTCTTCGTGTAGAAACCACTGTGAAATCTACTTGCAGTGGTTCCCGAAGTGAGGACCCAGACAAGCTGCACGGGCACCCCTGGGCGCTTATTTGTAATGCCAGCTCTTCAGCCTCAACCCAGATCTACTGAATCAGGAATTCTGGGGGTGAAGCTCAATACCCTGTCTTCCAACAGCCCTCCAGATGATTCTAATGCAGACCAACTTTAAGAACTACACCTCTACTAGAAAATCACATGACCACCACAGTAACCCTTCTGCAAATGCCCAGGAGGCAGAGGGCTTCAGGTCCAGAGTACAGTTTTTGGTTGAACTGGAGCGTAATACCTCGCCCAGATCCTAATGAATACTGCAGCCTTGTGTGAATTATTACATTAACTCTCAGTTTCCTCATCTGTAAAATGGGCATCATTTAGGACCCACCTCACAGAAACATGAGATGATGCAAGCAAAGTGTGAGGCACATGCTACCTGTTCAAAGGGTGTTCGCTGTCACAGTTATCTTTATAGTTGCTACGATATGTCCTCTCTCAAATGATTTGAGCTAGCTTATAACAAGGACATACATATACACAGGATAGCTAAAATAAAGATTAAAAAAGTAGCCCTGGCCGGTTTGGCTCAGCGGTTAGAGCGTTGGCCCACGGACTGGGGAGGCCTTGGTTCGGTTCCCGCTAAGGACACGTAACTCGGTCTCTGTATTGAGATTTGAACTTCCCCAGGGGCCAGAGCAGAAAGAAAACACAGGGTTCCATGTTCTCACTGTCTGAACACAGAAAGGTGACTGGCTCTTTTGGGAAGACATCATTGTCCCTCTGCCACACCGGCCCTATATTCTAGAAGCACCTGATCTCAGGAACCTTTGCACAAAGGTCTCGTGTAACAGGAGGGACTCTCCTGCAGGAGCACTTCATGTACCTGTTTCTTAAATTCTCAACAAGAGCCAAGGGCAAGCTCCTTACATCCCAGAGGATGAGAGATATTACACTTACTTTGGGTGCCGAATATCAGGGAGAGAGCGATTCAGGGAGATCTTATCACTGACGTAGATGTTAAATCCATTTTCTCGGTACGCCTGATCCACTCTCTCAGCATCGGTCATGGGATAAGGTCTCCCTTGTTCTCCATTTCCTAGGGGCAAAGAGCAAAGTCAATGTTGCTAATTGAATGGAGTTGAGGAAGACAGATGAAAAATAGGATTCAACCACAAAGATAAAACTATGCTTGATACACAGTGTATGTCCAGATTTTGCAGAAGGAAGGGGACAGAGGGGCGGGGCATGAGCATTCAGCCACGGCCAAGTCACACACTTTATAGACCCTGTCCTCATGTAATCTCCACAGCAAGCATGCGGATGGACCTGAGAGCCCTCGACCTATAGATGGACAAAGGAGGACCCAGAAAGGTTATGAAACCAGGTCTTGGGTTCCAAAGCCCATGCTCCCTCCTCTCTGCCAGGAGCCCCAAACACCCCTGACTGGGAATTCTAATCACCTGGAAGGGAGACCATTTCTACCAAATATAAGCTGATCAACCCTGGGCTAGTCACATCACCGTTCTGAACTATAGCTGGCTCCCCTCTGGTACCCACAGCATGTTGAGAGAGTCAAATGAGATGCTGTGTAGAAAAAAGCTTTTTGTCAACTATAAGACACTATAGAAATGTGAAGAAGTGTTATGATGACTCCCCAGCAGGGTAAACTTTATATGTAAATCAAAACTGCCACAAATGATAAAAGATGCTTTGATTTTTTTGTTTTTTTATCCACACCCGAGGACATTTCTCCATCTTTTGTTCAGATAGAGTGGGAGGGAGAGAGAGGAAGAGAGAGAGAAAGAGAGAAACATCGACATGAAAGGAACACATCGAGTGGCTGCCACCCGCACGACCAACCAGGGCCAGGGACAAACTGCAACCCACGAGGCACGTGCCCTTAGCGGGAACCGAACCCAGGTCTCTCTGGACCGCAGGCCAACGCTCTAACCACTGAGCCAAACCGGCCAGGGCGATGCTTTGATTTTTTTAAAGCCAGCAAACAAATGAAGGTCTGCCTGGACTCAGCCAGGACTGCCCAGAGACTGCTGCTTCGAGTCAGTGTTGGTTAGATGAAGTCCTGTTCTTCCTTTTCTCTGCACAGTCCAGCTGGGGAATTTCCCGATGCTCCAGGGAATTATTCTCTGGGTCTCCAGGCTGCAGATGGGGAGTGGGAACGTCCACACCAAGCCCTGCAATAACATCCCAAGAATCTGCCACCGGCGAGGGTCCCGGAGAAATGGCAATGAAATCGATTGGTCCGGAATTACCTCATCTCCTGGAGCCTGTGCTCTGAGCATCACCCTATTCAGTTTGTGAAGTGAATTCTCACAGCACTGGCTTGACGGGAACGTGCAAGCCGAGAGGTGGAGCCCAAGAAGGGCTGTGGCTGCTCCAGTCCAGCCAGATGCGGGAGAGGCTTCTACTGTGTGTACAGCGTCCCATGTAAAACACTGCTGGCTGGCGCCCAGGGCAGAGTCCACAAGGGCACAGCGCAGCAGAAGCCTCTCTCCAGGAGGGGAGCCTCGGGGAGCGATTCTGATTCAGGCCCTGGAGCCTGGCAGAGTAGAATTCATCGTCCAGCCCTGCTCCTCCCCGGCTCTGTCATCTTGGACATGCCTTGAGCCTGCCTATGTCTTGGTGTTTTTCTTTGTATTAACTGGGATAAGAATGCTCAGCGTGGTGATGAGGGAGGTGATGCAGGGCAAGGTGCCTGGCATACAGTTAGCACTGGTTGTTATCATTCTGGAAGATTTCTCCACTGCTTACTCTTTTTTTGCTAGTTAGGCCAATGTTCTAATGAATCTGGTGTAATTGTCTGGCAAATCAGCTCTTTTTAAATGTTTCCTTTTTTAATTTAAGCAGCCCCCTGTCCCCCCCACACCTTCATTTTAAATTCCTGGCATACAGAAAAATGCATGCCATGTCTCTAGATTTCCCTGAACTTCAGTTATCATTTCAGCTCTATTCAAAGCCTTGTTGTAATCGGGTTTTATCATAACGTAATTAAAAAAAAAATCAATAGTGGATGCCTTTAACTGAGATGAAAATGAATAAGATACCAATCCCTTATATTTCTACAGGGCTTTCCAGTGAAAAGATACTTCATACCAACACCCTGAGGTTGTCAAAGCAGGAAGCATAAACCCCACTGACATATGGGGAAACTGAGGCTTGAGGATTATAGAATTTCCCTGATGGTCACATGGCTGATAAAGGGTGTCAGAGCTGCCCTTCTGACTCTTATCCTGGCTCCCTACAAATGGCCCTCCGTATCATTTCCCTTCCCAGCACCCCAGTCGTAACAGAAACTGCTCCAAAGACTAATTAGGTAAAGAAAACGTTAGTTGAAGCCCACTAAATTCACTCATCCTCTTGGCTGTAAAGCTGGATAGGGAATCAACTCTACCCTCCAGACCTGGGTTCAAATTCCAAGCCTGTCTCTTTCTCACTGTGTGACTGTGAGCAGATTACCCCACCTCTCTGAACTACAGGTCCCTTCTTTTTAAATTTTTTTCAATTTTTATTAATTTATTTTTGTTACAGATGTTTCTCTTTTGTCCCCCCTAGACACGGTCTTCCCCATCCTGTCCCCCACCCCCCTGCATTGCTGTCTATGTCCACTGGTTATGCGTACATGCATATAAGTTCTTGGTTCATCGCCTCCATCGCCCGCCCCCCTTACAGATAGATCCCTTCTCATCAAAGGGCCATAAGGTTGACTCGGCGATTCTCGGAGAAAAGACGCAGCGTGGCGCACGAGCCTTGCTCATCCCAGGAATTCACAAATGTTGGCTCTTATTACTCTTGTCATTTTAGTGGTAGAATATTTCATAAAGGGAGACACTTTCCATCGCCCGGTGAAGGTGGCAGGGCAAGCTCCCGAGGACAGTGGAGAAAGGAAGGGGTGAGCTCTCGGGTGAACAGGGGGATCCAAAATCAGGGGAAGGGAGGGTGGCAGATGGAGAAGAGTCAAGAGGAGGTCCAGACACCCCGTTAAGCGCACACGCACGCACACATACATGCGCTCTCCACAGGACCTGCCTGCGGAGATACTGCTCTCCGTACCTACACGCTGAGCATCCCTTCTGATGGCTTCTTTGTCATGCCAGTCCTTCAGCTTGTGCCCATCTCCCAAGAAAAAGATCTTCTTTTGCTGACTGGGTGATCCCTTAAAAAAATAAAAAAAAAGACAAAGACTGTGACAAAGAAAAGGGAAAATAAGTTTAATAACAGAGATCCAGAAATTATACTGCCTAAGGGAGCTTTTGGTATTGATTGAATATCTGTCATTCGTTCATTTTAATTCCCTTGCTACACACCACTGTTATGCCTGCCATGTGCCATCCAGGTATATGACGGTCGGGATGATGAGAGGCACAGTGTCCACCCTCCAGAACGCAAAAAGCAGCGAGAGACAAAAAAACAGATGGATAAACATCCCTTTCCCTCGAGAGAAAAAGCAGTCAGAGCGGTGCCGCCAACAGAAATATAACAATGTGAGCCTCGTTGGTAACTTTAAATTCTCTACTATTCACAGTGGGAAGAAGAAGAAACCGGTGAAGTTGGCCTTGACAGTATATTTTATTTAGCCCAACATACTCTATGTAAAATATTTCACCACGCAATGTAAAAATTCACTGAGATACTTTTTTTTTTCTGCACTAGGTCTTCAAAACCCAGTGTGCACTTTACACGTGTGCTGAGCTCATGCAGACTCCTTTCCTGTGCTCGGCCGCTCCCTGGACGGGCAGGGGCAGCGGCCCTCAGATGAAAGCCCGCAGAAAGTGCTCCAGGCGTTCACTTCCTCCTGGGAGAACTGGAGAAGGTTCCTGGATAGCGGGCGTTTGGGCTGAGCTTCAGACAGCAGAAATGAGAGGCAGGCAGGCCAAACGGCCTGGGCACGGACTTTCAGGACTGCTGGACTGGCAGACCTGGGCTTGGCCTTGCTCATCTCTACAGTCCCACAGAGGGGAGCACTCGGCAGTTGTGTGTGGAATGTATGAACAAGCAACTGGACGGCTGAGAGGAAGCAGGACTATACAGCAGCCCCCAGGGGCCTGGCTCTGCCGGTGTTGACTGTTGTCTGGGGAGGTGTGCCCATCCTAGGGGTCCATTAGGAATCCGCTCCCCTAATTAAACGAGGCTGCGTTCCAGTGTCTGGGGTCATCAAAGGGGCCACATGCTTTCCCACCCCACAGTCAAGTCTAAAGACGCAGTGAGAACCTTCCCAAGGTGACACTGTTTAGGTATCTTCCGTGTTCCCGTGGATGAGAATGGCTTTCCACGTCACCTGTCCCGTTAAAACCCCGCAAGACTGTTCTTGCCGCTGTGGAAGCAGAATCCACTAGGCCTAGTTCCTGTGTAACTAACCACAAAGGCCAGGAATGTGCGGGGTGCTGGAGCATCAGCAGAAAGAAGCTGCCAGGACAGAATCATCCACACGCCTGTTTATTACGTTTCTGGCTGATTCTCGAGTTAGCAGATTTCCCACCACAGCTCGATATCTTACAACAGCTCTCATGATAATAACAATCCTCTAGTCTCTCTCCTGCAGACCTCTGAGTGGCAAGAAGGAAATTCTGGAAGTTGGCGTGCCGGATGTCCTGGTCGGGAGGGAAAGAAACCTGAAAACAAAGGCCACGTGCCCGCAAACAGTTCCTGGGGTTCACGGAGACCACGGAAGTGAGCTGGAAGTTCCTGTGGTGGAATCAGCTGTGCTGAGCTACATTTCTACGGGAGATTCCTCGGTGCCACCTGGGGGAGGGGGTGTGTGTGGGGGGGCTGAGAATAGGAGTTTGATCCCCCCCCCCTTCAATCAGACCAGCAATGAATGCATCTCTGTTTTCTGTACTGGGGTTCCAGCTGGGATTTCATTTTTAAAAAGGTCCTCTGCTTACACCAAATTGACAACCAAATCTCCAAACAAGTGAACACGTAAATAGACTTGGAAACTGAGCTAGGGCCACCTCCCTATGTCACGGACAGGGAAGCTGAGCCTTGGGGTGGGCCAGGGACTTGCCCAGGTAAATAGATCTCGATGTCAGGATTGATCGATCATGAGCTATTTAGCGATCTTTTCTCCAGCCCTCCCTCCCGAGGCCTTTTCCCTCTTCTTCTACCCAAAGACTGGGAACTCCTTCTGTTGGTTACTTTAGGTCACTGGCTGGAAGAAACAGGCTCAGTGGGAGGTACCAATCTTCTCCAGGTGTGGTCCCTGAAACAGCAGCATCCACACCTGGACACTTGTTAAAAATGCGAACTCCTGAGCCCATCCCAGGCCTCCTGAAGCTGACACTCTGGGAACGGGGCCCTGTGATCAATGTTTTTTTTTTTTTTCTTTATTGATTTTAGAGAGAAAAGAAGGGAGAGGGAGAAAGAGATAGAAACACTGATGGGAGAGAACATCGATTGGCCACCTCCTGCAGGCCCCACTGGGGATCGGGCCCACAACCTCAGCATGTGTCCTGACTGGGAATCGAACTGGAAACCTCTTGGTGCCTGGGCCGATGCTCAACCACTGAGCCACACCGACTGGGCTGATTGATGTTTTAATAAGTTTCCAAGACATTCTGACGCACACTCAAGTTTGAGAATGCTGGTCGAGAATGAAGGAGGCCATATTCCTGCCTGCTCTGTGCTGCTCAGATCAAACCTGGGCAATTCTGCCCAAGGTGAGCAGGTACATATCAGCACAGGTTACAGAAACCTTAGGCCTGGCCACTGGCAAACACACGGTGGCCTTTCAAGCTTGATTTTTCATTGCCAGCATGAAAAAATGAGAGGAGATTTTCTGCCGTTTTATCAAGATTTTTGGATTCCCTTGAAAATACAAAAAGACATGGCAGTGCTGCGACTTGAGTTCCCTCAGCCCCTCAGCTGGGCTGAGCATAGCTGCCCTGCTTAGACAGGGCCTGTCCCCAGTTTGCCACAGTCCCCACCATTCCTTACTGCACTTCGCCTGGCTCGCATCTCTCATCCGTGTTACCTGCCTGGCCCCAGTGACTCCGCAATGTGCTATAATGCACAGGATGAGGGAGCTGGATGAGGAAGATGAGAAACTGTTCTGAGGACCAGGAGATGAGAAGCCCTCAGGGACATGGGAGCAGTGATCTTGTTCTATCAGGTCCCGAGGCTTCAGTGACAGCTCACAGCAGAAGTTATGAAATGACTGAGGGGCCAGCTTAAGATAGAGAAGAAATTCCAACTCTTGGATTGGTGCCAGGACGAAACAGGACCACTTGGAAGAGGCCAGGAACAGGCTGTTCATCAGGGTGTGAAGGGGGAAGTTGAGCACTGGGCTAGGGCTGGTGCTTCTCACATTTTAGGTGCTGTAGAATCACGTGGGGACCTTCTTAAATGCAGATTCGGACTCAGGAGGTCTGCGTGGGGCCTGAGAGTCTGCATTCCAACAAGCTCCCCAGTGATGCCGATGCTGTGGTCCATGCAGGACCCTTAGGTGCCCTTGAAAGGACATTTCAAGAGTCTAAGACTCCATGAAGGGCGCTGTTCCCTCCATGGCCTTGTCTTCCCACCTCCTGGGAACGGGGCACGGGACTGAATGTCACAGTTGTGACCTCCAGAAGCAAACTCCTTAAATCCTGTCCTCAGGATGGGTACTGAATTGCTGAACTGACAGGGCAGAGAATGAAGGTTCCAAAATTCTGGAAGTTTCACACCCACGCCTTCCACCATCTCCACTGTCTTTGCCTTCATGACGTACGTCCCTCTGGAGCGATCAGCAGAGATGACCCATGCTGTTTTAAGTGTCCTCACCTTACAGATGGGGAAACCGAGGCCCCAGGAAGCCAAGCTACTCAACCAAGGCCACACAAGCAGGCAAGAAGGTAAGAACCATGCTGACTCCCAGGCTAGTTTTTCGTGGAGAGAGCCCTTCTGCAGTATGACCTTGGACAGGAGTCACGGGCACCTCAATTGTCCTACCTGCAGAAGCGGAGATGGCACTCCCCACCCAAAGTTTCCTTTCAGATGAACTGAGAAAAGTCACAAACCATATACCCTGAGCACTTTCAGATTTACACACAGAATGTGGATAGTAACCCCATTAGCGGTTTAGGAGTCTCCTGTAAATTGATCTTCTCACCAAAGCACCTTGATATAGGACTCCAACTTGACTATATAGGCTTAGAAGATTCCAATAATAGGTCTGAGCTGTTGGGAGGAGGAAAAGCTGGTTTCAATCCTGAAATCACAAAGCATTCAGAGCCCAAAGGCCCTTAGAATCCTATCCACAAACCTTAACACAATCGGCGGTCAATTTCAGGGGGTTCAAGAATCTCTGAGGTCCATCTGTGGAAAGCCCATAGACAGATCATTCAAACCATCACCAATGTTGACTGAGATCCACTCAGTGCCAGGCACTGTGCCAGGCACTGGGGGTACAGCTGTGACAACATAGATGCCATCGAGGCACTAATGGAATTGAGAGCCAGATCAGTTTCTCTCAAAGGGTGGCTCTTGGGAACCTCATTATAGATATAAATTCCCGTATCTGGAGATAGGAGGCCAGAATAACACGTTTTTCAACCTACTCCCCACATGCTTCTGATTCACAGTAAAGGTAGGAAAACACTTGTTGAAATCCAGCTGCCTCATTTTACAGATACAAAATCTCAGACCAAGAGTAGAACAGACTTGCCCTCTATCCCATAGCTTGTCAGCCCCCCAAACCAGGACAGACCTGGCTGGTCTTTCCCTGGGATAGACTGTGAGCTTCCTGTGGGCAGGGGCATGTCTGTTCTGGCCATCACCACGCCTTCCCACGCTAATCCTTGGCTCACCTGAGGCCCTCAGTAAATGTCAGTGGAATGAGTGACTGCTCATCAGTGTGACCGGTGGTCTAGTTTAACGACTCAGAACATTCTGGTTCCAGAGTTGGACAAGCCTAGGTTTCACTTCCTGGGCAGGAGGACCCCAGTTTCCTTGACTGATAAATAGGGAAAACTAATGGAATAACCTGTGGGTTGTTGGGAGGATGAACTGAGCACAATCTACCCTAAGCATCTAGCTTGGTGTCTGGCCCAAAGTCAGGCCCTCTCAATGCAAGAATTCTACTAGGAATCAATTCATTTTAGAGAAAGGCTATGATATGATGTTGGCGATGGTCACGTTAGGGAGACTAGGAAAGGGACGGGGATCTCGTAATAAAACTGGGAGCCCTGCAGAGGCACCTATTTAACACCTGAGCCAATTCAACTGGCTATTGCTGATACAGGATTTAGGGCCAATGCCCATGGGGAAATCCAGTGTTCCTCAGGAAAGGAACATGTCCTTAATTACGAGTGGCATTCTATAATAGAAACAAATGCCACGAGACCTCTAGTGACAAGAAAGACTCGGACAATGCTTCCCCAAAGACAGCAGTTCTTATGCAACAGCAGTCATCTAATATCATGCAGAAAAGCACGTCTGGAATGTCAGTTCAGAGGTAATTTTAAGTTTCTTTCATTCTACACGCTCAAAGAGCTGTCTAGAAAAGTGGTCATTAGTTCCCTTCAGCAACCATCTTTTGCTTGCCTTCTTCCCTCTGTCTCCGATGTCCTTTTGCTACAGGAAGCAACGGGGCTGGGACGGAGCATGGCAAGGGAGGCGAGGGAGTGGGTGGAGGAGGCTGGCAGAACTAATGTGGAAATCACAGTACATAATAAATGGGAAATGTATTCTGACTGGCTCCTCCAAATAACTGCTCCTGGTATCTGCGTGCTTTTTCTTGAGGTTCTCCTGGAAGAACTGATTAGTGTTCAAACAGCCACACACTCACACACGCAAATGGAATTTTAATCTTTTGTTTAATCACTATTTAGCGTGCCTGGCACCCCTTGGAGGGAGGGAAGAAAGGTGGGGAAGCAAGCCAGCCGTATCCTGCTCAAGAAGAAAGACCTGTTCACGTGCCTACTTTAATCCCAACGCTGCAGACTCGGCAACTCATGCTCAGAGGCCACTTGGTCTCTGGCCCGGCTGGCTAGCATCTTCGGGACCATGGGTGCTGAGTGCTCCAAACTGGCACCACTGAAAGGAAAACTGAGGAGGTCGTCTGCTTCGTTCAGGGGCTGAGGACGTATTACGGACCAGATGCTGCTGCAAATTTTAGGATGGCTCCCCCCAGACCCTCCTCTCTAACCCTCCAAAGGCACTGGAATGATTCTATTTTGAGGTCTAAATGATTCTCTATAATTCCAAACATTTGTTTATCTGCTAAGTAGATTATTTTAATAACCTTCTCTCACACACACACATGTGCTCACAACACTCACAACAAAGCATTCTCTTTAAGGGTGCCCTCAAGGTTATACTTCAAAGAGGGCCAAGTAGCACTTAAGCTAGCCAAAGGTGTAAAGTTACTTTAGGCAAAGGAGTTTGGACAGTTGGATAAATGTACTTCCTTCGTGAATTTTGAGGACATAGCTAGATTGTTTGGATTTATTTATTCGTTCATTCCACAAATGAGGATGACTTCATTGATGACTTGAGGACCTACTGAATTGTAGGGAGACAAAGATAAATAAGATAGTCCCTGTCGCCGACAAAGATCACCCACAGAAGACAAGTAGATAAGAAAGGCAAAATACACACACAACACTGTGCCATAAGTGCCTTGAAATTTCTACAAATAAATTCTACAGGTATTTACAAGAGCCGAAGATTAGATTCTCCCTGAAATGATCAGGGAAGAATTCTTGTAACAGCAGAGTCTTTGAAAGTTACATAGAAGGATGGGTAGGATTTTGACTGTTAGCAAAGGGGCGGAGTCCAGCTGGAGAGAAAGCAAGGGCAAGGAAGTGGAGGTTAGAAAGTAGGGGACATGTTTTCTTAATGGCAAGGAGGCTGATTTGGCTGGAATGCATGGGGCAAAAAAGAATCACGAACAAAGAGGACAGGAAATCTGGACCTGAATCCACGGGTCTTCCATTTGAGCTGTTTGGCAGGTGGGAACCACAGGTGTTTTTCAGCAAGAAACAGGCTGGAGGAGAGCTCCAAAAATAAAATGTTATTACCTATCTGCTTGCGATTAATCTGAGAATTCTCTTTTTCTTGGGAGAGATGCAGGGAGAAAGATGATTCTGTTCTCATTCAGAAGAAATGTTCCCTCTTTGTAAGCTGAGGGCCTCTCTCCTTCTGGCATCCCACAAGTCAGACTAAATGGGGTGGGTCTAACCCCAGCCCCTATCCAGTGGGCTGCCGTTCTGCGGAAAACTACCTTTCACTACAACCAGGACCAAGCTATATGAGAAAACCATCAAACCCGAAGGACAATGTATGTGAGTGAACAGAGACACTGTAACCCAGTAACCACGAGAAGGCCTAAGTCTACTGGGCCTGTGTTGGGCAAGTCCTTCTGTTTCACCTGGCAACCGGGCGTGTCAATTTCCCTCGATCTAATACCTCTGTCATCTCAACAGGAGGATGCTGGATCCGAAATTTGGACAGGGCTTCATTCCCTAAGAGGTCAATGTCATTCATGGATAAGAACCATTGTTTAAAAAGGCTGGTCCTATATAGCAAGTCTTCATTTAACATCATTGTAGGTTCTCAGAAACTAGGACTTTCAGTGAAATGCAACCAATGTTACCACAGGCTAATTGGTAGAAACAAGAGTTAAGTTCCATCTCCATTTACCCTCCGTTTCCTCCTCCGCCTTGACTAGGGGTGGTGAACGCACAATACAGTGTATGGATGACGTGTTGTAGAATCATGTACCTGTAGCCTGTATGATTTCGTTGACCAAGTGTCACTGCCAATAAATTCAATAAAAAGGGGGAAAAAAGAAGTACAAATCGGTAGGGATGTGGGAGGAAACTGGAGGAAGTGGACAAAACCCATGCAGACGTGGGGAGAGCGTGCAAATGCCGCAGAGTCAATTTTTCTTTCTCATCAACGTTACAACAAAACAGTATCGAACGAAATGACATTATTTGAGGACCTGCTGTACTTCCAAGGGCAGAACCATACCACCTATCCAATTCACCCTCTGTTTTGTACAGATGGTTTTAGAAAAGGTCATTTGCTGCTTAAGGTGTAAATGCTCATTAAAGTACTTTTTTAAGCAGCAGAGGAAAAAAAAGCCAAGACATTTTGTAATGTCTGTTATCTAAAGGGCAAATGAAACCTATAATAACTTTTCCATTTTAAAAGACAATTGTAACTTGAACCATTTTCTTTAGGAAGTTTCCAAATGTTTTATCACCGGGGGGTAAAAAAACAACAATACTCTGATCAATCATTTGATAATGTTCGTTTGAGTCACCCACTTATCCATCCATCCATCCATCCATCCATCCATCCATCCATCCATCCGTCAGTCCATCCATCCACTTAAATGTTTAATGAGTACAAACACATGCCGAACTCTGTGCAAAGTGTCCGGGATACACTGGAGAGCAAGAGACACAAGGGCCTTGCTCTCATGGAGCTTCCAGTACTATGTGTGGCAGGGGTAATGCAGACTTTAATCCAGAATCACAAATAAATTAAAATATTTATAGTGGCATGTACCTACAAGAAAGGTACATGACGTAAAAAAAAAAAGTCCCTTTCTTTCAGATCTAATCATGGTAATCTTATCTATTCAGGGAGGTCAGTTAAGGCTTCCCTGAGAAAATGGATAGAGTATGATTAGGAGTTAACTCATCAGAGAGAGAACAGAGCATTCCAGTTAGAAGGAAAAGTGTGGCTGTGCAAAGGCCCTGTGGCTGGGCAAATAGGAAATACAGGAGGGACTGAAAGAAGAGCAGAGTGTGTGGGGAGCAGAGGAGGGGAAGCCTGGTGGGGATGAGAGGTGGGCAGGATGAAGATTTTGTCTTTTTCCCAGAAGCATCTGGAAATTCAAGTATTTATATAAGGAGGTGGCAAGAACAAGTTGCATTTGGACAGTTCTCTAATGGCCAAGTGGAGAAGGGATTATGAAGCCAAAAGGAAGCGTAAACCCAGGGAGAAAGCTATCGTAGTGGTTTAGGCAGAAATGATACCAATTTGGGTGAGGAAGACAGAGTGGGGATGGATATACACCGAGTTTTTCTTTTTCAAAACAGTCACAAGGGCCGTGTAGATCTGCAGTCAAGAAATTCAGCCTGAGAACTTACACCCTTGGGGGATAATGTCCTCTTTAAAGTCCCTAAGTTCAAGGTCCCATGGATGCAGGCTTGGTTGACCTGAGGCCTGAGCCCAGTTCTCCCTTCATCTAGCCTGGTGTTTGTTTCATCCATGTTACTTTTTAAAACCTAACTAACTAATTAATTAATTAATTTTGTTACAGATGTTTCTCCTTTTTTCCCCCATTGACACCCTCCTACCCACTCCCATTCCCCACCCCTTCACAGTACTGTCTGTGTCCACTGGTGTGCATATATACATATAAGTTCTTTGGTTTATCTCTTCCCTCCCTCCCCCCCTTTCCTCGGAGGTGTGTCAGTCTGATCCCTACTTCTATGTCTCTTCTGGGTCTATTTTGTTCATCAGCTTACTTTGTTCATTATATTCCACAAGTAAGTGAGATCCACATCACATGTTACTTTTAAGTTTTAATCCTGTTCACAGAGGGCGAGTCAGACCAAATAGAACTGTATTATACACACATGTAACCTTCAGGAATTAAATGACACATGGACAAAGAAAAAAGAAAAAGTCAGAAATGGGGGGCTGGCGATCCTCCTGTCCCCATGTTCAGTGAGCTGTGCCCTGGATGGTGTTCCCGGAGGCCTCGTTCTCTCTGGCCTCTGGAAATGTGGGCATTTCGGTGCTGAGTGAGCCTATTCTTAGAAGCTAAGTATTTTCATTACCTAAGAGGCATTGTGAGGACTTCAACCAAAAAAAGTCATCCATTTATTTATTTATTTATTTAGAGAAGAAGGAGGAGGGGGAGGGAGGGAAGGAGAAAAAGAGAGAGAGAGAGAGAGACAGAGAGACATCGATTGGCCACCTCCTGCACACCTCCTACTGGGGACTGAGCCCACAACCTGGGCATGTGCCCTGACCAGGAATTGAACCAGCAACCCTTTGGCACATGGGACAATGCTCAACCAACTGAATCACCCCGGCCAGGGCGCAAGTCATCCATTTTAACGGTGGAGGGAAAACTGCCTACACTGGACTTTGGAGAGGTGGTCTATTTTTATATTCCATGGGCCAATTCTGATTTTACATTATTTTCCCCTAAAGTGCTGTGTTTATTATAACCCAACCCTTTCATAAGATAAAACTTTATCATATCATATCATATCATATCATATCATATCATATCATATCCACTTCATAGATAACCAAACTGAGGCTTGGGGAGAAAAGTGACATGAAAAATATTTTGCAGACTGCCAACCACCACCGAGTGCAGTCATCACAGCCGATAGCTCCTACCACGCACACCCGCCAGCTCCTCCCCCATCTCAGTGCTAGGATGACGCAGGCACGCAGTCCGTTTCAGGAGAGAAAACTCCCCGAAGTGAACATTCCTCTGCACCTTGTTCACGGGGGTCTTGAGAGTCTCGGTGGATCAGATGTGTGATCAATCACAGGAAACCCTCTGACAAGTGTTCTTTCCAGAGGCTCGGCAAACCGAACACAACAGAGGGCCGTTGTATTCTCTGCAGAGCAGACACGGAGGGTGAAGAGAGAGGCCGGCGGAATTGGCAAGCTAAGTAGAAGGCAAGTTCTAAGTCTTTCAAAAATCAAAAAATGACTACAACACATCCAATTAGTCTTCTGATTGGGGAATTAGAACTGGGCCACCAAGCAATATAGTTGCTCTCTTAATAGCAATAACTGCAATCGTCACCCCCTACATCCTGAAGATGGCAAAACAGAGTGTGTAATAGCACTTGTTTTGGTGTCACGGTTCTGCTGCTTACCAGCTGTGCAACCTGAGACAAGTTACACCATTTTCCCAAGCCTGGGTTCCCCAACAGTAAAACGGGGATGCTAATAGTATCTGTCATAAAGGTTATTGTGAGGATTAAATGAGATACAGCAAGTAGAAGTTCTTAGCAGCGTTTGGTATTTAAGAAGCACTAAAAACCATAGCTACAATTATTAGCTATTATTTGGATGGTACTTTGCAATTTACAAAGCATTTGCACATATTTTAGCCCATTTCCTCTCTATAGTCACACTAAGACGAAGGCAGGCATCGCCGACCTAGCCTACTATTCCTCCTGTAGGATCCCAGACTGAGAATTCTCAACACTGTGCTCCTGGCGGCCCTTACCGGTCGGTCAGTGTTGGCCAGAGGACAGGACCCATTTGCTACGCCTGCCTGAGCTGGAAGAGTGAACTCCCAAGGACACCTGGCAGGTGGTGATCCACTGGTTGATTTCTACAACCTGAGATCTTCGAGCTGGCAGGCTGTTACTGGTTACCCCCAAGGGGGGGTGAGGTGGGGTGGGAAAGCAGAATGTGACGGATGGCATTCCCTATCTGCCCCCCGCCCCCAGGTACCTTAGGCCCACCCTGGCATTCTTAATCTTACATAATGATCTCTCAGACATACAGTGCCGCAGGCAGGATATATGAGGTGTGACCACAACAGCACAAAGGATGGTTTCTCAGAACACCACTCTGCTATGAAATTAGACACTCCTGCAGGAATGACTCCAAACTCTCAGGCAAGCCTTCCTTGACCTCCCTGACTAGATAATGTCTCCGAGTGGGCCCTTACAGCATCCTTACTGCTCCTTTGCGATTTCACATTCATCTGGGTGATGATTTCATTATTGTCTGTTTCTCCCCAAACTGTGAGCTCCACCAGGGTAGGAGATGGCAATTTTTGTTGAATGAATGAATGAGCACAGACATCTTTTGCTTTATCTTTTCTTGATGAAAGGAAGTCATCCATGATTAGACATAGCTAATATAGTCACAAGGATTTAATACCATAAAGGGGTTCTGAGGATTAACTTTATTCTCTGACTAAATGGCTTCAGGTCAACTTAATGAGCTACAAAACTCTAAAGAGAGCTGGTTCGCTTGATCCTGAAACGATTTCTAAAAGATGCAACACATTTTGAATTCTTCCACCTTCTTCCTTCCTTCCTTTTCAGACGGTTTCCTTTCTGCATTCCTATCCTTAAGGCTTGCGCAGAAATTGCTGTATGTCCCCCAGGAGCTATTCTCTTTTTCTTCCACGGTAAGAGACATTTTAGCTGGGACTATGACTGCTCAGAAGAAAGATGCCATTTCCCAGACAGTCTTGCGGCTAGATATGGTCAGACTAGGCTCTAGCCAATGAACTGTGAGTACAAGTGTGAAGGCAGTCCATGGGACCTACCTGAAGAAATCACAGGTGTGCACCTTTGTCCCTCTTCTTTATCCGTCTGTCTTGCTGCCTACAATGCAAATGCTACCATGTTGGATTATGAGGTGGGGGTCCATGCTGTTGGGATGGTGAAGCTATTAAGTGGGAAGGAGCCGAAGTTCCTGAGGACTTTATGGAGCAGGACTGTCATATTGGCCCTGGACTGCTGACCTCCAGACTTTTGTGGGAGAGAAAAATAAACTTCCGCTGTGTTTAAGCCATTCAAATCTAATCTGAGCTTCTCTCTTGAAGTCTGAAAGCCCGAGAAGCAACTGGCGTGGTGGAGAGGACCCTGAAGGCGGATCCAGAAGGCCCACGTTTCGGACTCCTGGCTCTGCACTTAGGGAGGACGAGGCAAGTCCCTTGTTGTTCTGGATCTCCACTCTCCAGCAGTGCAGAGCAGGTCAAAATAGTATCTGTGCATGACACGTCTATTTATACCAAAAAAGTGCTAAGAACTCTACCAAAAAACTAGTATAATCAGTGAGTTTAGCAATGGCACAGAATACAATGTGGACATGAAAATCAATTGTATTTCTAATGAAACACTGAAAATTGAAATAAAACATACCATTTACAATGGCATCAAAAACGTTAAGTGTTCAATGGATAAATTTAACAAAAATGTACAGAACACTGCTGAGACAAATCAAAGATTTAAATAAACAGAGAGATATATCATGTTTATAAATCAGAAGATTTGATATTGTTAAGATATTCCTCACCCTCCAGGAAGCGAATCCTCCCAGTTTTCAACCCTTACACATTCTCATGCTCTCTTGGAGGTTCACAAAGTATATTAACATATTTATGGTGTGTGAAGTCTCACAGAAAAGGAAGCTGCCTAACTTTGTTTGATCCAGCATTTCACAAATTTATTTGAAGAGAAGTTCCCACCCACCCAACCCCACTTGCTAGAGAATGATTAATGTCCTAGGGAAATCATGGACCATGTTTTGAAAGGTTATACTAATCATGACAGGGTTGATAAGGGACCACACAACACGGTTCCTCTCCTCTGCAATGTGCAAGTGCTTTTTTGTTTTGCTTTAAAGCACATGACACAAAGATTACAAGCTGACATACTGACATGGAAGGAGAGAAATAAAGTTTATGATACTATAAGATGGTTCTAAAGAAAGGCTTTGGTCAACTGCTGGAGCAAATGTCATCTGCCTGTCTACACAAGCATCCATTCAGCCATCTATCCATTCATCTGGTATTTATTGTGCAGCTACTGTTTGCTGACCTTGGGGTAGGTGCTTCAGAGAATATCATAAACGACACAGAGTCTGTCTACCATACAGACCAGATGGGAGATCACTGCATTCGAAAAATTGCTATTGGGACCTGGGAGAAGAGCCATGAATTATTCCCTAGAATAGTTGTTCTGGGAGCAGTTCTGCAGAGGGCACTGGGGCTGGGCATAAACGGATGAGGATAATGTGGGTTGGTGAAGGCACCACACGAGCAAAGGTGATAGGCTGCCTGGAAATATTCCTCTTTTGTCTTCTCCTCACACAGACGTCTACAGACTGTTTTATGAGCCTTGCTTCTTATTGGTTGACAGGTGATCACCATATTTTTTGAATGGTTTCTCATATGTAAATTTCTCCCCAAAACCCTTGCTTAGCTAGAGAAACAGTGCTTTGATGTTGGAAGGGACTCTTTTTTTTAGCCTAAAGAATTTAGGAAGATTTCTCTGGATGGCTGTAGCAGGTTGACTACAAGCGGCTCCAGTCCTCCACCCTCGTGTGTGCAAGTCCTTTGCCATGGACTCATGGGCTCCTCCCATCAACAGGTCCGTTTCCCCACATTCTGAACCTGGGCAGGCTGGGACGCGCTGTGGCCAAAAGAACGAGGCAGAAGTGACAGTGTGTCCATTTTGGGCCTAGGACTCGAGAGACTCAGACTCTTTCACCCTGTGTTTTGTTCGTCTGCCTCCTCTAAGGGGACAAGCTAGAGGGGCATGAGGGGAAGTGGAAGATGAGATGCGCGGGAACTGAGGGTATCCTGGACCAGCTGACAGGTCTGAGAGAGCCCAGCCCAGGCCAGCAGAGTCACCCCCACCCTGGCTGACCAGAGACGCAGGAGAGAGCCCAGCCAGACCAGAGGAGCCAGCCACCTGATCTGCAGCCCATATGATCACTGTTTGAAGTCGCTGAGTGTTGGGGTAGTCTGTCATGCAGCAATGCTTGTGGTGATGAGAAGTAACAAAATGACCTTGGAGAGGATTCAGAGAACTCAGTTCAGTTCTGTCTGCACGCTAAGGTATCGAAACAGGAACAGACTTGGAATCCTGTCCTCCTGCTTCATTGTTTAAATACCCAGCTCACACCTGTCTTTCAATGCTTTGTTCAAATACCACAGCCTCCAGGACCCTAATTCTAGTCCCCTCCACTTAAATAATAAGCTCTCCTCCCGCCGACCTCTCACTCCCCTTCTCCGGTTGGAAGTCAGCACTTCAGGTCTCAAATTATAGCTGTTTGTATCTGTCATTCCTGCCTACTGGATTCTAAACCAGTGCCTGCCAACTCTCTGTGACGAAGACCCACTATGCTTTCATTTCCCGTTCACTGCAAACAAACCACCTGTGGTAGGCAGGGTTCTAAGAACGAGTCCCGTGACCCTCATCCTTCCTCCCCTCCCCCTCCAGGGGGGTGGAACCTGCGAATACGATGAGCCAGTCTTAGGAATACTAGGTGCCAGTTTTCCCCTCTGTATGGATTCAGCAAGAGACTCGAAGAAGCAAAGGAACTTGCCAAGACCACAGTGCTGACAGGCAGTGGGCCTGTGTTCATAACCACACTTTCACAAGGTGAATGGACCTTCTCCCATCTCACACCATTCTCCTGTCCCGTCAGCATCCTGCCATCAAAGACCCAGGTTCCATTTTGCCTGAAATGGCAGCAAAACCCACCTTGAAACATGTCCCTATCATTTCAACCCAGGAGCAGCCATCCCAGGGTGACCTGGCTCCTGTCCCCCGGAGTCTGTGCACAGCTCATCCTTCCCAGCTGCGGACTCCACGGAAGGGCAGGCCAGGTCTGCAGCGATCACAGTGAGAGCAGCAGTCTGGGCCCTAGCACTCGGCCGCTCCGGCCTCCGCTGCTAAGTGGAAGGCAAGCATGGGACTGGAGAGGTGGGAGGGGCCTGAGAGAAGTCGGTTAATGTTGTTATGTTTAAACTATGTTCAATGGATCCCTTCCAGATGCTGCAACTGGGAACTGGGGACAGGGGAGTCCTGGCAGGAGGGGCTCCGATTTCTTCTTTGTCATCCATTCATTAGGTTTTCGAGTAAGATTATGTGACAAGTGTTTCAATGCTAGAGAAAAAAAATTGAAAACCAATGATTTAAGCCAATCCCTTCCTTGCATTTTTAAAAGACAAACCGATAATTTGATTTGCAATTTTAAAAATAAGAAAGGCACATGGTGAAAGATTTAAAAAGTCAAAAGGGTATACGATGAAAAAGAAATCTGTCCCTACTCCCAAGCCCGAGTCCCACTCCTTGGAGATAATCACTAGTAACAGTTTCTTGAGTGTTCCTTCCAGAATTTTTAAGAAGGAAACTGAGCCCCTGAGGTTGGTCTGTCTGAGATTATTCAGCCAGGGCTATTTACGGATGTTACGCTCCAGACACTTCTCCCTTCCTTTATAACTTCCAAGTCTTAAATGTTTCCACAGATTGCACACTCCCTCCCCAATCCACCTGCAGCTTCAAAAACCACACATTATGCAACTTCTGGCCTCACTCACTGAACAGGAAAATGTCAAGTCTTTTCCGTGTGACCATATTTCCCCATGGCCTTTGTATCATATGGTGGAGACACAGCCAGAATCACGTTCGCAACTGGCCAGTATTCAAGTCAGGAGCAGCAGCTGTGAAGGTGCCCCCTCGGCCGGTGGTCTGGGCCAGTGGACGGGACTCAGGCAGGGAAACAAAGTCCTGGGAGGGGCAACACCTTTGTATCCTTGGCCTCAGAGACCCACCAGCAGCTTCAGGTCCTCTCTGGGTGCACTGCCCACCGCTCCTCTGGTCTCCTGGCCCTCAGGCTGCTGCCCCCGTTCCCACTCTCTGCCTGCTTGCCGCACCCATCGTTCTCCTGGCATTTCCCGTCTGCCTGCCTTCCGTTCTGCACCTGTCTCAGGCTGAGTCGATTTCCTGCCTGGCAGCAGACAGTACACAGGAGGACAGGGCACCCAGGGCCTCTGTCTCTCCCAGAGAAGACCTAGCAGGCCAACATTTATTGGGCTTCCTGTGTGCCAGGCTATGCCAGGCCATTTACAGGTCTTAGCCTCACGGGCCTAGAAGGTGGCACTATTAGTACTGTTCCATTTTACAGATGAGGAAATTGACTAGGAAGTGGTGGCCGGCATAGGAATATGAAGCTAACCCGAGGCTCGGGAGGAAATTCTTCAAGGCATTACAGCTGAGGAGTTGCTCTTGACGCTGCGGCCTCTGTCATGTCTGCCATTACACTGCCCGCATCACGTTCCTGGGGAGGACAAAACACCTACAGAAAGCCTGGCAGACATTAGCAATTCCACTCCCCCGTTACCCAATGGCCCAGCTCCTTCTCGAGGTTCTGGAAGTGGACTCTGAGCAGAAGAGAAGGCCCTGGATCTGTGAAGAAATGAATCCCACATTACTTGTCAGCAGAGGTGTACTCTCCGCCGTTGCCTAGGTTACCTGCCTGGAGCTTAAGCCACTGCCGACCACTTCCCTATTTACCTTAATTAATCAGATTGGCAGGCGTCCCTGGAGGCCAGTGTGGTCAGGAAGACGGCCACAGAGGGGCCACCTGGAACCAGGGTGTAAAAAGAGAGGATCGCTGTCAATGGCGTTCACTTGCCAAGAAATTTCAGCTATCACTCAGTAGGCAGAAACGCTGCCAGGCAGGGCATAATTGTAAGTTGTGTTACGCGGGCTATTCCAGAGGAAGGCGTGAGACCTGAGAAAACAGCTGTCTCCAATGTGAAGGCCCCAATCCATTTTTCATGCTTTTAAATATTACTCAAGAAGCAGGCAGAGGAGGGTGGAAGCTGTCTTCACAGCGCAGAGGGCTCAGTTTCTCAGAAACACGCTGTCAGCTGACCCGAGTGAGCGTGGAGGCTGCACGCATTCCTGGCTGTCAACTCCTTCCTCTCTGGGTGTGCATGTTAGTTCCCTGAAGGAGTCACAGATGACTGGACGCATGGCACTTACTGGGTCATTGTCTGAAATATGTCAGGGCTCAAAGAGCACAAAATTTATTAACTTCAGCATATCTGGTGAAAAGCATATTAACTTCAGCTTTTCACCAGATAGAAATGGCCACATAGGACAGGCAGACACACCCACACACACCCTTGGCCTTGGAAGGCTTAAATGCGGCAAAAATCATCTAAAGACGCCTATGGCTCTGTTAAACCCCCCACTAAGCCCCGCCTTCTCTACATAGAGCCCCACCCTCATTTACAGGAATTTAATATTTGTCCAGGCTATTGTTTCTTCAATCACTGTCACTAGTCCAAGTTATTTCTCTCTTTTTTTAAAGGCAGAGTGAGCAACATAAGTTGTTCCCAGCAGGTTATTCCCCACTGGCCACTTAATGTCCCAGGAGCTGTGACTTCACATGTGACTCTGAGCAGGCTGGGCCTCAGTTTCTTCATCTGAAGAAGGGGGAGAATAATGGTTGCCCAGTCTACTTCATCAGCTGTACAGAAGCTCAAAAAAGACCATGAACAGGAAAGCATTTTGTGATGATGAAGGGCCAGACACATGGAAGCGGTCATCACTCTTTTTTGAGCTGGGTCACCCAGGAAACCAGAAATCTCATGTTGTTCAGCTGAGAATGTGAAATCACTCTGCCCATCTTGTCTGTAACAAGCCTGTTGAATCTGCGGATCCAGGCCATCTCCAGCCTGGCCTGACCCTTGTTCCTAGGCAAAATGATGCTAAGTTCAGTTAAGTCTATAAAGGAGTATCCAGTCACACAACTAGACTAAGAACTACATAAAAGTCTGTCGTGTTCGGTGGGCTGCAGTGCCAGTTAACAGTGCTGCTTCCAACCTCTGAAATGACCCCATGAGCAAACTCCTCAGGGGGAGAGACCTATTCCTTCACAAGGTGCTTGGCTAACTTTGCGTTGGTGATGGACTCTGCCAGTTGCATTATTGCAAATGTGCCATCTGACCCTGCTAATAACTGCTCAGGCTGCAAACTTTCTACTAAAGTCACCATGTTATAAGCAATTATTTGGCTCTGTGCAAAAATGTTAATTTCATGCTTTGTAAACACATCTCTTGTAAAAGACCAACCTGCCTATAAAAATTGCTTTTGACATCTCCAAGATAATCTATAGAAGAAAGAAAAAGAAAAAGGGAGGGGGTTATCCTCCCCCCCTTTTTTAAATGTATCTTTATTGTTGAAAGTATTACAGATATCCCTTTTTTCTCCATTGACAACCTCCTCCCTGCTCCCCTCCCACCTTCACCGCACTGTGTCCATTGGTTATGCATATATGCATATAAGTTATTTGGCTTATCTCTTCCCGCCTCCTCACCCCCCTTCCCTCAGAGGTTTGTCAGTCTGTTCCTTACATATACACAATGGAATACTATGCAGCTGTAAGAAAGAAAGATCTCTTACCCTTTGAGACAGCATGGAGGGACCTGCAGAGTATTATGCTAAGCAAAATAAGCCAGTCAGAGAAAGACAAGTATCACATGATCTCACTTATTTATGGAATATAATGAACAAAATAAGCTGAGAGGGGTATCTTCTTAATCCATTTCTACAACCTTCTTTCTCTTGAGCCTTTTTTTTTTTTTAATTGATGAAAGAGAGGTGTTGGCAGGAAGGTTCACCAAGGAGGCAGAAAAATACCCAAATCAATGAAGACTAACTTCCAAGGATGCTCAAGTTCTTGCAAGTTCATTGTGCACTTTGAATTAAGTATGAGGAGTTTGGGAAGCCCGTGAATGTCACATGCTGCAAGCTGACTGACCTTCCTTAGTACCTTAGAGTTAGAGAGCCCTTCGTGATGACATTGGTCTGAACAGCTCATGGCGCTGCGAGGAAAGAGACGGAGAGATGAGAAGTCCTGCTACGCTCCCACAGAGGTCCATACTGGGTCCAAGATTCCAACCCAGAGACCCTGACTGTCTGGTAGTGTGCACTCAGGCAAGATACGGCCCTGAGGCAGAGAGAAAAATCTAAATAGTGTTTTAAAAAGTTAAGGAGAGTGCCTCCAGTCCTCCTCTTCCCCAGCGATTCCCTACAGTGTGTGTGTTCCCTGACACCGCCCCTGGCCCGAGAAGCCAGCTGAAGAAGCAGACGGCGTAATTCAATTCAAGGAGCATTTCTTTGACATCTCCTAACACCGCTTCTCAAGCAGCACTTTGCTGTATCTCAGACATCCATCTCGTATCTCAAATCCTACTTTCCACTGCATCATACGGATGTCTTATTTTAACTTTATTTTAATGTAAAACTGTTTCTTTGCTGTCTCTGTATGAAAGGCCACACATGGGCAAAGATCCAATTAACTACAATATTAGCAGGTGTTAAGCTGAACAGTGGACCAAAAAAAGGGCCAGGAATGGGGGTACAGGGAAAGGGGAGATCAACTATAATCTGTAGCAAGGTTCTCCAGAAAAATGGGTAAGGTTTTGTTTTGATTTTTGTTTGTTTGCTTTTGAAAATGACAGTCCTTATTGTTATTTTCCTTGGCTATAGATTATTTGGAAAAGAGAAAAGCACAGAGGTGAAAATTTAAACACCCTACAGGAAGCTGGGCAAAGGTTACACAGGATCTCTTTGTAATATTTTTACAACTGCATGTAAAATCTGCAATTATCTTCACAAAAAAATAATTTAAAAAATCCTCCATGATCCCACCACCCAATCATAGCCACTGTTAGTAATTATGTGGTGACCCTTTTTATCTTGTTTCGATGGGTATGTCTGAAGTCTGAAGACCTAATTGAAGCTCTGGAACTGGCTTTCTTCACCTCTCATTGTGTCGAGAGAAATTTCCCCTTATTAAAAGTTCTTTGAACGTATTTTCAAAGGGTGTATTATATTCTGCTACATGGATGAATCATATCCCCTAATGCTGGACGTTTAATTGCTTCCAATTTTCCACTATTAAACTTTTTCATATTATACATATTTCAATATGATAAAAACTTTCTTTTCAAGTTTCAATGAACATCCCGTACACCTCACCTTTCTGATTACCTCCTCAGGCTGGACTCTTACAAAGAAAACCCCTGGATCATTTCTTTGAGGCTCTCATTGCACCTTAAAATTCTTTCCTGATGGGAAATAGAGGTGGGCAACATTTGTTGCTGCTGTTGTTAAACGAGGTTGAAAAATGACTCAAAAGAAAAACTCCAGGAGACTGCAAAGTGCCTAATTGGTGATTTTCAGATCCAGGACCATCTGGGAGTCAGGCGAGAGGGTCTAGGAACCCCAGAAACCCACCTGCCGGTGAACTGGGGTGGGCGCCTCACCCAGCTGCCAGGCCTTCCTCACATCTTGGCGCAAAGTTATCTTTGAAGAGAGATGCACTAAACCAGGACATATGGGACTGTCTTTTGTAAAGGAGGTTGTTCACTCTTATCCTAGGAGGGTAATAACTGGGGAAATATGCATAAACCATTGCTGCTCGGATATAAACAGCATGAAATTATCCAAACTTGGAGCCATTAAAGATGCACATTGTGAATTTAGAATCAAAACACTCTATAAATTCACAGCAAATCTGCACATTGAAAAAGCAGCCCGCAGACTGTAAAAGCAGTTGGTTTGAAGGCTTTGCCAATGCTCCTGACTCTATCTCCTCGGGGGCACGAGGCGTCAGAGCCGTGGGTTTCGCTGGTGGAAGGGCTCGTGATATCAGGAAAACGAGGCAGTCCCGAGGTCCCTTCCAGGTCTGACATTCTTGACTGGTTTTCCCATTTGTTCTGGAAGGCATGTGGTCAGGTCCTCCTTCATGTCTCAAGACTGCCTGAGACGTGGCTGATTATTCTTCGGGGAGCAGGACAAGAAACCAGGAACTTGACACGTTACCACAAGGCTCTGTAAATCCCCACCTCTAATGTAAATACTGCCAACAAGGGAAGAACGTGGCAGGTTTAGAAAATTAACTGAGAACTCTTTCTCCTCAGAAATTACGCATGCTGGCTACTGCAGTGATTCCCTCGGAGAAGAGTTAACGACGTTTTCCCCGGCAACACCTCTTCCCCCCCAGGAGTGAGGTCGGGAGGGAGCAGTGACTGGTGGCCCTCTAGGTGTTGTCTCAGGCTCCCCGGAGGTCAGAAGAAACCCTCCTTTGACAGTCGGCATGTGGGCCCGCAGTGTTTGGCTGTGGGTTTCAGGCGCTGTCTAAGAGCAGCTGAGTGGGTTCTGTTCTGCCCAGACATGGAATTTCTTCCCTCCGAGGAAGGCTGAAACAGTGTTTGCCGAGTCTCATCCTGAACCGAGACTGAAGGGTCGGGGTGGAAAGCCAAAATGCCTTTTGACTTGTCTCTGTCCCCTAGTATTCTAACATTTCCACCTGCAGTGGAAGACATATATATACTTGGTCATTCAGGTGACCGAAGTAGATGTCTTAGATATATTTGGTCGTTGTCCACAGTCCCTGGCTCACAGCTCCCAAACCCCTTGGAATGTCCTAAGTGATGAGAGTGACAAAGGTGTCGCTTGCTTTGTTAATGAGATGGCTTTTGGACCTCACCCGAGGAAGGGGGCTGATTGACAGTGGAGCCAACTATGGACTTGCCTGTTCTGGACATTTCATACAAATGGAATCATATAACATGTGGTCTTTTGTATCTGGCTTTTTTCAGGTAGCATAATGTTCCAAGGTTCATCCACGCTATAGCACAAATCAGCACTTCGTCCCTTTTTTATAGGTGAATATCATTCCATGGTTTGGAGATACCACATTTCGTACATTCATTCATAATCTGATAAACATTTGGGTTGTTTCTACCTTTTGTCTACTATGAATAATGCTGCTACTATGAACATTCATGTATACGTTTTTGGGTGTATACCTGGGAGAGAAACTGCTGGGACATATGGGGACTCTGTTTAACCTTTTGAGCAACTGCAGACTGTTTCTCACAGCAGCTGAACCATTTCACAGGCTCATCAGCAATGTATGAGAGGTCTGACTTCTCCTCATCCTCACTGACGCTTGTTAGTGTCTGTCTCCTAATGGCCTGTATAGCTGCCCCGAACCCCAAACCAGAATCCAATCAGGGATTCTGTATTATATTTTACCTGTCATGTCTCTTTCATTTTCTTTAATCTGGATCAGCTCCCCAACCTTCTTTTGCCTTTTCTGATGTTAACATTAAAAGGACAAAAAGAATCTAGTCCAGAGAAGGGCTTTATCCCTGATTCGGGTGGACCCTACAGCACCGCTCTCCTGTCCACTGCACTGACAGCTCGTGAGTAGGAGGGTGTGGCCCCCAGGGAGATGACCAGCCTAGCCTTGTCAGAGTTCTGCTTGGAGCCCAGCTTAGTGCCAAGCAGAATGATGCCGTGCCTTTTAACTGGGAAATGTTCCCCAACATCTTAGGCTTCTGTGTGGCACCAATAGGGAGTTCGGGAAGGACAGCAGGTCAGGCTGAGGTGGAGGAGAGCATGTGAGGGCGTCGGAGAATCTGGGCGCCTGCCTCAAAGTGGCCCTTGGTGACACCTGCCTACTAGGCTGTCTTGAGTGTTCGAGTTAATTGGGGTCGCTGAACTACAACAAGGAATAGCACTGGAGACTAAAGCCCACCAGCCCACCACAGTAATGAGCTCTGACATGTATCACATTTCAGACTGGAGCTAATTAAATACTCCACAGCTTCCCTAACAGGAATGAAGACTTAAAGTACAGGCTGGCAAACTTCAGAAGAGGAGGGGTGGGGGAGGGTGAGATAAATCAAAGAACTTATATGCGTATATGCATAACCAATGGACATACACAACAATGCTGGGGGGGGGGAGCGGGAGGAGGGTGTCAATGGGGGAAAAAGGAGAAACATCTGTAACAACAACAAATTAATAAAATAAAAATTAAAAAAAAAAAAAAAGCACTGTATTGAACTGAGGGGACAAAGGCAGGGAACCTGGGACCTAGTCCTGGCTTAGCCACGTATTCCCTAAAGGGTGCTGGGCAGGCAAATCAATGTCTCCGGGCCCCTCCCTTTAAAGTGGGGGGAGAGGAACACATGTGAGGTTTCTTTAAACACCAGGAGTCTCTCATTCTAGGCAGGATACTGTCAGTTCCTGTTACTGAACAACTCAGATGCATTCTCATCAAGGGAAATCATAGGAAGAAGAGCTAAATGCAACGTCGCTACATCCTCTGAGGTCACCATACTACCAGTAACTCCCATGAATTCTCTTCACATTTATGTAACACCTCATGGCTCTTCTGCATTGTTATCTTACTTGGCCCCATATGGGGTAGAAGGGGTCAAGTGATCATTCTATTCTGCAGATGAAGGTTTGTAGATCTGAGGTTAACTCATTCATTCTTGAGCAATAATCATGAAGCATCTGCCCTGTGCCAGATGCTGTGCTAGGCCCTGGGGGCACGACATGGAGCTAGACAGGTAGAAATTTTCCTCTGGAGCTTTCACTGGGGTAGGAAAGGCAATTAAATAAGCAACAAAAGGCAGGCCGCGCTAAGCCCAGAGAACCGCAGGGAGTCCATGCAGGCCCCTAACCTGGGCTAGGGTTTTGCCTCAGGTGTCATTCCCAGAGGGCAGGACTCCCCGTCCAGGGCCATCTACCAGGGCTGTGGGAGATACATGCCTCAGGCAGAAAGAATAAAACTTTCCTGGGGCCTACTCGGCTGCTGGAGGAGGGCAATGGGAGACTTTGTCCCTGGGTGCTGAATCAGAGCTATAGAATAAAGGAACTCCAGTGCCCGAGGCCGTCAGCTCCTAAAGACACAAGAAATCAGGGCAAGCTTCCCAAGGGATTTTAGGCTTTGAGTGACCCACCCCGAGCTGACTTCACCAGCAGCATGTGATAGTGCCGGACAGTGCCAAGGGTCTCTCTCCTCTGGGCCTCAGTTTCCTGGCCCCCTCCCCAAGGTGAATAGGTTGAACTAATGCTAGCTCTTCAGCTCAGATCTACTTGTAAACCTTCAAAATGTTCTGACTTTCTCCGTGAGGAGCCAAAGACAAACCATGAGTTGATGCATTTCAATGGTGTCTCGTAAAATGAAATTCACAGTGTCAGGAAGCTTTATTGACCTCTGACGTCAAATTCTTCAAGGCCGATTGGCTGGGCACAGCTGTTTAATAATGCCCCTGCTTGCACCCCACCTCACACTCCTTTGCAGTTAACAGGGCCGTCCCATAACTCATCCCAGGAGAGAGAGCGGCTGGTGTCTACACTTTCTGCAGAGGCCGGTTCATAAAACAATATTTATACATTCCCTTTAACCTGACATTGGATGAGATCTATTACCAGTTAATTAAATTGTAACCGTTTTATACATTGACTTCTGGTTGTGATCAGCATCTGAATTTACAGATCCACGAGGCCTCATTGACTTGAGTGAAGAAGCTAAATAATATTCACTTAAAAGAGCATTAAATTGTGCAGAACCATCATGAGCAGTCAATAAAGGCTTCACGTTAAACAGAATTTAAAGAGATGGTATTTGCTACTTTACTCCCTTGAGAAACATTTGCCTTGAAAAGTTATTTCCTACCCCTGAATTCCCTGCAACTACAGTAGTTTTGAAAATGTTCTGATCTGTTTAAAATGAACACTTAAAAAACTTCATTAGAGGTATCTGCATTCATCTAAACGGGGGTGCGTCCTGGATCCTGCCACGGTCGGGAAGGGAAAAGAGACAGGAGACTAATTAAGTAACAAAGGATCGACCAGAAAATTCCGTTCGGGGGCATAATCTCCTTTGCCAGGAGTGGGGCAAGTGACTGGCTGAGCCAGCTCCAGTCTTTTCGGCCTAATCCTCCCTCCTCAGCAAGAAGTGCAGAGACAGTGTCTGGAATAATAATGTAATTATGGACAGCTAAAACACCTCATCCATGAAGGACGAGAATTTGGAGTCTTCAACTACGGGAAGGACAATCAAAGGCACCAAAGGGTGGCTCTTTCTTTCTTAGGGCGGGGTGGTTACAACAGTCTCTGTCTCTGTTTTTTCCTCTAAAGCAGGGTGGGGAACCTTTTTTCTGCCAAGGGCCATTTGGATATTTATAACATCATTCGAGGGCCATACAAAACGATCAACTTAAAAATTAGCCTGCTCTATTTGGTCAGGCTAATTTGGCGAGGCGTGTGACTATGTTAGTTGGCATTGATTTTGAGGGCCTTATACAGCCCTCGGGCCAGATGTTCCCCACCCCTGCTAAAGTGCACATGCTTCTCAGGGGACAAGAAACTGCTTTCGACTGACATGTGATGGCTATTAGGTCCAAGTGACCACTGCACTCAGTCAAAACACAAACCAAACATCCTCAAATATCTTTTCCACCAAAAGTCAGTTCTGGGGGTTTATTCTTGTTTATTCCTTGGGTCTAGATCAGAGATTCTAAACTGGTATGCCACAACAATTTTTAACACATGCAGTTCCTGACTATTTAGTCAGGGGCACTGACCACTTTTCCTTTAGACTGTCAAATAAAAAAATGACAACCGCTAATACAACAATAGCTGTCCGGTGTGAATGAATCAAAATTAAACCTATTTTTTTTTTTGTCAGAGTGGCAAAAAAATATATTTTTTGGTGTGCCACAGAATTTTAGTAATTAGTTTATGTGTGCCATGAGATAAAAAAGGTTGAAAATTGCTGGTCTAGATTATAAAGTCCTCTTTGTTCAAAAGAAAAAATGCAGGGTTCATGGGTAGGGATTGTGTTTTATATTCCCTAGTTTTAGCACAGTGACTGGTACACAGAGGGTACTAAATAAATGTCTGCTGACTGCCATCAATTATACTTCGTGTTGTTGACGTTAAATTCAACTTTGCTAGTTTCAATTGGAAAGAATATCATCTTGCAGAATATCTTGAGTGCAGAGACTTATAGCACATGTAAGTATCATAAAAACCAAAAGTTTAAAAACCACAGTCCAGAGCCATGATTTTCAGACAGCATTCCACAGAGGCATAGGGGTCAAAAGACACAACTCAGGTAGTGCTAGGGAGGGAGGGGTAAGAGGCTGCTGAGATGCTGCCCCCATCTGATGTCCATCTCAGTAAAAACAATTTACTTCTGCCTATTTTCTACGCTAGGGTTTCACATTAAACATCCTTTGAAGAGAAATGTCCTACAACTAGATATTCATATAGTTTCAAAGTATCTCCCTACAAGGTACTTATTAATTGCAAAGTAAAAAATAGTAACTTCACACTGGAGAAACCTGGCCCATTATCACCTTAATATCACTGGTAATAAGACATCAGGTACCTCCAATCTGATGCACTAAGAAGGGCAATGTCATTTCTGTGGTATTCTTACCCAAATGTGTCAAACCGATCACGAAAAAACATCAAACAAATCCAAATGGGGGACATTCTACAAAATAATTGGCTATTTTTTCCAAAAGTGTCAAGGTCATGAAAAACAAAGAAAAAGCTGAGGAAACGTCACAGACTGGAGGAGACTAAGGAGATGTGACAACGGAATGTACTGTGGGGTCCTGGGACAGAAAAAAGAACATTAATGGAAAATTTTCACATGGTTCATATAAGGCCTCTAGATTGGTTAATTATATTGTTTCATGGTTTAGATAATTGTACTATGATTATGTAAGATGTTAACAATAGGAGAAGCTAGGTAAAGAGTACAAAGGATTATTTTTGCAACTTTCTTAGTAAATATATTTTTTTGGCACGTGCCCTTAGCGGGAACCGAACCCGGGACTCTCTGGTCCACAGGCCGACGCTCCAACCACTGAGCCAAACCAGCCAGGGCAGTAAATTTAAAATTATGTCAAAATAAAAAGTAAAAAAAAAAAAAAAAAAAAAAAAAAGTTTAAAAATATCACCATCCAAGAGAAATACAATTGAACTTTTGCTTGATCTTCACATAGGACAGAGGCAAGCTGGGGGCCAACACCACCTGAACCTCATGATCAAAGCTGTAAGCTGTGAACGGTCATGAATAGCCAGGCCATACTGCCCTGCTCCTGCCAGGAAGAAAGGTTCCAAAGAACAGGAAATGCAGATCATTCCCAGAGATGAGCAGGATGGCCATTCTGCACAAGGGCCAAAAAGCACAGAAAACCCTCGTCCTCCTAAGTGACAGGATCATAGCTGGAATCAGTGAGCCGGCCAATAAATGTCCCATTTACCTGGTGGTCAGTCCCAAAGACTTCATCAGTTCCTTCCCAGTGCGAGTCCACAGTCTACTAAGTTAGGTATAAGTGTGAATTTTAATATAATTTATTTTAAAAAGCTTGACTCTCTGGTTTCTCCTGGCAATGCTTAATTATTCCCTGGAATAAAGTAAAGACCATATAGTGATGGAGAACAGCTCAAGACAATATGCACTAAAGGAGAAAAAAGCTCTGTGGCTTCGAGACACTGGTGAAGAGGTGAAGAGCCTAAGGAGTCTCTGAACACATCTGGGGTCTACTTCTCCCTAAAGGCACAAGGACATGAACGGGAGAAAGGGCTGGGAGAGGAGGGAAGGGTGGAATCTGCTCCTACTGGAATCAATTCAGGTTTCATCTGAAAAAGTCCTAAGACTCTTGTATTCTACTCCATAACATACTCACCTTTACTTTCTTTTATTTTTAATTTTTTTCTTTATTGATTTTGGAGAGAGGAAGGGAGGGGGAGAGAGAGAGAGAGAGAGAAACATAGATGAGAAAGAACATTGATTGGCTGCCTCCTGCACACCCCACTGGGGATCGGGCCCACAACCTGGGCATGTGCCCTGACCAGGAATTGAATCGGCGACCTCTTGGTGCATGGGGTCGATGCTCAACCACTGAGCCATACCAGCCGGGTCTCATGTTTATTTTCATATAAATATTATTAAATTTTATATAAATATAATATAAAATGGTCACCCCCCCACAACCAAGTCATGTTTAAAAAAGAAGGGTCATGTTTATTCTGTGGATTCTCATACCTATTGGTACCTATCCTAACTCCTAGAAGCATGGAGCAAAATAGTTTTAAAAATGTTTATTTATGTTTATAATATCATTGTATTCTGTTAGTACAAACAAGTGCTTTAAGAAAGATTTTTTTTTTACATATTTAAATCTTAAAAGCACAAACATATCTGCAAAATCCACTCACCCGGAAAACCTCACTGCCTAATGATGTCAGATAAATGAGGCACTGCTCTAGTAGGAAGTCAGGTTAAGACCCCAGGAAATTTATATTGTACATATATTAGTTATGCATGGGAAAATAAAGCTTGCCCTTTCTTTTTCTATTAGGAGAAGTGTGGGTTTGGCAAATGTCCCAGCAGTCCTTTTATTTTTTAAAGAAAATATCTGAACTGCTGATAAGGGATTACCTATTTTTGAAGTGGTATTAAAATTCTACAGTTAGTCCTTTTTTCTTGGAGAGCCAGGATCCTGGTTAAGGGTGTTTATTCGGTCCTGGAGACACTTAATGAACATTAAGGTATCTGTCGTTATAATATAAAAGCAGGCAACTGCCTGCCCAGCCTTCATTCCTTTGCTTTCCCAGAACTCTCACCCTGATCTTGGGGAACCGGACTTCTCCCACTCTCAGTGAATGAGGTTTAGGGGGTCCGGCTTCCCCCTCAGTTTCATGAATAGAAATCTGACCCATATACCAAGAGTATGGCAGCCTCCTGACCACAATGAAAGGCTTCAGAGGCAAGTACTTGGCTCAAAGCGGACACAGAAGATGGGTGCAGTGACCCTGACTACAAGGATCAGGAAAGAGCCTTTCTCTTCCTATCGGGGTTGTAAAGCTGCAGGCAGGCTCCCGGGGCTGCTGGAGACCACTGGTGCCATGAGGGGAAAGCTGGTCTGAGGGGAGGCAACATCTCAGCCCCAGGACCCGGGGGCAGTGTGTGCCCAGTCTTTTCAGTTTCAGAATCCAATACATTTCCTTTTTTGCTTAAGCCAATTTGAGAAGTTTGAAAGCATCCTAAGACAAACGTCTTTAAAAAAAAAAGAAAGAAAAAAAATATTAGAAAGCAGAGATGAAATGGGGTTTTGTAACCTCTAAAATTCAACTTTAAGATCCACTCAGGTAAAAATATAGTGATAGGGCAAGAAAGCATAAAGAACTCAATGGAAAGATTCCAAAATGGTGGCGGAATGAATGAAAGCTACACAGACCATCTCCCAGGACCAAACTGGAATTACAACTAAAATAAAGACAAATCGTTGGGAAAAAGCAACAGAAAAGCAACTTGCGAGGACCATATAACCAGGGACACTGATCAATCCTGGTAGGATTGCAGAGGTGCGGGAGGGGGGCTTGGAGCCCACGGACAGCAGCAGCCTTAGCTGTGAGCAGCACCTTTGGGTTCCACTCCCAAGCACCTCCACAGCGCAGAGCCAGGACAGACGCTGAAACAGCCACAGCCACTTACCTTGGGCTCCTTCAGAGGGAGGGAAAACTGGACTGGAACTGTGTGGGGACACTTGGGATTTGGAGGGCGCTAAGAGCTTTTGCTGAGTTGTGGCCATGCAGGACGAAGACCATCTTATTCCTTCCCAGGGCTCTGGGGAGAGGGGCGGCCCCTCCCTTGGAGATTAAACCCCACCCTGTGGGCTGTTGAAATGCAAACTGAGGCTCATTAACAACCAGCATCTGCCCCACCTTCTGGAAATCCCCTTACTCTGAACACCTGAGAGAGTTTTTCCATCAACTGAGAACCCAAGGCTCTTCAAGTAACTGGACTAACAGCCTCCAGGCAAAAAGCTAGAGGATAACTGAACCTTTCCTTGGCCTGCAACTCTACCCAGGAAAGTAAGATTTAACAGGGGTGTTTAATGTGGGTCCTCCCTTGCTCATCCAAACCCAGTAGAGGGAGCCACAAACAGCAGAACACCAACACCCACAGGGAAAATTTAGCAGGCTCCCAAACCCACTGAGATAGCCCAAATGGTGAAACAAAGAAACAAACCCCAAATGAAAGAACAACGGACCTCTACTGAAGATGAGATGAATGAAACCCAATTAAGCAAGTTAACAGAGCTAGAACTCAGAGCCATGATCTTGAGGAAGCTCAACAGCATGAGTAAGGACATCAACATCATGAGTAAAGACATAGAAAAGTTGAACATCAACCAACTGGAAATTAAAAACCACCAAGAAGAAATAAAGAATGACATAGCAGAAATAAAGAACACATTGGAAGGTCTAACAGCAGAACAGAGGAAGCTGAGAACCAGATCAGTGAATTAGAAGACAGGGTAGAAAAAAAATCAACCAATCAGAAAACAAAAAGGAAAAAACAATTAAAAAACAGGAAGGCAGGTTAAGAAAATGGTGGGACAACCGAAAACGTAGTAATATTCGCGTCATAGGAGTCCCCAAAGAAGAAGAAAATGAGCTAGGGTTAGAGAATATATTTGAAGAAATAGTGACAGAAAACTTCCCTAATTTGGTGAAGGAAGAAGGCATTCAAGTCCAAGAAGCATAGAGAGCCCCAAGTAAGAAGAACCCAAACAGGCCCACGTCAAGACACATAGTAATTAAAATGCCCAAAATTAAAGTCAAAGAGAGAATCCTAAAAGCAGCAAAAAATAAGCAACAGGTTACCTATAAAAGAACCCCCATAAGGCTATTAGCTGACTTCTCAACAGAAACGCTACAGGCCAGAAGGGAATGGCATGAAGTAATCAAGGTCATGAAAAACAAGGATCTGAATCCAAGACTACTCTACCCAGCAAGGCTATCATTCAAAATAGAAAGTTAAATAAAGAGCTTCCCAGATGGAAAAAAAAAAAAAGGCTAAGGGAATACCTTAGCAGCAAACCAGCACTGCAAGAAATGTTAAAAGGACTGTTATAATTAGTAGAAGAAATAGGAAGAAAAATATACCCACACTAAACAAAAATGGCAATAAGTAAGTACATATCAATAATCACCTTAAATGTAAATGGATTGAACGCTCGGATAAAAAGACACAGAGTACCTGATTGGATAAGAAAGCATGACTCATATATATGTTGTTTACAAGAGACCCACCTCACAACAAAAGACTCACATAGATTTAAAGTGAGGGGATGGAGCCCCGGCCGGTTTGGCTCAGCGGTTAGAGCGTCGGCCTGCGGTCCTGAGAGACCCGGGTTCGGTTCCCGCTAAGGGCGCGTACCTCGGTTGCAGTTTGTCCCCGGCCCTGGTCGATTGTGTGGGTGGCAGCCACTCGATGTGTCCCTTTCACATCGATGTTTCTCTCTCTCTCTCTGTTCCTCTCTCTCCCTCCCACTCTACCTGAGCAAAAAATGGAAAAATGTCCTCGGGTGAGGATAAAAAAAATAAAATAAATAAAGTGAGGGGATGGAAAAATATCTTCCAAGCAAACAGAAAGGAAAAAAAATTGGAGTAGCAATACTCATATCTGATAAAATAGATTTCAAAATGAAGGCCATAACTAGAGTCAAAGAAGGCCACTACATAATATTGAAAGGATCTATCCAACAGGAAGATATAACCAGGAAGATATAACCTTGATAAACATATATGCACCTAATGTACATCACTGGATAGATCCTCTAGACAAAAAATTAGCAAGGAAACAGAGACTCTAATTGAAGCACTAGACCGAATGAATTTAATAGATATCTACAGAGAATTACACCCCAAAATTACAGAATTCACATTCTTCTCAAGTGCACATTGGACATTCTCAAAGATAGACCACATGTTAGGACACAAACTAAGTCTCTATAAGTTCAAGAAGACTGAAATCATATCAAGCATTTTCTCAGATCACAATGGCATGAAACTAGAAATCAATTGCAACAAGAACATGCAAAGACCTTTGTACACATGGAGGTGAAATAGCATGTTATTAAACAATGAATGGGTTACTGAGGAGATCAAGGAAGAAATTAAAAACTTCCTGGAAACCAATGAAAATGAAGACACAACAACACAAAATGTATGGGATGCAGCGAAAGCAGTCCTGAGAGGGAAATTCATAGCACTACAGGGCTACCTCAAGAAACAAGAACAATCTCTAATAAACTATCTAACCTCAAAACTTAAAGAACTAGAAAGCAAACAAAAAGAAAAACCCAGAGCAAGTAGAAGGAATAAAATAGTAAAGATCAGAGCAGAAATCAATGACATGGAGACCAAAAAAACAATTCAAAGGATCAATGAAACAAAGAGCTGGTTTTTCAAAAAGATAAACAAGATAGATGGACCCTTAGCTAAACTCGCCAAGAAACAAAGAGAGAGAATCCAAATATACAAAATCAGAAATGAAAGAGAAGTAACAATAGACACCACAGAAATACAAAAGATCTTTAACAACTACTATGAACAATTATATGGCAACAAATTCGACAATCTAAGTGAAATGAACAAATTTCTAGAAACACATAGTCTCCCAAAACTGGACAGGGAAGAGATAGATAACTTGAACAGACCAATAACAACTAAGGAAATTGAAGACGTAATCAAGACTCTCCCAGCAAACAAAAGCACAGGCCCAGATGGCTTCACGGGGGAGTTTTACTGAACATTCAAAGAACTAATACCCATTCTCCTCAAACAATTTCAAAAAATTCAAAAAGAAGGAAGACTTCCAAACTCGTTTTATGAGGCCAGCATAGTTCTAATTCAAAAACCAGAAAGACACTACAAAGAAAGAAAACTACAGGCCATTATCCCTGATGAACACAGATGCCAAAATCCTGAACAAAATACTAGCAAATCGGATCCAGCAATACATCAAAAAAATTATTCACCATGACCAAGTGGGATTCATCCCAGGGATGCAAGGCTGGTACAATATTCGCAAATCAAATAAATGTGATACACCGCATAAATAAAATGAATAAGAACCACATGATCATATCAATAGATGCTAAAAAAGCATTCGACAAAATCCAGCATCCATTTCTGATAAAAACACTCAGCAATGGGGAAATACAGGGATCATATCTCGACATAATAAAGGCGATATATGAAAGACCTATAGCCAACATCATACTCAATGGGCAGAATCTAAAAGCATTTCCCTTAAGAACAGGAACAAGACAGGGATGCCCACTTTTGCCATTCTTATTTAACACAGTACTGGAAGTCTTAGCCACAGCAATCAGACAGGAAGTAAAAATAAAAGGGATCCAAATTGGAAAAAAGGAAGTGAAACTCTCATTATTTGTAGATGACATGATATTATACATAGAAAACCCTAAAGACTCCATCAGAAATCTACTATACTTAATAAATGAATTTGGCAAAGTAGCAGGATACAAAATTAATGTCAAGAAATCGACAGCATTCTTATACACCAATGATGAACTCACAGAAAGAGAAACTGAAAAAACAATCCCATTTACCATCGCAGCAAAAAAATTAAGATACCTAGGAATAAACTTAACCAAAGAAATAAAGGATCTATTTGCAGAAAACTACAGGACATTGGAAAAAGTAAAAAGTAGAGGAAGATATAAAAACGTGGAAGCGCATACCTTGCTCATGGATTGGAAGAATTAACATCATTAAAATGTCCATATTACCCATCAATCTATAGATTCAATGCAATCCCCATCAAAATACCAATGACATACTTCACAGAACTAGAATAAATACTTCAAAAGTTCATATGGAACCCAAAAAGATCCCGATTAGCCACAGCAATCTTGAAAAAGAAGGATAAATTAGGTGGGATCACAATACCAGATATCAGGTTATACTACAAAGCAACTGTAATCAAAACAGCCTGGTACTGGCACAAGAACAGGCATATAGACCAGTGAAACACAACAGAGAACCCAGAAATGGACCCAAGGCAATATGCTCAATTAATATTTGACAAAGGTGGCAAGAGCATACAATGGAGTAAAGACAGCCTCTTTGATAAATGGTGTTGGGAAAATTGGATAGCTACATGCAAAAAAATAAAACTAGACCATCAACTTACACCATACACAAGAATAAACTCAAAATGGATAAAAGACTTAAATGTGTCCTGTGAATCCATAAAAGTCCTAGAAGAAAATGTAAGCAACAAAATTTCGGACATCATACGCAGCAGAATTTTCACTGATATATCACCTAAGGCAACAGAAACAAAGGAAAAAATGAACACATGGAACTACATCAAACTAAAAAGGTTCTGCACAGAAAAAACAAACAAAAACAACACAAAACATCAAAATGGAAAGGCAACCCACTGTATGGGAGACCATCACTGCCAATGATACATCAGATAAGTGGTTAATTTCCAAAATATAGAGTACTCATACAACTCAACAAAAGGAAGACAAAGAACCCAATTAAAAAATGGGCAGAGGAGCTAAATATACACCTCTCCAAACAGGACATACAAATGGCTAAGAGACATATGAAGAAGTGCTCACTATCACTAATCATCAGAGAGATGCAAATTAAAACAACAATGAGGTATCACCTCACACCTGTCAGAATGGCCGCCATCAACAAATCATCAAACAAGAAGTGTTGGCAAGGGTGTGGAGAAAAGGGGACTCTAGTACACTGCTGGTGGCAATGCAGACTGGTGCAGCCACTGTGGAAAACAATATGGTGTTACCGCAAAAAATTAAAAATTGAATTGCCATTTGACCCAGTGATCCCACTTCTAGGAATATACCCTAAGAAGCCTGAAACGCCAATCAGAAAGAGTATATATACCCCCATTTTTATAGCAGCACTATTTATATTAGCTAAGATCTGGAAACAGCCCAAGTGTCCATCAGTAGATGAATGGATAAAAAAGCTGTGGTACATATACACAATGGAGTACTACGCAGCTGTAAGAAAGATCTCTTATCCTTTGAGACGACATGGAGGGACCTGGAAAGTATTATCCTAAGTAAGACAAGCCAAGCAGGAAAAGATAAATATCACATGATCTCACCTATTTGTAGAATATAATGAACATAACAGTCTGAGGAATAGGGTAGACCTAAAGACGTGGAAGTAGGATACAGACTGACAACCTTCAGAGGAGGGGGTGGTGGGTGGAGGGAAGAGATAAACCACAGAACTTATATGCACGTTCGAATAACCAATGGACATGGACAACAAAGCCGGGGACGGGGTTGGGGGGTGGGGAGGAGGGTGTCAATGGGGAAGAAAAGGAGAAACATCTGTAACAAAAGTAAAATAAAAAATAAAAATAAAAAAAGAAGTAGTGAATGGAACACTGGGTTTGACGTCTGCAAATGGGACTCAAAGTTGACTGTGCAAGTGGCCAGATAAGGGGCTCCAGGCAATGGCTGAACTTCTCTGAGCTGTTTCCAGGTATCTAAAACAGGAGTGGTAACTTCATATGCTTCATGTAAAACCAAAGAGATAATGGATGACACAGTGAAACACTGCCCAACCAAATAGGGCCATTTCTTTCCTTTGCTGGGGTACAAGGTAAGAGGGGAGGGGATGATGTGAGCTGCTGGCTTTGGGGAGACAGCTGTTGAGGCCCATGTGGAAGTGCTCACATCAGCTGTGGCTGACTATGAAACCAGGGGGCACCCAACAGTGTGCCTGTGTGGGAGGACAAATATATGGACCAGATCTCCCATTGTTAACCTCATCACAAACCCTCTCTCTTTCAAGGAACTGTTTACCCCTATTATTTAAGAACACAGCCCTGGCCGGTTTGGCTCAGCAGTTAGAGCATCGGCCTGCGGTCCGGAGAGACCCGGGTTCGGTTCCCGCTAAGGGCATGTACCTCGGTTGCAGTTTGTCCCCGGCCCTGGTTGGTTGTGCGGGTGGCGACCACTCGATATGTCCCTTTCACATCGATGTTTCTCTCTCTCTCTGTTCCTCTCTCTCCCTCCCACTCTATCTGAACAAAGAATGGAAAAATGTCCTCGAGTGAGGATGATTAAAAAAAAAAAAAAGAACACAATTACATTTAACTAATGGAACTTCTAGGGGCTTATCGGGTACTAGGTTTTTTTTAAAAGCTGACTCCTGCAACCTACCAGGAAAACCTTGGTGATGTGAAATAATAAATAAATGAAAGATATGAATGAAAAAAAGAAAGGCAAATAGATTAAATAAAATGAGATAAGTCAAATCAATGAAAAGAGGTCTCAAACTAGAGGGCTAAGGCCATCTTCAATCTATAAGGGACCACTCACACAGTGCTGTGTAAAAATGCAACAAAAATACTGCTAACAACTAAAAATCCAGAAACTTCTCTTAAAGAGCCAAATGTCCAGCCTCTCATGAGTAACCAGAAGTCCTGGCCACCTGGCCCTGCGTTCCCACATGGCAACAGATAAGTTGCCAATAGATGCCCCTCTTGACGGGGGGAGGTGTGATCTCCAACTTGCCTCCCCCTTTCACCCCATTCTCTCACACAGGCAGGCATCACTCATGCAGGTGGCCTCCCAGCCCCTTTAGGATTCTGCAGTTGTTATCCACGAGCAGGGAGTAAGTAGATCTGGAACCTCAGCGAGCTATCACCAGGCTCTCTGTCAACCACCACGTTCCAGTTGGCTACTTAATGGCTCCATCCAGAGAATAATGGGAACTAAAACTAGGAAATGTAAGTTGAGGGCCTACTGTGGAAGTCTCATTATGCCTGGACAAGATGTTTGTACTTAATGTCTTGGGCAGAAGGGAAAGAGAAAATGTTTATTAACAAGAATTGACAACTGATTGAGCCACCCAATGGTCATGTCTCACTCCAACCCCTTCCTCCTTAACAGAACTCTGATGTTGTTCAGTTATCCATCATGCAGGTTCCTGTGTCTACATGCAATGTCTGGAGTTGTGCAACCATTTTGTGACAATGAGGAACTTTAACCAAGGGAGAACATGCTGAGTATGGCAAAAAGATGGCAGGAATACAAATCTCAGGTGACGCTGCTGAGCCACTGAATTAATTAATCCCACAATTGCTCTTCTGCTAGGGTTTTTGTTATATGAGATAATAAATCTCCAACTGATTTAAATGAATTGTGTCTTCTATTACTTGCAGCTCAAAGGAGCCAAAATTATAAATGGGTTTTAAGGGAAAATAATTACCTCCCCCCAACACACACCCAGACCCTGACAGGTAAGACTCCAAGAAATGCCTTTAAACAGACCTCATGCCCTCAGTGATCCAGAAGACTCATGACCCACTAGTTGCCCTGAACAATTTCCCAGTTCCGTAGAAACACACAGAAGGTTCCAGCAGTCAGCTTAAGTTTACCACTTAATCACACAAGTCTAGCTGGTATCAAACTCTTACAGGAGTTGATCTCAGAGAACAGGGAGAAAAATGAAAAGGAAATAAAACTGAACAGTTGCCTGCAGAGAACACCAGCTGTGTGTGATTGATTTCCATGTAATCTCCATTTATCTCCCTAGAATTTCTTCTCCAGATCTCCGGCACAGGGTCACAGAGAGGCGTGATGCTGATCATGCATGCCTGGAGTGTGGTCAGGTAAACAACATTCCCTTGTATGTCCCTGAAAGCCAAGGAGGCCAACACAGGTGAACTGGGGGACAGCAAGACAGAGATGTGTTTCCCCTCCTCACCCCATGGCAATACTCAAGCTATAGGCTTCTGCAACCAAGGTGAGAGGTTAGGCTATTAGAAGTTGCATTTCTCAAGCTGAGTTCCTGAGCTCTGGGGAGTTTGTGTCTGTCCTGGGTGTCTTCAATACATCAACTGCTCAGGGCAAGAGCTGGTATATAGGGTTCTTCCACAGACCTACCCATCCTGAAAACCAGACAGGGAAACAAGTTATTTGGGGGAAGGGTCTGGACTTGGGGTCACTGGTGATGGGGAAAGGATAAAAATAAAAAAGAACAGAAGAGGATGGAGAGGCAGGGTGACTGTACCTTGTTATCATTTCAAAGTGCCACACCTTTCGTTTGCTGAACGCTTTATGGACTGCATGCTCTCTGGTGTTAATGACTGAGTAAATTTGCCCAGTGTGTCCCTGCCGCAGAAATGGAGCCCTGAACTCAACGGGAACAGAGAGCGTGCCGGGGGCAGTGGTGCTTAAAGCACAGTTCTCAGTCCAACAGCATCGTTTCCCAGAAACTGGGAAGAAGTACAAATTCTTAGACCCCGCCCCAGGCCAACTCCAAAGCTGGGTTCCGGAAATCTGTGTTTGAAAAAGTCTTCCAGTTGATTTTCCTGCACAGGAAGCCTAGACAGCAACCTCGCTGTGCAGGGGAAAAGGGCGGCCCAGGGACTTCAGGGGACGTACTCAGGATCAGGTGGCTGGAGAGTAGCGGAGGCTAAACTGGAATCGGGCCTGACTCCCAGCCTAGTGCCTTTCCCATTGCATCAGAAAAGGAAGCAGAGCTGCTGCAGACTATTTCAAAACCATTCGTAACCATCTGTGATATTTCTGTATACCTCCCAGCACTGGATCTAGAACCCTGAACCCAAAACACCTGCACTCCTGATATGAGACAATAAGACCAGGGCACACTCCCCTTCTGACTCCTCTATGTGGCTGGCATTAGAGGAGAGTGCTCACATCCACCCCGTGACTGAAGCCAGAAGCCCCAGCACTATGGAGCAGCAGAGCAGCCTAAAGCAAAGCTTAGAAGCCTCAGCTCAACCCCAGCTTCCTGCCTAGCTCCGTGTCACCGTGGGCCAGCTTTAACCTTTCTGTGTGCTCCTAAGCTGAAACTTAAAGGCAGCAGGTTTACAGAGATAGCACCTGTTGTGAAACTGAAATGAGGTGACCAGGTGCTCAGCACTGTGCCTGGCATACAGCCGAGTGCTCTCTAGTGTCAACATCACCTTTCCTCTCTCCTCCCCACATCCAACTGGTGACCAAGTTGTGTGGACTGTGCTTCTTGGACTGTTCCCACACCTGGCCTCTTACCCTTGTCTTTGCAGATTCACCCCCATCACCAAAGCGGTGGTTCTGGTTCTCCCCTCATCCCCCTGCACCGGCACAAGTCTTCACAGAGGTCTGGCCTCCAGTCTGCTCTCCAGGCTTACAGCCCATGGAGCTTTCTTAAGTGCACAAATGAGATGCTCATTCTGCTGTGTGAGCTTCCTGAATGCCAGCAGTGGCTCCCCATGGTCTTCATTGTCGAGTGCCAGCTCCTGGCACTGGTGGTCGGCACCCCATCTTTATTGCATACCTGGATGTCCCTTCACCTGACTCCCTGCTCTACACCTAATAACTTTTGGAGCCACTAAAACTCTGGCCGTTGCCCTGTGTCAGGAATTCCCGACCCCATCCACCTGGCAAATCCACATTCATTTCCCAGACGCAGCCCGGAGTTGGCGCCTCCTTGTCCGCAGATAGAAGTGACTGCCCCTGCTTCTCCTGGCACCCATTCCTCTTGCCTGGGCCCACATGCTCCACGTCTGCCGCCCTTTCTGTCTGCTGGATCGCCACCCGCGCTGGCACAGAGAAGGCATTCTGAACTTCTTTACTAAACAGATGAACACAGAACTGCCCCATCCCAGCGCTGCCCCAGGCTCACAGAACAAACCTGCCCCGGCGCTCTCCAGGAAAGCCTGTTGGGGTTGGAATCTCATCTTCTCTTGAAGCAGGTTGGAATGATTCTCATAAAAGTGTGGCTGTGACAATGCAGGGAGTAAAGCAGGCCATATGACTGATCTCTAACGATGCAACCCATCCATCACCAGGCGGTCATTCAGCTCCCGGGCTGGGCAAAGCCCCCAGTTTGGGAGAAAATGAGTCTTCTCATCTCCGACTGCTGTGAAATATGGCCATGAAAACTAAGAGCCTGCTGTCGGCCCCAGCACTGCGCTGGAGATTTGGCTTCTAGTTCCTGGCGCTGCCACGTACTCTCAGAGTGACCTGGGCCTTCCCGCTTGGGCCTCTGATCTGCTTCTGTAAAACGAGAGCTATGAACTAGAAGTTCTCTGGGTACCCTGTAGAGCTCAGAGCTCGAACATTTCAGAAATCTACATGCCACTTATAAAAAGAGAACAGGGATGATTCTCTTCCTTTTACCCCCACTCCCTCTGAGTACTTCGTGGTGCACATCGGAGGCAGATGAGAAGTGAGTTGAACAAATGACGTGACTCTTCTTGTTTTTACCCAAGTGCTCCTAGAGCTAGGACTGTTTAACCGAAGGAGGCAATACGGCACGGTGGTTAATAACGCACGGATCAGAATCAGCCTGGGCTCGGCTACTGGTTCTTTCATTTAGTCGCTGTGTGACCTTGAGGAAACTGTTTAATCACTCTGTGTGTTTTCTCATCTGTAAACTAGATGACCTTCTGGGGTCATCATGAGGATTAAAATACTACAGTTACTTCCTTCAGTGGTGACTGCCACAGAATGAGCACTCAACAAAAATTATTAAACATAATTATAAAACACAGACTCTAGGAAACACAACAGTGTTTTCGGGAGAAGAGTATTGCTGTGCAAAGGCATTTCAACTGGGCACTTACCCATTCAAGGGAGCTCCAACCTCATGACCCAACTGTCTCCCTAAGGCCCCACCTCCAAACACCATGACACTGGCTCTGTTTCTGTGTGAGGACACAACGAGAAGTCGGCAGTCTGCGGCATGGAAGAGGGTCCTCACCAGAACCCGACCACGCTGGCCCGGATCTCGGCTTCCAGCTTCCAATACTGTGCGCGATCAATTTCTGTTGTTTGTCAGCACCCAGACGGTGGTACTCTGTTACAGCAGCCAGAACTAAGACACATCACAACAGTAACAAATGTGAACGGACAGGTACGAAAATGTAACTGTGGTTATCTCTGGAGCCACAATCACTGGGAATTATCTTTTTGTGTTTGTGCTTATCTGTATTTTGTAAGCTTTCTACTTCAGCCTCACTCTGCCCCCAAAGTCTCTCCGCATGCCAGGGACTCTGGGCGGGCTAATCCGGCAGCTCTGCTCCCCGGCTGGGGCCCAGCATTCCAAGGAATTGCCAAACACCAAACTCCTACTCCTCGGGAAATGGGCAGGGGTGGGAGGTGGGAGTGGGATTGGGAGGGGGCTCTCTAGAGGGGCCTCATTCACTGGCAAGGGCACATTATTTCCACGGGCATTTCTGGAAAGAATCTCAGTGAAAAGCGAGAATGACAGGGGTCTGAAATAGAACATCCATCAGGCTGAACTCCTTGGGGCTCAGAATATTGCACTGGCAAGGAGCCCCCTCAGAGTAACACGTCCAGTCATTTACTGAGCATTTAAGCTCCGCTTTGCTCTGGAGAGCTGCACTAAATGCATTCTGAGCATTATTTTCTTTGATCTCCAGAGCCTGGTTCCAAGGCAGGTATTTTTCTCCCACATTAAGGATGACACGTGAGGTTCTGCCACATGGTGCCCTGCTCACACGAGCAGGACTCAACCTCAGGGCTAACTCCGCTCCGCACCATGGGGAAACAGCATCTTCTTGCTGATTTTGTAGACCTCAGGGTACCCGGCCTTGGAGTTCCCTCTCCTCATCCAAGGGGCTGGGATCCAAAACAGTGTCAAGCTGAGCCTCATTGAGTACTCTGCCTGTGACTAGGGTTGCACTAACATTTCCACGCTAAATGCTGCCATTTATTGGACCCGACATATGCCAAGTGTTCTATGTATTCTCTCTTCTAATCCTTATGATGACCCTGCGAGATATTCCTTACTGCTTACAGGCAAGAAAATGGGGGCTGAGAGAAGTTAGCAGACTTGCCCAAGGTCCCCTGGAACCAGGAATTGCCTGTAGCCTCCAGTATCTTTGGTTGTTATTTGAGAGCTATTTTGCGTCTGTGAGTCATCCCATTAGCCTGCGGGCCCATAAGGACAGAGATGGCATCCTGTTCAGGATTGTGTCCCTCAATGACTGAGTCCTGAAACTGACATATGGTAAGTGTAAGCTTGCATATGCACCTGTACGTGCACACACACACACACACACACACACACAGGCAATACTCTAAGGGAAGCAGTCAAGGGAACTCAGAAGGGAGCCTCTGGATGCAGACAGAGCCCTGCCACGTCCTCAGTGTCTGTCCTGTAGGCAATGCAGTCTTCTCTAAGCTCCAGCTTCTTCCCCCGTTATGTGGGGATTCCTACAAACTCACCTCCTAGAGAGCGTGAGAAGTGAGTAAGAGCCAGGGATAGCAATCTCTGAGCGGAAGGCCTGGCACATAAGAATTGCTTAAGAAAGGATAGACATCTATTACTACAAGGCCAGAAACAGAAGTCCCCAATTAATGGGATACCTAGAACTCAAGGTCCTTGGGGATAAGATTGGAATGTTTACATCTGTGACTCCAGCACTAGGCAATAAATGGTGTTCAACAAACAGCTGACGATGGAGGCGACCTTTCCTGCCCAGAATGGTGACCCTGAGCTGTGCAGCAGAGGGCTCCTGAGCTAGCGTCACCTTGAAAATGGGCACGAAGGCAGTACCTACCCTGCAGAAATGAGGCAGAAATAAAACACCTTGGAGACTGATGAGAGGAGGGAGGTTGTGATGATAGAGGGGAAGAGAGAGCAGCGAGGCTGGGAAGGCCCTGAATGGTGGGCCAAAGGCGGGCATTAAGAGGGAGGGCTTTGGAGCCATACAGCTAAGGGTTCAAATCCCAGCTCTGACATCTACCCCGAGATGCCATCTCACCGAGCCTCAGCTGCCTCATCTCACCAGGAGGAAAACAACAGAGCCTCCCCCAGGAAGCCGCTGAGAATCAAATGCAAGGTATGCTGAGCACACACTGTTTTCTGAAGGTGGAAGCCAACCTCTTCAGACAGTAACAGAGCCAGAAAGGCATTCTGCTTAATGCAACTAAAATAAAAACAGGAGTCGAAAACTGTTTCCTGAGGATGACTATTTATGAGGCCAATTTCAGTTTCCGAGGGCTAACGAGCCCCCCACTGCAGCCTCTGTGCAGCTCCGAGTCCAGAGCGCAGGGACGCAGCCTCCCTTGAGTTCTTGGAAGCACCACAGCCACTCGTGGTGCTCAATCAGCGTTTAATAATCACGGCGACATCCCCAATAATGATGCGGACAAAGTGTGGGGGTGGGGGGGGTGGAGAAGATGCAGGTGGGCAGGAATGACACTTAAGCTATTTTGTTTCCTCAAGACCAACTTCTGCCTGAAATAGATTAATTCAATCTGCATATTAATGTGGGTTACTAATGACTGAAAAAAATGCTTTCAACATGGAAAGTGCTTTGCAAATGTTTAAAAAAATAATAACATCCAGGAGTCACAGGGTAAGTGTGGAAAGGAAATAAGCTAGCCTTGTTGTGTTTTTTTTTAAACATTAAAATTTTTATGGTTGAAAGAAATGAAGGGCATTTGGAAAATTCACTTAAAGCACAAAAACATAAAAGAGGAGAGCCTAGTGTGAGGGGCCTTCCTCTGTCATTGCATTTTCCACAGGCCACGGCTCTGGCCCACCTAGGTCCGTACGCCTGGTCCTCAGCACTGCCAGGCACGTCGGGAGTCGTCAATAAAGTGTGATGAAAAAAATAAACGACATAGTGACTTTTCTCCAGAGAGTGCAGAGTGAAAAATAAACGACATAGTGACTTTCCTCCAGAGAGTGCAGAGTGAAAAGGGGGAAAAAAGGAGTAACTTCTCAGTAGAAAAATCTGACAGATGCTAGCTCAGCCAGCTAATCAAGGTCAACATCAACAGTGGTAAGTCATGTTAACAGTGTGTACCCTTGATATCATGTGATGAAAATGGCACTTCAGGTCTGTGGTCTTCTCCCAAATGTATAACCTCTGTCTAAACATCAGGAAAACATCAAGAGATTCTACCAAATACCCAACCAGGACTCCTCAAAACTGTCAAGGGCACCAGAAACAAGGAAAGTCTCAGAAACTGTTCCCAAGAGGCCTAGGAAGACATGGCGAGGTAATGTAAGTGGTGTCCTGGAGGGGTTTCACAGAGGGAGAAATGGGTCTAGGAAGAGAAGAGCCCCGTCCAAGGTCTCGCAGGGTCTCCTAGTGGATAGACTCCCGAGCAAGCTGATGCTACTCCTTTTCATACATAGTATCTTGCGACTTGGATACAGTTTCCCCCCCTCCTCTGAAAACCCTCAACTTCGGTTGGCCAAAAAATCCTGTATAATTTGGCAGCCACGAACCTCACGGGAATCAAGAGATTCAGTGGGCTGGGAGAATGTCCTCAGAGCTGACCAAGACCAAATCCTCCACTGAGGAGAGGAAAAACTGAGGCACAAAGTAGAAGACGGTGCCATGCCTAATGCCAGTTTAGGAGGTTGGTGCCACACTTAATTCACGCTTCTTCACTTGCAATATCCCAAACTCTCTCGCCACCTGGGACACACAGAACCGGTTTAGGACCGCGGCAGAATTCCTACCAAATCCTAGCTCTGTCGCTGCCAACCTTGTGGCTGTAAAGGGCGCCCGTGTGGAAAACAGTCTGGTATTTAGCGACACACCTTTCGCTCCAGCCCCAAGGCCACTGCCAAGCAGAAAGCACAGGCCTGCAGGCTGAGGCCTGAGACACCAAGACAGTTGGGGTGCAAGGAAAGGGCACATCTCAGCCTGGAGGGGGCCACACACTTCCCTGTGTGGCCCCCTCCATCAGCCACCCTGGGGGATCTCATTTTCCAGCTCAGCGTAGGGCACGCTTTCTAAATGTGACCCTGCTTCTGTTATGAGAATCAAAGTGCTCTGACCGCAGAGATCATAAATACTCAAAAGCGACGGCTAATGGCAGTGGCAGTTTGCAAAATGCCAAATGGCAGCATGAAGTGGACACCGTAAATCACGGCCCGACTTCCATTCTCACTGAGGTGTTTTGTGGGTTTTCAGGGATGAGATCTGCATTCAGGTGGATTTACAGGGGCTCCCCGTGAATTCCAGTAGAGCTTTTAAAAAATACTTCTAAAGATGCTAAAAAGAAAACCACAAGGGCCTACAATTTCAATCCTAAAACCAGTTTATTAAAAACGTATAATGGCCAAAATATGGAAAGTGGCCCATTTGAAGATGGATACATTTAGTGTGAAAGTGCTAATAATTATAATGATGGTAATGATGACAGTGAAGCTGTGGGTCAGGACTCGGGCTAAGCATTTTACATGGATCATCTCAATGAATTCTTGCGATAGTGTCATGTAGTAGGTGCTACGACTGTCCTTGTTTTACATGAGATGATTCAGGTTCCCAGAGGTTAGGTCATTTGTTCTAGGTCACAAAGCTGGGGAGTGACCGACTGGAGCTGCACGGGAGGGGTCTAGCTTCAGAGCTCAGGATCTGGATGTCCCTGCTGGTTTCCCTCCCAGTCAATGAAAATCTAAGGTGGAGAACAGCAGGGGCTCCCCAAACCGCAGTAAAATGTCCTTGTGCACTCAGAGAGGTCTGGGGACCACGGGAGCACAGACCATGACCAAGACTGATGACAGACCTAGTGGGACTCAGTACAAGATGAAAACGCAGGGACACTTGTTCAAAAATTGTGGAAACCTCTCATTAGCACAATAAGCCAAAGGACAGACTTTTAGAAAATACAAAGGATCCCTATTATTATGAAATTCTGTACTTCTAAGGCCTGACTTGTTAGCCTCGGCTTCTTTATCCGTAAAATGAGGGTGATACGACCTTCTGGCTGTTAGACAACTTGGTGGTATCACACATGTGAAAAGTTCCTTGCAAATCCCAAGGCACTGTACAATTGTGTTATTAATAAAAATTAAAAAAAAAATAGCCCTGGCCAGTTTGGCTCAGCAGCTAGAGCGTCAGGCTGCAGACTAGGATCCCGGGTTCGGTTCCTGTGGGGGCATGTACCTCGGTTGCAGTTTGTCCTGGGCCCTGGTTGGGATCGTGTGGGTGGCAACCGGTCAATGCATCTCTCTCTCTCTCTTCCCCCCTCTCTCCCTCTCGCTGTGTCAAAAAAAAAAAAAAAAGCTAGATAAAATGTATCAAATTGAGGGTTAACATGCATTCTCTCATGCCCCCTTTACAGACGCAGAGGCAGAGGCCGAGGCAGATTAAATATATCAAGGTCACAAAACTAAAAGTCAGTGCCACAGCCACAGCGAGGGTCTGAAGGGCCATCGCTTCCTCCTGTCCTCACCCTACCCTCAGTCTCCAACACACACACACACAAACCAGGGTTCCAGAGAACACATTTGAGAACTCCTGGGGAATCATCAAAGGTCCCTTCCTAGTGCTGGAGCTCAAGTCAGTGTTCCCGTCTCCAGGTGGCAGGGAAAGACTTTGAAGAGCATGGCTTCAGGGGCCAGGGGCCCCACAGGTGCAGAGAGAGCCCTGTGTGGGGTGTCCCAGGCTCAGTGCTCACAGCAGCAGCTGTGGCTGGTGACCCAGGGGTGGAAACTGCAGGCTCACCAAGATCAATAGGCCCCTGTGTAACACTCATTGGATTTATCTGCAGCTGGTCAGGGACATTTTTGATGAGAGTGGAGGGAAAGCAGGCTTGTGCTGGGCTATGAAGGGACCGCAGTCCAGTGCCATGGCCAGCTGTCTAAGGAAATGGCTCCAGGTTCTGTGTCTTTCCACGAATTTCTGTCCTTTGGGAACTGTCCCAGTTTTTCACAAAATTCTATGCATTGGACTATTTCCCTCCAGCCCTGGTTCCTCTGTTTTCTGACTTTTGTAAAGCTGGTGAAGGGCAAGTTACAAAATCACAGACTCTCAGGGCTCAGAGGATCTCAGATGTTAAACGTCGTCTACTCCACCCCCTCCCACCCTTCCTCCCATCTGGCACTTAAGTATTCCTGCCAAAGGAGTCATCCAGCCTCTGTATGAATATCTCCAAGGATGGGGAACTCACTACCTTCTGAGGCAGCTAGTTCAATATGCTGCCTATTGTCAGAATAATATAGTGAGAGGTTAGGAGCACAGACCCTGACTAGGGCTGATGACAGACCTTGTGGGACTCAGTACAAAATGAAAACACAAGGACACTTGTTCAAAATCATTACAAATTTAAAGATGGCAACAGCAGAGCAACACACCAACTGCAGGGTCCCTCCAAGCTCGGGGCCTGTGTGCCTGCACCGCTCGTGGCCTGTGCGCCTGCGCCGCTCGTGGCCTGTGCGGCCCGACTCTGACGGCAGACCCCATGTGTCTGGATCCCACTTACTAACCAACCAATACCAGCCTCGTGTGTAAGAGGGAGGAATACACTCTGTTTCATTGGCTTGCTTCTGAGAATTAAATGAGTCGCTACGTGAAGTGCTCAGAACAGTGTCTGGCACGGAGTAAACACTATCACGTTTGGGCCCAAGTAGCACACTTTGGATAGAAAAGAAGTACACGCAGCAATCTCATGCCAGTGCTTTGGATATCCGCTGTCCGAGCCTCGTGAGCCTTCTCTTCACCTGGAGCAAAGTTGCTGCCTTCTGTCACCACCGCCAGCCGCTAAGGCCACAGGTAGGAGAGATCACAGCCACCATACCATCATGGGCATGTCCAGTTTGGTGGGATCTGCAGTTTATGTATCGGGGCATGGTGGGTAGGAGTAGGGGTGAGGAGAGGCTCTCTATGGAAAGGAATGTGGATGAAGGTAAGGAGTGCATGCAATGGATTTCATATGCTGCTAGATGTCTCAAATCCACTTTCCCAGCACAGGACCTGAGAAATGCATGCCTGTGGCCATCCCAACACCACCGGACAAGAGGGGAAGTCAGAATCGAGAGACAGCAGTCCTACCTGGGAGTGATTAAATCATCTCGTTTTTGCAAATTTTAAGAGAATACAGGGCCCCTCTCAGGGCCTTCGAAGAGAGGAGCTTGGAAGCTTCATGGCAAGTCTGACACTGGCCAGCACCCCAGTACATGATGTTTGATGACTGGATAAAACAGTAAATAGGAAAGTAACACAGCCCAAGAGTCTGGTCACGTTGCAAGTCCTGTTGAGACCAATCCTTGAATGTCACTTGAGTGTGTCTGCTTCTCTCCAAAGCCCCTGCCTGGGCCTCGTGGCCTCCAGAGAGCTGGCCCACCGGCACCCCTGCCCCTCTTGGCCAGTCTCTACAGAGCAGCTGCAGCGACCCTTGCAGAATGCAAACCTGACCATGTGAACCCTTCCCACTGCCACTGGGATGAAATCTAAACTCCTTCCCACAGAGCACATCTTCCTTCCGGGACACCCCCCGCCCCCATCCCAAATCTTACTGTTTGGCTCTTTAAGACCAAGCCCCAGTCGGATAAGCCACACCTCTGTAGGAGGCTCTGCCTAGAACCCTCCCGTCATCCTATCCTCCACCATCCTTTGGATGTTAGCTTACATAGCACTTCTCCCACGAAGCTTTCCCTGGACCCTTCAAATGAAAACAAATCTCTGTTTGGTACCTGCTATGTGCTCCCACTGCACCCCCTACTTGCTCCGTGAAAACACCTGTCACCTTGACATCACAGCTCCCAGTGCGGCTGTGCGTGCCACGGGGGCAGCCCTGACGGCCCTGCCTCCCCCGGGCGAGCACAACATCAGAAGCAACACCGTGTATTGTTGCATGACTAAGTGTTTCAGGATGCCAAGGCCGAGGCTGGGGTACGAGCACTGGGGTGGCACTTGGAAGAGCCACAGACTCATCCCAGCACCGCCGCTAACCCACTGGGCAATCCAGGACGAGGCCTCAACCCCGTGCAGCCACGCGGTTCTCGGGGACCAGAGCCTCGGTCCGCTGGCGCCGCTGCAGAGAGCTCACCTCCCTGGCAGGCAGCACAGCGAGGCCATCTCCTTGCGGCTGCGTCTCCAGTGCACAGACATCTGGCAGGAACAGCCTGACTTCGGAGCCTTTCATTTATTATTCATTTATTTCCTTGTAATACTATTGCTGCTGCACGTGAAGGACATGGCCCTGGAACAGGCTTCCCACCTGCGAGCTAACACTGATTGAACCCACGCGGCAAATCTTGTCTGACAGTATCCAATTATCGACAGCCAAACAAGCCCAGGATGCACAGAGCCAGCCTGGAGTCAAGACATCCTCCTTCCCGTTAACAATGCTCTTTACACTCTCCGAGCATTTCCACATTTATCATTTCCTTAAAAAAAATCTGATTTTCTTAACAGTCCTCTGAGGGATGGAGTTCAGGGTTTATTATCTTCATTTTACAGATGAGGAAACTGAGGCTCAAAAAGGCTGAGTAACTTGTCCAAGGTCAGTGAGCTCATAAGTGGCAGAGCTAATGAGATGGGGAGAGACAGAAAGACACACAGACACACACACAGACACACACACAGACACACACACACACACGACTGACTCCTCAGCCCACAACTCTATCCACAGTATTCTCGCTTCTACATTTTAAAGTTATTTTTAAGAATGATTTTAATATCTAGATATATCTGCAAATTAACTTTTGTTCCCCAAGACAAAAAAGCTTGAAAAATAGGAAGAAAAGCATGAAAAGAAGTTGAAGCTACTTCAGACCTTTTGAAATTAACCACATGTTTGGCATAAACCATAGTCCTTTTAAGCCACACTGCACTAATCCCAGCAAGCCAGCTTCTGTGGCCTCAGGGCTGTGCACCTGCTGTTCCTTCTGCCTGGACACTCTTCTCCTGGCTTCTTCCCAACCTCAGATCACAGCTTGACCACCGTTTCTTCACTTCCTCTAACCCCTCTTACAGCAGCCTGTGTATTTCATTACAGCACCCATCATCACTGTCTTATTCATGTGTTTGTTTGCTTGCTTGTCTGCTTCTTTCACCAGAATGTAAGCTTTCAGAAGGCAGGGTCCGGTTTCCACACCAGGCTACCCCATCTCCACAGAACCAGGCCTTGCCCATAGTGGCCACTTACTAGTAAGTGCACTGAATAAGAAAATAAATCCTATTTGCATTTGACCATTGTCCAAGCCCACAGTATTCATTTATAATAACCAAATTATGCACAGTAGTCAAATAACCTTACAATAATCAAATAAAAGTAGAAGGACAGATAACAGTCTTCTATTTTTATTAAGGATAAAATTAATAAAGACAAATTAAGTGGCTTGCCTGAAGCTACATAGCAGTGAGAGATGGGGCTGGACCTTGAACCCATCCGTGACTTGGCTTTCTAATACTGTCGAGTTTTATAAAAATCTGCTTAAAATATTTTTCCTTCCGTTTCTTCCCACTGCCTTAAAGGTTCTCACAGGCCACTGTGTGTTTGCTGAGCCCTCCGGCTCTCCCTCTCAACCGGCCAAGCCTGCAGCGGTTCTTTGAGCTGCCGTACTGCAAGGGAATATGAATTAGCAGGCTCTCCAGGGTGAAGCTAATCTACACCCGATGTACCCAGAATCCTCCACACATACACTTTTTGTGCAGAAAAGTAGATGGCACAAAAAGCTGGGTTCTAAGACTCAGCAACGGCAAGCATGCAAGGTCAAAGGGCTTATCTGTCTCCCCGAAAGCTAACAGGTGTACAGGCAGAGACATGTCAGCAGCAAGGCTCCTACCAAACCCACGACCTAGAGACAAGCACATGGCCTTGAAAAGACGGCCCACCATGCTGCCCTGCGATGGCCTCATTCTTCCCAAGGAGCAGGCTTCGTTCTCATTCTAACATGCCCGTGGTAAAAAATAAACCCAAAAGTTAAATTAATCAAAACCCAAATTTTACCGCTAGTGAAAAGAAAAGGGGAAAGTCATCTCCACCCCCCCACCCTTAACACACACATTAGAAAAGCTGAGGTTATCAATTTTAATCTAATTTGGGAGATTCCCTGACTTCAGAATTCAATAAACTTGAAAAGAACCCCCTCCCCCCGCAGAAAAAAAAAAAATGTTAGTAAGAAACACAGTGCCATCAGCTTTGTGTTCTGCTCATAAGTACACTCACAGCAACCAAGAGACAGACAACCCACCGTCTGCTATAATTTCATAAAATAAAGAACATATACAAACATATTTCATAAACTAAAGGGTGTATTATATCAAGTGGGAAAGACATCCACTCGGGATCAGAAACTCAATGAGCTGTCTTCATTTTCTCTTTCATTTTACCTTGGACTGCAGACAATTTTAACAACTGGACCGAGTCTGTGGGCCAGGGACTGGGAATCACAGATCCAGCCCGTGCTTCTTTGTACAAATAAGGAAAAGACAACCCTAAGGTCCAAAGCTGGTGAGTGGCCCGAAGGAGCCACGAGGCCTGCTTTGCCTGGCGTGGGCCTGGAAGACAGGTGCATCAAAGAAATGCCAAATGAGCTCGACTTTCCTTTACTAACTAAAGGTTGCATCTTATCTTCCTGGGCTAAGCCAGACCCCCAGGGCTGGACTGGGTTCCAGAAAGAGTGGGAATTAACTTGGATTAAATTCAGAGTCATTAACTCTGGTTTAGCCCAGAAGCCGCCAGAAAGCAGTGCAGAGGAGGCACACGGGAGAAAAGGAGGCAGTGGTCACACACATGCCCACTACCTGGTGTTTTCTCAGAGGCACATTCAGGGCCCGGGGATCTAGGCGACCTCATGCAAGAAACAGTCGCAGGTCTGAGAAGCAGAGAACTTGAACCTAGCCTCTTCGCGCCTGGAAAACAACCTCGAAGACCACAGACCTGCACCTCAGCCAGCCAGACACACAGGCCTCAGGTGCAGATGTGGGAAAGTCTCACTGTGCACCAAGGGCAGGGTTGTGTCCTGTGTCAAAGGGCCTAAGAATTTTCTGTTTATGTCCAGTTAGGGCTCCAATAAGCAGGACCAGTAGTTGCTGCCCATGATCTCCACCCTCCCAAACAAATAAACTCCTTTAGGACAGGAATCAATGTATTATTCTAAACTTATAATTCCCTAAACTGTTTGATACAGTCTCGGGTACGGAGAAGCACTCAATAATTAACTGAACTAAAACGAGGGCTGAGACAGGTGTCTGGCCATCTCAGCACAAGGTGTCCATCTGGGGCTGTTTTGGGGCTACAAAGCTGTTTGTATACAGGAATGCAGCATTTAGCCCCTGGGTAGTTAATCAACAGCGAGGTTATACCCCAACATGGTCTACTCAAAGATGAGGAATTTAGCATTTGGATTTGGAAGTTCCCATCATGGAAACACTGCCTTTTCTGCACTGGACTGTGGGTTCTTGGAGGGTGAGACTCAGGTTTCGCTCACCTCTGCACGCTCCGGATATGCCCGGCACAGAGAACGACATTGTACGGGGGCTCCAGAAGGGGCTGTGGAACGAACCTGAGTTACGGCAAATTTCTGCTTCCTCAATGTAGTCTGACAAAACCCGTCACTGACGCATTCATTCTGTCTAGCAAACGCTCGTTACGTGCCAGGCACTGTGCTAGAAAACGGGGATGCTATGGGAGGTAAGACTGTCCTGGTCCCCAATCTCATGGAACTTACGTTCTTAGCAGTGGAGATGGATTGTATGCCCAATAGTCATACAAAGAATCCTGTTGCTTTACCTGTAATACATAATCTAAAGGGTAGATAGAGAACTGTGTAAGAATATACAATAAGCAACAGGCCCCAGATATGGCGGAGCGCAGGCATTTTAATCACACTGAAACAGAACCTCTGCTGTGCTGCAAAGATGATTCAGTCAAGGAAAGGATGGAAAGCGCAGGGATGCATTAGCTGGTTATAATACCACAGCGAACACATCACCAATACAGGAAAACTAAATTCCTTTCTCCCCTGGTTCTCTAGTGCTTACCAGAAAACATGGGAACAGAAACTGACATAAATGCAATTAACCCCACAGAAGAAACAAATTCTAACAACCCCACCATAAAGCCTGAAGCCCGACTTCTATTTCCATCAGTGTGGTGGACGGGATGCCTTGACCAAATCAGTAGCTGAAAACAACTAAAAAGGCAAAATAAAAAGCAACAGAAAAAAAAAAAAATCACACATTTTTTTAATGCATCAATAAGCTTTCAAAAGTAAAAAATAATCAGAGACCACAACCAAATGAAACTGGAGCCCAGAGAACTGACGCTGGCTTTTGTCCGTGGCGTTTACTGACCCAGGTTAACACAAGGGCAGACCTGCACGTCCTCTGAGCACACAGGACACGGGGGACAGAGCCAGAGCGCAGGCGGGAGTGGGACAGGAGTTCATACCACCACTCACATGAAGCTGGAACTCCCTACACCCTCCGTGTAACAAACTAGAAATAAACCTACCCCATCAGAGTCCTGGCTCGAATTTTGGCAAAGAGTAAACGAGATGGGAGGGGATCTCTCTTGAGAATTGGTTACCGCAAGCCAGCTCTCTGTACAGATTTATAGTCGTAATCAGAGTACCTGGGAGATCTGAAAAACTCCAGGCTGAGAATTTAGCGTAAAGTGATCCCACTAAGAATGTGGCAGAACAAACAGATCAAAGAAACAGGACAGAGGATACAAATATAGACCCACGCATATACAGGCAACTAATTTTTGACAAATGTGCAAAGGCAAGTAGGTAGAGAAACGACAGCCTACTCATCTAATGATATTAGAACACCTGGCCATTAACACACAGACAAGAACTTTGAGCCATACTTGACACTACACATAAAAATGAACTCAAAATGGGTCCTAGATCTAAATGTAAAACCTAAAATTATAAAACTTCTGGAAGGTAACATGAAAAAAAATTTTTGTGACTCTGGGTGAGGCAAAGATTTCTTAGCTATGACACCAAAAGCATGGTCCATAAAAGAAATAATTGATAAATCAACCCAAAATTTATTTTATTTTATTTTACTTTACTTTATTTTATTTTATAGAGAGAGGAAGGGAGAGAGTGATAGAAACATCGATGTGAGAGAGAAACATTGATCAGCTGCCTCCTGCACACCCCCGACTGGGGACCGAGCCTGCAACTGGGGCATGTGCCCTGACCAGGAATCGAACTGGGACCTCTCAGTCCATGGGACGCTGCTCAATCCACTAAGCCACACTGGCTGGGCAAACCAAAATTTAAAACAACTGCTTTTCAAAAGACACAGTTAAGAGAATAAAAAGACAAGCCACAGACTGGGAGTAAATACTGAAAGCATATGTCTATTAAAAGACTTGTATCCAGAATATAAAAAAACCCTCAAAATTCAATAATGTGAAACAACACAACCCAATTTTTAAAGAATGGGCAAAAGATCTGCACAGACACATCACACAGAAGATGCACTGTGCTGGCAGAGATGATTTAGTGAAAGGGAAAGATGGAAAGCCAGGGATTCATTAGTAGGTAAGTACATGAACAGATGCTCACCATCACTAATCACCAGACAAATACAAATTAGAATGGCTAAAATTAAAAATGTCGATTATACCAAGTGTTGATGAAGATCTAGAGAAGCTGAAACTCTCATCCACTGCTTCTGATAACATAAAATGGTACTGCTACCATTTTTATTTTTTATTTATTTATTTTTTTAATCCTCACCCGAGGATATTTTTCCACTTTTTTGTACAGATAGAGTGGGAGGGAGAGAGAGGGAGAGAAACATCGACGTGAAGGGACACATCGAGTGGCTGCCACCCGCACGACCAACCAGGGCCGGGGACAAACTGCAACCGAGGTACATGCCCTTAGCGGGAACCGAACCCGGGTCTCTCCGGACCGCAGGCCGACGCTCCAACCGCTGAGCCAAACCGGCCAGGGCGGTACCGCTACCATTTTTAAAATGTTACACATATACCTAACATATCTAGCCATTCCACTTCTTGGTATTTACCCAAGAGAAATAAAAACATATGTTCATACAAAGACTTGTACATGAATGTTCACAAAAACTTTGTACTAGCCCCCAAACTGGAGATAATCCAAATATCCATCAATAGGTAAGAGCAATCCATTCAAAAGAATACTATGGACCAGTAAAAAAGGAATGAAGTATTAATATCTGCTACAACAAGGATGAAACTCAAAAAATTCATAGTTAGCAAAAGAAACCAGATTTTAAAAAGAGCACATATTGTGTGATTCCATTTGTACAAAATTCTAGAAAATACAAACTAATCTATCTTGATAGAAAGCAGATCAGTGGGTGCCTGGGGAATGGAGGAGGATGGAAGGGACAGGAGGGAGAGGTCACAAATACAAAGGGACACAAGAAAATCTGGGTGGGGGGATGATGGATATGTTCATTATCTGATGTGGTGATGGTTTCACGGGTATATACACATCGAATCTACCGAAATTATATACTTTAAACGTGCAATTTATTGCACACCAATTATACCTCAATAAAGCTGTTTTTATAAATCTACAGCAAGTGAAACTGCAGAACATCAAAAACAGAGATAAAATCTTAAAAGTAGCCAGAGAAAAGACAGATTTAATTTAAAGAAATAATCATTATAGGAGCCCTGACTTCACAACAGCTCTAACAGAATCCAGAGGCAGTAGAATAACACATTGAACGTACTGAGGGTAAACAACTGTCAAACTAGAATTGTATACCCAGCAAGAACAGGAGCAAAACAAAGATATTCTCAAGCAAAACCTGAGAGTTCGCTATCAAGAGACGCCCAGTCAAAGAAGTTTTAAAGGCTATGCTTTAGGCAGAAAAAACGGGCTTCCATTTGGAAGGCCTGCATAAAAGAATGAGTGCAGTCTTATGGGAGTAAAAATGACGAAAATACGTGACAACCGCAGCATGTGGGTCAGGCGAGGGGGTGATCAAAGATACGGGGTTCACTAGGTTCCTAGTAAAATATTAATACTAGATTCGAGAATACCTGTTAAAATGTCTTGGTTATCTATTCAAAGTGTCGAAGCAGAGTAATGAGCTTAGTAGAAGAGGAGGAAAAAAGTAAAATGAGGGGGAAAAAAATCCACAAGGCGGCAAGAAAAAAGAGGAAAAGTAACATAAAAAGGTGAGACAAAAAGAAAAGCCAGAAGGCGGCAGAAATAATCCTCCGCTACAATGTGAACTTCTTGTGGGCGGAGGCTGTGTTATGTCCTGCGCTACCATGGTGTCTGGCACATATTAGATATGGATAAATATCAAATAAATAAATGTTTGGATGAAAGGATGGTATGATAAGAAATATATTTAGTCTTTGTTCTGGGTTCCTGGCATAAAGCTCCTAAAACCCTTGGACTATCCAGAGTGATAGGAGCATCTTTAGCCACTTCAAAGGACAAATCATAAGGAGCCCCTTTTGTGCATACTCAACTTTATGCTAATGAGGTGACTTAACGTGGGTCCTTCAGATAGCCTTAGGATGGGGCTGGTCACCAGAAAAGCCATCTACCAACCTCTAGGAATGGGACGGGGATGCTTCAGATTAAGGTCTACAAAAACTCTTGAATAAGAAGACTGGATGAACTTTTGGGTTGGTAAACAAGAGGGCAGGGTGGTGCACCCCAGTTCCATGGAGACCGAAGCTCCTGTGTTAGGGACCCTTCTGAACATTGCCCTGTGTGCCTCCTCATCTGGTTGTTCATTTGTAACCTTTACAATATTCTATATAATCAACTGGTGAAACATAAGTAAATGTTGCTCTGAGTTCTGTGAGCCACTCTAGCAAGTTGACGGAACCCGAGGAGGGGGTCATGGGAACCTCTGATTTATAGCTGGTCACTCAGAAGTACAGGTGACAACCTGAACTTATGACAGGCATCTGAAGTAGGGGCAGTCTTATAGGACTGAGCCCTTAACCTGTGGGATCTGACACTAATTCCAGGTAGGTAAGTGTCAGAACTGGGCTAAATCTGTGGGATACCCAGTGTTCGCTGAGAACCGAGAATTGCTTGGTGGTGTTGGAAAAAACACATTGGAATAATAAATGGATGGACTTGGTTAACTGAATAAGTGAATGTATGAATAATATAAAGCTTTATTGTGGCCAAAAGTTCCAGCCTTCTCCAGGCACCACTTCATTTATCAGAATCAGCCAACAAATAACAGGCAGGACGAACCGAGTTCCTCTCTTCTCCCTGGACGCTGCAAGCAATGGCGTATGCAAAATACAGATGGACAATGGAGGAGGAGGCAGCAGGGACTGACTGGTCAGATTAGTCCCAGATACAGAAAAGTTCATAGAATAAAAATTGTATATGGGAGGTAGCTCCTACTTTTGAATTAGATATCAGTCCTTTTCCTGCCATTCCTATGGCCCTCAAGAGGTGCAGTCAGGGCCACGAGACCTTTGACTGGCCTCCGCCCAGCCTCTACTTCCTTGTCCTTCTGGATCTCATCCCATCACGATACACGGCCCTTGTTATCTAACCGCACCCCTGCTCAAATGCTTCAAGGGATGCCTTCTGGAATCAAATGTGATCTTAGCCTGATTTTCAAGGCCCTTTGGGAGTTGATTTCAATCACCTTCTCACCATTCCCCCTGAAAAACATTGGGCTTTTAGTTGGTAGGTGCTATGACTGTTCTCACCCCTGCATCCTTGCCCATACTGTTCCCTTCAGTGGTCATTCCCCTCTGCCACCCTTGTTACTGAGGTTGTATACACCCTTCAAGGCCCGACTCAAATGTTGACTCAAATGGTGCTTTTGGGCACAGAGACAAAAATGAATTTTTCACTTCTTGTTCCATAACACTCTGTTTCTAACTCTCTCAGAATCCTCAATACATCCTTTCTTTATGATATACGTGGGAGGCAATTTAGCTCAAAGGTGAAGTACGTGGACTTTGGAGTCAAACAGACGTGGGATCGAATCCAGGTCTGCCATGTGCTAGTCGTATGAGCTGGGGAAGTTCCCTAACTTCGCTAAGCCTGTTTCTTCATCTGCAAGATGGGAAAATCTACCTCAGAAGGTTGTTCTGGAGATCCAATGAGGTCATGCCAATAAAGCACATAGCTTGTCCAGGCATTATGCTCAGAATGCATGCCTTCTGCCCCCTTTTCCTTGGATGTGAGCCCTCTGAGAGCACTGTCCATGTCTGATGATGCTTCCTTTCCTTCGATCTCTTCTAGTGCCTGGCGTGTTGCTCCACGCGGTGTTTCTTCTCAAAATATACGGAAGAGTCTCCAAGTCAAGAGCTCATGTGATATCAATATGCTCTCATTCAAGTTGGTACCACATTCGGGATCTACAGAATTCTTTCAGTTCACTACATTTGTTAAACATTCAATGTCCTTCTTACCAGTAGAAACCCCAAATTCTCCCGGTTTTACTAGATGATACTGACACCATATTAGGAGAACAAAACGGCACAGCCGGGGACTGGAGAATATCTTTGCATAACATAGATAAAAGATTTGTTACTAGAGAATACGTTTTTTTAAAACTCTCAAAACTCAGTAATAATAAGATAAACAATCAAATTAAAAATTGCTAACAAATTTTAACAAACATTTCACAAAAGATACAAAATGGCCAATAAACACGTGAAGAAATGCTCATGAGCACATGTAAATTGCATGTGAGAAACGTAAATTTCATTTCTTCAGACTCATTCGAATAGCTAAAATTAAAGATCGATCATTGGAAGCATGGCCAAGGATGCTGAGCAACTGGAACTCTCACCACTTAGAAAATAATTTGGCATTTAAAAAAAAATTTAAATATATACCTACCGTACCACCCAGACACTCCATTGTTTTTATAGGTATTTACCCAAGAGAAACAAAAACACATATCCACACATAGACTTGTACATACATATTCACAGCAGCTTTATTTGGAATAGCCAAAAGCTAGAAACGACTCAAATGTCTGTGAACAGCTAAATGCATAAACAAACTACAATACAGTCGTGTAGTGGAATACTACTCAGCAATAAAAAGAAACAAGCTATTGATACTCCACAGAACACGGGCTAAATCGCAGTATCATCATGCTTAGTAAAAAAGGTAGCCAAAAGGAACACAGACTGTATGAATCCTTCTATAAAAATTTCTAGACAGTGAAAACTCATCTAGGGAGACAGAAGGAGGGTCAGTGGTTTCGTGGAAACAGAGGGAGGAACGGGTTACAAAGAGGCACAAAGAACCTTGGAGGGATAAAGGAAATGTTTATTATTTTGACTCTGGTAATAGTTTCATAGATTTATACATATGTTAAAAGTGATCGAGTTATATACTTTTTAAATGTGCAGTTTATTATGCTTCCAATAGGCCTCAACAAAGTTGTATGAAAAAAACTACCAATACATTTTTTTGAAGACTTTACTTTAAAACAAATTAAAACGAAGCAAGCAAGCCATTCACCGGCGAAGCAAGCAAAGTTGGTCTAAGAGCTGGTCTCAAAAGAAAGCGCGGTCTCAGCATAAAGAGTGACAGGAAGGCCGAGAGGCAGGAAGCTAGGCAGACAGGCCTCAAATCAAAGCAGGGAGTGCCATAAATGTGGTTTGGACACGACCGGCTCCTTGAGGTTGGCTTCGTGGCAAAGCTCATTTATTCAGTGCCCAAATCCCTGGCAGTCCAATACTTCGAACCTGAGACAGATGTCAGGGTGCATTCCTAACGCCTTTTTTCTTTTCCTGCATTGCATTTCGAGAGAGATTCCTGGGTGCCATGAAGCCTTCACCCCAAAGCAGAGTGACCACGGGTGATTTCAGGCATGGCTGGAGGTCTAAGGACACGGATCCTGGGGAGGAAGGAGAGGCAGAGCTTTGGCATGGCTCCAGACATGAATGTGCAGACTGAGCACAGCACAACCCCAGGGGGCGCCATTCAGTCACCCTGAGGCATGTGGTGCCCCTGGCACAGTGCAGGGAAGGGAAAGGAAAGCACTCTTCCTCCCACTGTGCCTGGGAGGCCAATTTCCTACTCCAGCCTTTGGTGCTCCCTTCACCAAACCTTATTTTAAGAGAAAAGCTTAAAGGTGATGTCAGTGGAACTGGCCAGGAAGGAAACAGCGTTCTTTACCTCACCCATCCATCCTGCTTACCGAAATGCTAGCCTTCATCTGCTGTGACCTTGCAGTGGCCTTTCTGGAACCCCTTCCCTCCGTGTCCTGGTCTCCCTGTTTGTTAGAGAGATAATCCCTGTCCTGCCCATTTCACTCATTCCACCCTCTGCCTGAAGGACTGAGCTCACAACGTCCTGAGGTTCTAGGAACAGAGGGGTTGAGCTGGCAGGCCATGGCCAAGACTTTGGGCACAGACGGTTTTACTTGGCTCCCACAGTACTTAAAACTCAGAAGAGTCTATATAAAAAAACCAGAAGTCTGGCTTTTCTTGAAAAATCCAAAGATCTGGCCTCATGGACCCACATTTGTAAGCAACCAGTGGGCGCCCCCGTCTCACTTGCCCCAGCCCCAGCCCCCACCAGAGAATCCTTCACTCACTGAGGTCACTGGCTTGGGGCTTGGGGGTCTGGCTCTGCTCTTAAGGCAGTGAGGAGGATACCGGGACTTCATCTAGTCCAGACTTTCCCTCACCCCAGACATTCTGTGCCAGGCCCATAACATGGCCCCAGCCTTGAACATTTCTCTTGACGTGGGAATTCGTGACCTTTGAGAACACTCGCTGGCAGGATTCCATTTGCTGGAAAGTCCTTCCTTTTAGTCCAGTGGAAGGTGTTCACACCCTCAGATGCAGGTCCTGCGTTACATGGATCCCCCCACCCCCGATCTAGAATGTCAGGCATGTACAGCAGCTGGTTCTTCCATGGAAACCCACCCAGCTTCCTTCCCCACTCCCGTCAGACCCAATGTCCTCAGACTTTCCTCTGAACACGCTCCACTTTGTCTCTGCCACGGGTGGAGCTGGTGGGCTCTTCCTTCCCATTTTGTCCTCGTAAGTCAAATTGTTCACAAACACACGTTCCTGCAGGCTCCTCTCTGACAGGCAGAGCCATCCAGTGCTGTAAGCAACGTGAATGCGTTCCGTCGGCTGTAGTCTCAACATCCTCACGCTGATCAAAACAGACCTCGTGGCATCAGGCAGGAGAATTCGTATTCTCCACAAAGCACTTCTGAAGCAGAAAGACGAAACCTCAGGGATTTCCCACGTTTTAAAAAATGATGTTAAGTCTTGTAGTGGAAGTCATTGTTTCAGATTTTAAAAATAAGTAGTGCATATTTTAAGGTTAAGTACTTTTTTATGGAAAGGAAATAAACACTATTCCCAGATTTCCCAGTTCAGACCTAAGGTTAAAACAAGGACAAAAATCCTCTTTCTTGTGCTTCTGTGGCTTTCCTGAGGATCAACATTTCGGGAGTGGAAGAAGCACTGGGCCTTTATTTAATCTCATACAAGCACACGTGTGTGTGTGTGTGTGTGTGAGAGAGAGGGGGGGGGAGAGATATTGCAGAAGTCTCTTACTGACTCTGGATCTCACTTTCCTGTTTTTATTCTTTTATTTTCCTTTATTAATTTTAGAGAGAGAAGAAGGGAGAGGGAGAGAGAGATAGAAACATCGATGAGAGAACATCAATTGGCTGCCTCCTGCATGCCCCCCACTGGGGATTTGGCCCACAACCTGGGCATGTGCCCTGGCTGGGAATCAAACCGGCGACCTCTTGGTCCATGGGTTGATGCTCAATCACTGAGCCACACTGGCTGGGCTCACTGTCCTGTTTTATAAAGTGCAAGGCTTGGACTAGATCACTGAGAAGTCCACCTGGGTGTGCACACTGTTAAACACACAGATTCCCTGGCACACCCACAGAAACTCTGCTTCTGGAGGGCTGCGGTAGGGCCAGGAAGCTGGTTTCAGGTGCCCAGGAGGGTCTGCTAACCCCCGCTTCTCATCTAGTGCTAACCTTCCGAGTCCGTTCCTCCACGCCATTACTTGGCAGGCACTCTGTGGCAGGAGGTATGCTAGGGGCCCAGGGCTATGACAATAAGCACATCACACAGACACAGCTCTCAAGGAGTTCACACATCCTAGAAGGGGGCAGGCAGGTGAGGGGAGGTGGCCAAGGATGTGGTCAGGGTCACGAACCCATCCAAACGGAGGAGGGCCAGGTAGTCAGGGAAGGTTTGCCAGGGAAGGTGATGCCTCAGCAAAGACAAGAGGCCTGCCAAGGGCCTGGTGAGAGGAAGCCCAACCTGGAAGCATGTCCAAAGCCTGGGGACCCTGATAACATGAATCTGGGGAGTGGGTGGGCTATGGCTGGAGCCAAAGGACCTGGAGGGAGACCAGAAGATGGTGACTGGAGAAGCTGGCAGGGATCAGGTCATACAAGGCCTGGGCAGCTACACCAAAGACTCTGGATTTTATCTTAAAGGTAAGGGCTATGAGCACGGTAGGGACACGACCAGACTTGTATTTTCAGAAAGATAACTCTTGTGTAAGGAATACATTACAGGAAGCAGGAAGAAGAGGCTGGAATAAACTGGGCTTCTGCTCTTGGCTGTGAAGCTCAGTGCTAAAGGTGGTCAGCACAGTGAATGTTGGAATGATTGGGGGCCCAGCTTGTGGCTTCTAATCCCAGGTCTCACTAGTCGGATCACATATTCTTGCTGGAGAAACTTGGGGCTGGGAGAGCAGAAACCTGTCCTCACCTACACACGCACCTGTTTAATTTGGGCTGCTAGCTTCTCTCTGTCTTAGAAAGGGAGACGGAGGCTGCCAGCTGGTCTTAAGGTAGCAAGAAGATTCCAGAAATGGCTCAGAAGAGAAACAGCCCTCATGCTTGCCCTTTGGAAATATAACTGCGATCTTAACAGTAATTTACTTGTGGACAGCACTCCACACAGTTTACAACAGTTTCGATCACCAAATCTTTTCGGAAGCTCCCAACACTCCTGGGAAATAGGCCCTCCCATTTCAGAGAGAAGGAAACTGAGGCCCAGAGGGCTCCAGCACCTGATGCCAGGTCCCTGAGAGAGCTGGAAACAGCATAAGTGAGGGATTCATTCCATAACTCTTTACTGCTATTGATCCTCGAGCCCACGGGGACCGTAATTAATTAAAACGTCTCTCCTCAGCGCTGGAGACAGTGGACTGGAGAATTCGATGGAAACGATCTGCCCAGCGTGGAAGTGTTTCTCTGGAAGTCCTGGGAGGGCTTCTGAAATGAGACAGGGACCTGCCAGGCGGGGAGGGAGAAGATGCCGCAGCCTGGCAGGAAATGTCATCCACTCCAAGGAGGCTGAGACTGGGCAGGCTCTCTGCATTTGGGAGGTGGGATAATCCTACTCCCAGAGGAAGAGGAGAGTCCAGGCTGGGGTGGGGACAGGCGCTGGCGGGAGTAGAGGGGACGAATCATGTGGAATGTTTCCCTTTCTTCTGTCCCCACCCACAACATTTCAACCCAGGGCCAGTCAGGTGAGTTACACTGTAGTTTATTTGCAGAAAGAAAAATAGTCTCCAAACACCACTCTCACAAACAAATAGCTCCTTTTGAGCCCTCACGAAGTGCCAGGCACAAGCCCGGCCTGTACAGTGTCACAGTGCATCATTAGCATACGTCTGTGAAGTGGGGAACTATGATCTCCATTTCACAGGTGGGAAACCGAAGCTCAAAAAGGTTAAACACCTTCCTTAAGGCTCACACTCCTATGACAAATGAGAGTCCAGATTCAAATCCAGGCCTTTTTGACAGCTGGGCCTGGGCGCTGCTTGACAGACAGACCCCCTCACCAAGTGTGTTTGGACGACGGGGGAAGGAGGAATGTTAACTGGGTATGTGGGGACTTGCATTAATTTTATTTCACTTAGAAGGTAAGCTGGAACTCTCTCCATCTCCTCTCCTACCTGCTTTCTTGGGATGAAAAAGGAAGAAACAGATATACCAGCAGACAGGGCCGGGGCACTGAGGGGTTAAAGAGCACAGACAAGGCCTCCACAGGAAAGAGGCAGCAGAACCTCCAATTCTCAAAGCACAAAGGTACCTCCCACCAACCACCACTGCCTGCCGCTGAGCACAGAGCATGGTGATTATCTCTCTTTCCACAAGGGGCGCCTGACCTGCCAGAGGTCACAGAACATGTTAATCCTTCATCAGAGGGGGATGGGGAGGAGGGCAGGCCCCAACAGCATCGCTGGATGGAGAACAGGGCTTTAGGCTGAAGTCATTGTAGTTCACAAGGTTGGGAAAGGCAGGAGTAGAGTCAGTGAGGTCTGCCAGACCTACTGAGAGGGGGGGAAAGATATCCAGTAAGAGGAAGAGGAAGACAGTGGAGGCCTAGGGGTGATCTATGTATCATCCTAGGGGCTCCATAGCTGCTGGAGTTAATTTTATGGGCCAACTGCCCAACAGGCCTCTGAGTACATGGGAAAGAAACTGAACAGCAAGGAAAAGGTATGGTGTTATAATTAAAGCATGGCTACGTGTAGTTGGGCAGAGGAAAGAATTTCTCACTCATGATAGGAGAAGGACATTTTTGTCTTCCATAGGTTAACAAAATCTAGCAGGGTCCACTCAGAAGTAAAAAGCGGTTGCTTGGACATGAACATGAAAATATAAATGTAGTTGCCAGTAGGTAAGCCTTCTAATGCAAATGCCACATTGTCATCCAATCTACCTGGAACATGGTTTAAAGTAAGCAATGATGGACTAGAAAAGGGTTCAAAACTGTTCTAAGGGATGCCATCTTTATGCTGTTTGAAAGGCTGGTAGGTTTTCAGTGAGTAAAGTCTAAACCCAGGAAGTTGCATTTTATTATTATAAATTTTAAACTTTCAAATTAATAACATTCTTTACTGTAAGTTAACCAATGAAGACAGTAAGGTTGTTTTGATCAACATAAATAATTTGACCTCAGGAATCAAAGACAACAGAGCTTACAGCTCCCATCTGCCTCAAAGCAGCATTTCCCTATTCGGCTTCAGTTGTCCAGTGTTGAGAAAACCTTTCTGATGCAATGGATAGTATTTATATTGGATGAATAAGTAGATGCATTTCTTTTTAACACAGCCTGCCCTCCAACCTCAGGATTCTCTCCAATTAAACAGATCTGGAAGAATAGGCGGGTGACCTTCAGCATGTAAAAACTGTGGTATATAACACATAGAAGTGGTTTTATAAAAAATGTTTTTCTTACTATTACAGCTTTAAGACGAGTTAACAGCATTTGAAACAATGTTTACAGGGTTCCTGAAGCACCCACTTGGCCCTCCACAGACCGTTTGTGCAGCACTTGCTGAGATGGTATCTGAGGCCTCCCAGCGCTGCCCCCTCCCAACCCTCACCCCCTGCATCTTGAACCCAAAGGAACAAAAACTCCTGTGGCAGAAGCAGACCTGAAGCAAACAGGCTTTCCACCTGTTCCCCACCTCCCAGAGGAGAAAGTGAGAAAAGAAAGAAGGTAATAATTACTGCCCCAGACATCACCTTCTCAGATAAACGCAAATATACCTATAGCTAGAAAAACCACCAGCCAAAAAAGAGAAAGGTATTCAGATGCTCAGAGCTGAGAGGGCCCTGCCTGGTCCTCCTGCTCCAGAGCCACAGCCTGGGTCCTGTAACTCAGAAGTGGCTGGTACAGAGAATGCCAGATCCCCTCGAACAAGCAACTGAAATGCTTTGGAGAGCGGCTAACATACCTCCAGCACTAACGTGTTCAGACAGCAGGTCTTCACAATGCATGCCCGGGCATGCTTATTCATTTTCAACCATGACATTCTTCTTTTGCTGTCTATCTTAGGGGGATAAATCACCGGTCTATCCTATATCTAGAAGAACTGAAGGGCTGGGATGATTAGGAGAAAGAAGAAAAGGGAGAGGTGGTGACCTCCTCATCCCTGGAGCTATTCAAGGCAAGACTAGATGACTACCTTTGAAGGCTGCTGCAGAGAGGATTCCTCCCCAGGGTGAGACGTTGTACTGAATGATTCCTACTGTTCCCTTCCAACTCAAACTCTGTCTCTAAAAATAAAGCAATCCTTTTACATTTTTTTTTTTTTAAAACCACACAAGTTACATACTTACACAATCGTATCTCAGTACCAACGGAGGTTTAAGGGCATTTAAAAAGCATTTTTCCCCACACGTATTTTCTCAGGTAATCAGCCCTGCAACAGAGCTTATTACTGTCATTATTCCCATTTTAGAGGTGGGACAGGGGCTCCGAGTTTAAGTAATTGTTCTGAGGTCAGACAGCTGGAGAGGAGAAATCATAGACAGCTCCAGGCTTGTCTCTGACATCTCTCCTCCTCCTCCTCTGCCCATCCTCTCACCTTTATGTCTTCTGGTAACCACAGTTTAACAATGGAAAAATGGAGGAAAGACACGCAGGAGGAGCGTCCTAGACAGGCAACTGACTGACTCCCTTCCCCTCACTCTGTGCCACCAAATGACTCAGGGAGGACTTACTCATAAACCTCGGTGGGAAATGAATATACTGAGATGTGCAATCATTTTTTTTTTTAAAGATAAGTTCAGGCATATCCACATTTTAAAAAGAAAAAATTAGTCCCTTTTTTTAAGTTTAAAAAGGGAAGCGCTTTAAAGTGAGGAAATGAAAGGAATAAGATGTCCCCTGCTTTTTGCAAAGTAGGTTCTGTTATTCCCATGGGTGGTGACTGAGTGCATGCGGCTTCTGAGAGCAGAGTGAATGAAACATTCGGATGGATTCCATAATGAAAAGGCACAGAAGACAAATGTCAATTCATTAAACAAGATTAATTCTAAAAGATATGTCGTCCGAGTTGGTTATAAGCTTTGAATTTTTAAAAACAGAACCACCTGGTTCTCAATTTTGTTTGGAAGCTGTTTTGATCCTCAGAATTCAGATCAAAACTGATTTTTTTCCTCCAAATGTTTTAGCAAAGAAGATGTGGGCAGCAGTGGGTAGGGAGGAGAGACGCCCATCAAACAGCCTTTCTGTATTCCAATTGCTTAAGAAGCCACAATTTCTCAAATTGGAAGGGAATGAAGAATCCCAAAGCCTTGTGCCAGAGTTTTATGGTCTTCAAAACACACCCTCTCCATCCTCTTTCTTCTTTCTAATGGAGAACCCTGGAGGGGAGGTGCCTCCGTGGCTTTTGTAAAAGAGGTCCTTGGAGCACAGAAAGGTTTAATAGCCGGCTCAAGGGCACACAGCACAGATTTACTCCATGACTGATAATCAGTCTAGTGTTCCTTGTTTCTCAAAAGGGAAATCACTCCCAGAGACAGTTGCCAACTCAAGTTTCGCTTCCTAAACCCCAGCTTGGCTACCATCTGGGCTTCTCTCATCTCAAACTTTTATAACAAACTAGGGCAAAGTACTGAGGACAGCAGAGCTGTGTTTGACTCTGAGCTGATAAGAACAGCAGTATTAGCTAATGCCTACCACATGCGGGCACTGCGCAGAGAACAGTGAGCAGTTTTACGTGCATTTTACAGATGAGGAAACAGAAGCACAGAGCAGTTAAAGTTGCTTGCTCGAGGTTCTAAAGTAGAGAAGCTGGAATTTAAACCTATAGGGGCCCATGGTTTTAACCCCTCTGCCTCCACTTACTGGCTGTGTGATCTTGTTTAAGTTACTTAATTTCTATGAACCTTACTTTTGTGATCTGTAAAATGGGGATAATAATAATAGCAATCCCATAAGGCAGTTCAACGCAAAAAATGAGATAACATAAATGAAGGACCTGGCATCAGGTCTGCCCGTTGCACAATGCCCGGGGATGCTATCCACAAATGGAGGTGTGCTATAAGGCAGCCCAGCTTTGCACAATACCTGTCATGGTGAAAATGCTCAAATGCTGCCATCAGGATTCACAGTCGTGTAGGACGGTGCCAATGACCAGGGTCAGTGACCTGCTCTGAAGAGCTCTCCTCTGTTGTCCATTCTGACTGTTTTCCATGGACATCTTGGTTCTTATGACCAATGTCGGAGCATGTGTTACTTCCCGAAGCAGATGTAAACTTCTGGAGGGCAGACAGTGATCCATGCCTTGGAGCTCTTGAACCACCTGCAGTGCCAAGGCCCTCGGGAAGTGTGGTGATTTTTAAAAGTCCACAAGTTCTTTTGCACTCCTGTCTTCTAGAGGTGTCCATGCAGCTTCGGAGACTAGGCTAGTTAAGGACTTGTGGCTCCCGTTTGCTCTCATTCGCAGAGCACTTGCCCCGGGAAGAACTAACCGCTGTGCAACAGGGATACGCGAGCTTCCTGTGGGAAGGTCCAGGACTTGAGGAAATGAGGCCTCCGTTAACAGCCATGTGAGTGAACCATCTTGGAAGCAGGTCCCGGCCCCAGGCAAGACCTCAAATGACTGTAGCCCTGGCCAACATCTTGACTGCAGTCCCGTGGGAGACCATGAGCCAGAACCACCCAGCTCAGCCCGAATTCCAGACCCACAGAAACTGTGAGAGAATGAGTGTGCGTTGTGATAAGTTTCCGAATTTCGAGATAATCATTGTACGGCAATATATAACCAAAGCAGGGGCCACGTGGGATTTTCACAGCAAGCAGACAGGAAAGTCGTCATTTTAGGGTAGAAGGAGCAATCCTCCTTGGGTGACAGCTTCCCTATTATTAAACTGAAAGAGAAACCAGATGACAGTCTAGAGATGGGCAGGCTTCATGCATTCAGGCGCTGGCTCAGAAGTCACCACAGGGAAAAAGAGAAGGAAGCAGAGAGGACGCTCAGCTAAGCAAGGTTGGCTGAACAGCTCAGTACTCCACTCCCTCAAAAGCGTGGGCCCAGACATCAGACTCAGCCGGACGAGGCCTCCAGCCCCATCCCCGCTGTTCCCTCCCCAGCCGCAGGGCCCCACCCCAGCTCCACAGCGCCCCGCAGAGTTCCCCACAGGGACCATGCCCCTTCCTGCACTCTTGCCTTTGCACTTGGGGGTGAGGGGTCCTCCTCCTCCTGGCATCCCTTTCCCCTTTCATTCATTTACTTGACTGAATTTTTAAAAACTTTTATAGTGAAATAATTTCAAACTTAACAGAAAAGATGCAAGAACAGCACAATGAATTCCTATATATCTTTCCTCCATGTTCAATGTTACATTTTCCACATTTGTTTTATTCTCTCATTTCTCCTCCATCTATCTATATCTATGTTGTTGTTGTTTTTTTCTGAAACATCTGAGAGAATGCTGCAGACACGATAACCTTTTATTCCTAAATTCTTCGGTGTGTAGTCCTAAGAATAAGGACATCACAATCAGGAAACTTCACGCTGATACAATAGTATTACATAATCTATGGTCCATATCCAAATTTTGCCAGTTGTTACTATAATATCCTTTATGAGTATTTTTTTTTCTTCTGGTTCTGAATGCAATCCAAGGTTGTTCATTCAGTTTTTCCATTGATCAGCTATGTCACGTGCCAGGCACTGTGTGAAACACTGGGGATAAAATAATGAGGGGAAAAAACACAACCACTCTCCCCATGGCGCTTATAGATACGCTAGGAGACATATTAATCAAACAATCACACTAACTATAAGTGCATGTAACCATAAACTGAGAAGTGCTTTAAAGAACACCCCCCCACACTGAAGTGAGGACTGGGGGTGGGGGTGGGGGTGGGGGATGGGGAAGGGGGTCAGAAAGCTTCCCTGAAGTTGAGACACCGGAGCTGGGAAGTGAAGGGCGAGGCAGTGTTAGCCAAGCTAAGGGGGAAGGGTGTACTTGTGTGTCTGGTGAGTATGTGAGTGCGCGCGCGCACGCGTGCACACAGTGGGAAAACTAGCAGAGCGCTCCACGCAGTGAGACTGTCCTGTGCAAAGGCTCTGAGCAGGAGACCACAGGGCTGTCCAAGGTCAGTGTGAGTGGACAGCCAGGAGTGGAGTTGAGTCTTGATCCTAGAACAAGGGGGAAGCCCTCAGAGAGCCGGCAGCATAATTTACATTTCCAAGAGCCCACTCTGACTGCTGAGTGAAAAAAGGTAAAAGACAATATGGGTTAACAACCCCTTAGCCTCGATTCCAGAATCCAAAAGGCTTTTTTGAAATAACTTTTTAAAAATGACTCATTTGGTGACAAAACCTAACCTGAATGGACACGGCGCTATTTATAGTCTTTATCCATTTAGTGTGAATATTCTTACATTTTGGCTGCAGGAAAAAATTGTTTGATTATGGAGAGCTACTGTAGACCCCCCCCCCCCCCCGGGGATTTACATAACACAGTATATGCACCATATATCAACATTCCTAAATCAGAAAGATTCTTACTCCAGTTATCAATTTACTGCTTCTCAACTTCAAGTCCACCTTCGTTGCCGGCTGTGCGAAGACAGCTCTGGGCCCTTTAAACAATATTCCCTTGCCAGCTAACAATGTCAACGGTGATCAGTGGGAGGAAGGGTTGTTTTCCTCCTGGACCTGCTGTAGCAGCCAGGTGGGCAGCATGGTGGCTTCTCTGGCATCAGACTCCTGCATCCCGCACAGCTTCCCCATCATCCAGCTGCAGTGACCAGCAGCACCCAGCGGCCAGCTGCTTCCCCCAGCACCCACTCCCTTGGGCGGGTTAGCTGAACACCTTCCATGACACCTCGCATGGACGGTGTCCCCAGCGCGGTTCAGTGGTGTGGCACCAGAGTCCTTCTCTGCCACTCAGTAGGCACAGCTGTGCCCTCCCCATGTCCTCGGCCGGGGTCCTCCTCCTTGAGTACCCTAATGCAGTGGGGATGCTCCCTGCTGCTCCCTCTCAGCCCGAGGGCAGCTGCTCCCATATCTGCTATTCCCACATTCTTTAGAACATATTTAAAGTCCCCTTTACTTCATAATAGCCAATCCTTCATTACTCCAATCTCCTGTCATAGTTAATAATTCTTTACATCAAATGTTCCATGTTCACGGGTGGCTTCTCTCTCCTGCCTGAACCCCCACCAACATAATTCTGAGTCCTAAAATGTGCCTCATACTGAGGGCTGAGGCTGAGGGATTCTGGACCTGAAATAATAACAGCGTCTATGAACCATTTCTTACGTACCAGGCACTCTATCCCAGGTGCTTTGTGTGGACGAGCTGATTTAATCCTGATAACTATCCTAAGGTACTAGCATCATGCCCGTTTTATCTGACTGATTGATTTCTGAAATTGTATAAGAGTTTATTTCAGCCAAACTGAAGGCATGCCAGGGAGCAAGATCTCAAATGCTCCTGTCACGGCCATTTTTAAGTTAGAGGAGAAGGGGAAACAAAGAGATTCAGGAACTTTCCCAACAGCTAGGCAAGGGCAGAGCTGGGATTCAAACTCAGGCAAACCTGTGGCTGTATAAGCCTGGGGTGGGAAGGGGAGAGGAAGGGGCTGGCAGCAGGACATGGCTCCAAGGCTGCTTCCTGTGCATGCTCTGCCCTGCTCTGGGGCCCAGTGCCCACTCCACTGACTGCTCACGTCCCCCTGCCCTGGGACTATCTGCCTAGGGGTCCAGTTGGTCCTCAAGGGCAGAGACCATGTCCTGCCTTCTGGAATGTCAAGTGCTCGGCAGAGAGCCAGGCTGGCACATTCAGTATTCAGGCAAAATCTGCTGGCTAGATGACCTATTGAGTGAAACAGAACTTCAGACACAAACGCCAACTGAACAACAGGCTGAGCCTTCTAGTCACATCCCTGTGCTTGGAGTGCCCTCAAGTCCTGTCCTGGGAGCTCCCCTGTCTCACCTGGCCTCACACGCAGACATCTGACAATGGCTGACAAAATGACCTGCTGGGTCTCTTTCAACTCTCAACTCTAGGACCCACCAGTAAGCAAACCATCCCATGATTTCTCTGCCCAGCACGTCTCTGGGAACCACAGGGTGAAGTTCAGCCCACGGACCTGGCCCCACCAGCGTTCCTGCCTCTCCCAGGCTCCTTCCTGGCTTTACTTTTTAGAAGCCAGCAACACCGAACTTCGGGAGACCTACCAAGCTGTTTTTCCCACTCTGGACTCAGGGCTGTTCCCACTCTGCCCCAGCCCTTTCTCTGCCTGGCTAAACAGGCCCACTCACCTTCAAAGCCTCAGGTCAGGAGGCCTCCCTCAGAAAGCCCTTCCCCCTCCACCAGCCATGCCCATCTGGTTAACTGACTCTCCTGTGTGCTCACATGGTGGGATCCCTGCAGCTACCAGAGAGGGACCCCACTGCATTCGGCCTGACCTGCTTGGTGGGTGAACCAAGGGCAGAGGTAAATGCACAGAACTGCAGGGCCGTCACAGCTCCATCAGCGACCAGCTGTGTGACCCTGGATGTGACATTTCCTCTCCCTGGTGCTGAGTGCCGTCGTGTATAAAATGGGGATATTTATAGTGTGCAAGCCACTGGGGTGCTGTGAAAATTAAGAACAATGATGTATGTAAGGCACTTAACATTGTGACTGGCCAAAGCAACCCGCATGGTAGTCACTATTAATGAGGGTCTGAACTCAGAGGCTGCAAGCTACATATTTGGGTGGCCTCACTACCTGACAAGGTGTCTGGACCACAGCAGGCATGGCGGATGAATGAATGGATTCATCCTCTCTCTCTACTCCCATAGCCTTGTTGTCAAGGCCTCCAGTGGAGGAGTCCTGATTGCCATATCCACTTTTCTGAGACGTACGTCCCTCTGACCAGGTCCTTCTCTGCGCCACAACTATCCATGGCTTCCCTGTGTCCTGAAGTCCGGCCTCCCGCAGCACCTGTGCTTTGGCCCCCACCTCCTGCAGTTATTCTCTAACAGACACCTAAAGTTTCAGTGACTCTGGCGTACTCCTTGCTCTGGGAACAGGTTCCCTCCTTTCTGCCACCGGAGAGGCCCCAGTCCTAGTACACACACTCTGCTAAATTCCTAACCTTTCTCAGGACCACCTTAAAAGTCACCGCCTTTCAGAAGTCCATCCCGACCTCAACCAGTGCACTCTCCTCCTCCTCACACCCACAGGGCCTGGCTGGCTCCTCCTACAGTAATAGAATGTTCTGCCTTGTGCGCTACATCACCGTGAACTTGTCCATGTCCCCTGTAGACAAGGAGCTCTCTAAAGGCAGGGGCTGTTTCAGTACCGATCACATCACAGACTCCCAAATCAATCACATTGGGACTCAGGATAAAAATAAATTGTTGAAATCACTGTGGTTGGAACTCAGGAAAAGAAAGATAATAGTTAAGTAAAAGGCAGTATGTACCATGTATCTGCTCCCTGGTACTCCAGGCTGAGTTTGAAAAGAAAAGAGGCTGATCTCTTAACCAGGACAGTGGCTGTAAAGAACACATATATGCAGGGTAATATGCTAATCCTCCACAGGAAGACAGGATTTTCTCCAGGAATTAAAAGGGAATCAAAGTCCCTAGAAGAGATTAAGACAATTATCCTGCTTTTGTGAAATATTTTATCCACTCCGCCCAAACACAACACAGAAAACACATGCATGCACACACACACACACAAAACAATCTGATGAGAAAATGGATGATGGTCTATGTATTGGTTTCCTAGGGCTGCCTAAAAACGTACCACAAATTCGGGAACTTAAAACAACAGAAATATACGGTCTCACAGTTCTGGAAGCTGCGAGGTGGAAATCAAGGTGTTGGCAGGGCCACGTTCCAGCAGCTCAGGCATTCCGGGGTTTATGGCAGCATAACTCCAATCTCTGCCTAAGTCTTCACATGACCATCTTCCCTCTCTGTGTCTCTCCTCTTACAAGGACATTAGTCAGTCATATAGTCCAAATGACCTCATCTTAACTAAATATATCTGCAATGACCCTATTTCCAAATGAGGTCACATTCTGAGGTACTGGGGAATAGGACTTCAACATATCTTTTTGGGGACATGATTCCACCCATAACAGTCCATCCATGGATTGAATGGGAGATGTGGTCCTGGGAAAGGGACCCGCCCCAAGGTTACATAGCAACTCAAGGTGGTTCCTCCACCAGGAAGAGATGACAACACGGGCTTGCTAAATCTAGTTTGCTGCCTGTTTTTGCAAATAAAGTTTTATAGGAACACAGCACATTCAGGAATTGCCTCTGGCTGCTTTCACACTATAATGACAGAGCTGAGTAGTCAGGGCAGAACCCACCTAAAACATTCCCTGCACTAAAAGAATGGATAAGATACACTGGCCATGTTTGGAAATGGACCTTCTAGAAAAGAGAGGTAGCCTAGGCCCATGCAGCAGTTCTCTGGGCGTCCCCTCTCTCCGGCTGAAACCTCACCCAAGGGGCTGTCCTGCTGAGAAGGCTCCTTCAACATTCCTCCCTCTGCCTAGAGAAATGGCACAATGTGGCACTGTAACATCCATGCCACTAATGTTGTACAAATTACATTCTATAAGTATTTCCAAGAGACAGAAATTAATTCCAACTGGAAAGATCCGAGAAGACTTTCTGGGAAAGGATAGATTTGAGAGGAGTCTAAAAGATATGTAGTGGGCACTCAAGAAATCCTCTAAGTCACCCTGAGCCACAGTACATTACCTAGGACTCTGCTGAACTAAAGGGAGTGAGTTCCCCATCACTGGAGGTGTTCAAGCCAAAGATGGCTACCATTTGGATTCCACAGTGGTCATCTTTGACTTCTTCAGTCTCATCTCTCATAGTATTTGCTGAGAGACAACATGCAGCACAGAGGCCATGGTTGTAGAGGGAGACAGAGAGACACACGGAGAGGGAGAGAAAAGGGCTGCGAAGAGGAGAGGTGTGAAGGAGGCATACTCACACCCAAAGTCAGAGCCCACACAAGCCACAGGAGGAGGAAATCCACATCAGTCTCTACCCTGCTTAAATGCTGCCAAGAAGAAAAAAAAAGAGCAAACAGCAAAAGCCTGAGAATTTGGGTTAAAATTAATCAAACATTCCTTTAATGCCTCTGGTTGGCACCTTGCAGCTTTCTTAATGTGCCCCATTGTTCCCTGGCAGGGCCCTTGGCTGCCTCACAGCAGCAATGTCTGACAATGGCCCAAAGTGAGGGGGTCAGGAAGTTATCTGTGCTCTCCTCGAGTGCCAGGAAGGTACTATTCCCACTTTACAGGAGAGGAAGCAGAGGCCAGGGGAGGTTGAAATGGCTTGCCGCGGGCATCAATAAAGCCTGGTGGTGAAGAGCACAAGTTTGAGAGTCAGAAATCTGAGTGTCCATCCCAGGGCTCATTTCCTCTGCGCACCTGGATGTGAGTTAAGCTTCCGGAGCCTCACTTTTTCCATATGCAAAAATGAGCACTTACCTCCTGGGTGGTAACCTGGATGACGCGAAATGGGCACAGAGCCTGGCATGCAGCGACCACTCCATCGGGTAACGGTCACCACTGCTGCTGCTGTGGAGCCAGGGCTCAAAGGGAGAGCCTCGCTCTCGGCCGGGGACGGGCTGCCACGCAGACTGTGCCCCTCGCCCCACTGCGCACCAGCAGCACCTGGAACCCGAAGGGAAGGCTCCTGCAGGGCGGGGGAGGGGAGCCGCGGCCACTCCTGCCCTGGCAAAGGGCCGCTACTCAGACACTCGGTGGCTCTGTTCAGCGGAACTGCCTCCCCAGGTTAGCTCTGGGGGCCCCAAACTGTTCTCACACAGGCTCTCTTTTTTCCAGAAGTGCCCCAGATGCCCGTAGGGGCCCCTCGCATGGGGAATTCAGAAAGTGCCATTTCTGCCCGGAAAGCCATCTTTCCTCCAGTAACAGGAATGCGTCTCCTCGGCTTTCCTGACATGCCAAGAGGCACCAGGCAGAAAACAAAGTGGCCCCTGTGCTCACTCCCTTTCCAACAGACCCACAGCCGCCCCCAGCACAGCTGGACCGAGCTTCTCAGACAGGGCGGCCCTCAACTCCAGATGCCTACAGACACGGAGAAGCCAGGCAAGGGATTCTGGGGCTCCGCTGGAGCACAAACATCGGACATAAACGTAAGGAGGTTTGTTAAGAGCCTAAGGTTTATGTATTTATATTTCCAAGTAACCGTCTTTTTCTTTTTCTTTTTTTCCTGATAAGTACACTAGACTGACAGGCAACAGGATTGGCCTCAACTTACTGGCTCTGTGACTAGTCGTATTACTTGTGCTCTTTGAACCCTGTTTTTCTCATCGCTAAAGTGGGGGCCATAAGCCCCATCCTGCCTCCGCTGTGATGTAAAGAGAATAAACTGGACAAAGGTTACCAAGCAGGGCTCCCAAATGCAAATGTCTCAGAGGCCAGGCTGGCTGCCTGAAGGGTGCAGAAGACAGGTTTGAAACACAAGTATGGCAGGGACCAGGGCCACCGGACAGCGGAGCCTGTCTAGAGGGGTGCTGCTACCTGGATCCAGCTTTTTGTGATACTGGAACCTGGGCCCTGGTGCCAGACTTTTCCCTTTTTCCCCCAAAGCCAGAAATGATAATTTTTTAAAAAAATGTGTAATATTCCAATGTTTAGGTACCGATAACTTACTAACATTTAAAAATAAAGACACCCAACCATCTGTGGGCCAGCACTTGGGGAGCCACACGAAACATCGCTGGGCTACACCTGGCCCACAGGCTACCAGTTTACAGCCTCCATTAAAGTACACATAAGGGTTTTAAAAAATTAATATAAAGGTCAAGTGATAAAAGGAGTTCTCTGAAGGAGATAGCCATTAAGGTTTATTATCAATAAAATAACCAGGAATCCAAACCACAGATCCTGGTGCCCCAACAACAGTCACTCACCTTTCACTCAAGTTAGGTGCCAAATTTAGAAACAGGTGATTTCACAAATAGATGTGCACACACATACCTACACATTTTGACTGTCAGCAGCTGACTCCGATCAATACTCAGGAGGAAACATGCAAAAATAACAGTTTTCAGTTGAGCACATACAACGTGCTCTAGCAGCAGGAAGTAGCTTTCACACACACACCACCAGACGTTTCCAACCTGCTCGTTAAGAAACCAGCTTCCTCCAGCCCAGCCAGCGCCCTGGGCTCAGCAGCCCGCCTCTTCAAGGAGGCTCACCTTTGGGACCCTGGGGGAAACCCTGGCAAACACAACCCCGTCACCGGGGCACGTGGGCCTGCTGTAATCTGCCCTGGCACTGCTGCCTAGCCATACGACTAAGGGCAGAGCTCTCCAGAGCCAAGGCTCATGGGGCCCTCTTGATAATGTCTCACTGTGGCCTCATGTCCAGGGGGGTGGTGAACTCACCAAGGTCACAGGGCCAGTGGGTTAGCAGAAGGAAGCCTCGGGCTGTGTGCTCCACTGCATGAGACACTGGGGTAGGAATCTTGTCGCCATCACTTTCTAGCTGTGGTATGTCACTGCACCTCTCTGCACCCCCGTTTTCTCATCTTTAGTGTAATTTAATCACCTCCACGGTACTATGAAGTAGTGATCATTGTGCTCATTTTAGGAGAAGGCGGCTGTAGCTCCAGAGGTTGGACAGAGCTGGGCCTGGTTCCTAATCCCAAACTCTCTCCAGCTCAAGGGAGAGGCCCCGAGTTCAGTAACACTGCCCCCCCCCCACCACCACCACAGGCACCTCATTCTTGTCCCCACAGAAGGATGGCAGAGCACCCATCCTGGAAGGACAACAGACCACGGACTCGGAGGAAAATGAAGCTGTCAGGCCTGGAGTCCTTGCAGCCCACAGCAGAGGGGTTTTCCTAGCACACTGCCCACCCCGGATCTGGGATCTTGTGCCACCACTAACTGGCTCCAGGGCTCCCTGGAAGTGCTGGCTGGCAACTCCCGGAACACAAGTTCAAAGGCAGGTCCTCAAGCACTCCTGGGGAGAGTGGAGTGGCCCCCAGGGGGAGAGGGGTTGCCTCTCGGGGGTGCTGGCAAGTTGGGGATGTGGGCAGAGAGAAGAGAGTTCCCTGATGACTCTCAATAGCATTCGTGTGTGTGTGTTTTTAAATATCCTCACCAGAAGATATTTTTTCATTTATCTTCAGATAGAGTGGGGGAGGGAGGGAGAGAAACATCAGTGTGAAAGAGATACATTGATTGGTTGCCTCCTGCTGGACCCTGACAAGGGCCAGGAACTGAACCGCAACTGAGGTATGTACCCTTGACCAGAATCGAACCCGCGACTCTTTGGTCCATGGGCCGATGCTCTAACCGCTGAGCCAAACTAGCCAAGGCATCAATAGCATTTGCTAAATACAAAGTTCCTTGGCCCATCCGCAATGGCCTGCTCCTGCTCCTTGGGCATGGGCCCTGGAGTCTCCGAGTTAACAGGCTCCCCGGGGACTCTGGAGAACCATGCTGTTTGAGAAGCATCACCCCTCAAGGCTAAGCTTCCTGCACTAGGCCAGCAGTTACTGAGACCAACCATATCATTCACTTGCTTGTCTCTTCAGTAACCACCAAATATTTTGGGCAAACAAGAGTGACTGACTGAGATACGGGTTAGCTCTTGCCTTCAGGAACAGCCAGTCTGGGCAGTAAAAACAATTACTACACGGCAAGATACATTTATATACGGGGTTCTGAGATCCCTAACTCATCCCTGCTACTCCAGGCTGTCACAGCAGGGCTGAGCCCGGTTTAGGAGGGAGGTAGCAGGGAAGAAGGGGTGTCAGAGGCAAGGAGCAATGTGTGTGGAGTCCCAGAGGCATGTGGAACAGACTGGCAGGTGCAGGAAGAGAGATGCAGAAAGAAATACCAGGCTGTGCCTTCCTGGAAGGGCCTGTGATCTAAGTAGGCAGATGAGAAAATCAAAGCTTGGGGGATCTAAGACCTGCGAGAAACCCCTGAGTGCTGGAGAAAGCAAAGAATGCTTCCTGGAGGCAGCAAAGACTACTTCCCAGAAGGAAGCAGAGAATCTGGGTTCTCTCCCAGGGTAAGAAGCAGCAAGGTCCCTCCCCACCCCAATAATTGCTTCAGATTTCAGAGTCGGGGGGTGGGGCACAAAGAGCAGCCTGTGCATGTACAACCTCTGCCCACACCCAATCAGGAGACTGACTGGCCCTGCTCCACTTCTGAGTCCTGTGCTATCAGGCCAACCACCTATGCTCGGATTGCTGCCTTTCCAAACAATAATATAGGCACCCCTCCCTCCTTGCATCCCTACCTCCCTACCACAGGCCCTGCATACCGCCCCACAGTGTCTTCATCTAGGAGGACCAGCTCCCTCATTTGTTCCTAACTATGAACTATTGCAACTATCTGACAAGCTGCATAGGTAAAGGGCCTGTTAATCCACTTGCCTAGCAGAGTAAGTGCTAAATAAATGGTAGCTGCTATTATTATTAGCAGTATCATGCTCAGCATCATCATTCTCAGCATCATTTTATGATGTGATTTTTATCACCAAACTGAAAAAAATTCAGCATTTGAAAGTCAGAATTCTCGTGAAATCAAAGGGAAGGAAACAAATGGGCCCGTTCTTTTCCCATCCTTCTCCTATCTATACTCAGCAGAGGGCAGCACACAGGAACCGTAAAGATAAGAGAGAGGAGAGACACATGGAGAGAAAGCTACACACTCATAAATACACACCCACCTACCCCGGCAAGTGGAATTGTTTAGCTTCCTCTAGCTTCCAAAGTATGAACACTCTGCCTCCTCCAGCTAAGAGGGCCAGGCAGAAAAAAAGTCAAAGCTGAAGAGACAGAAGTTCTTTTTTCAGCTTGAGAGGAATTTTCAATGGACTGACTTTTAATGTGCGTGTGCGTACGAAGGGGTTGGGGGTGGGAAGCAGCTCTCAGGGCATCTGTGAAAGAGAAGGAAGGTGGGAGCAGAACTCATTAGAAGAAAAAAAGGCAGCTTTCAACTGCTCCTGGTCTCAACCCTCTAGTCCAGGCTGGCAAGCATCTGCACCCAAGTTGTCCTCAGGAGGAAACTGAGGCCCACAGAGTTAATCATCTCAGCCAAGGGTAGGGCAGAGCTGAGATGAGACTCAGACCTCCAGACTGCAGGGCGAGTGATTACAACCGAGTCCAGGATGGCCCCGGGGCTTTATCTCGAGGACCAAGTCTGATCCCTCAGTAGTAACAGCCTGGGATCCTGTGTCGGCAGGGATCTGAATTGGGTATTTGTTGACTTTCTTCCCAGATTTCATTTCCCCTCCTCCCACAGAGCACCCAGATTTTTCTTTGGGGAACTGCTCTTTCTAATATTTGAGTGGCCTGACCCGACTCCGAGCTCGAGAGTCAGTCAGGTCCATCAGCGTAAACTGCAAATGGTTCAGAGAGCACATTAGATCCAAATTGGGCCAATGATACCTAAGGAGATCTTGCCAGGGCTTATAAGAAAAAAGTTTCCTTTCTCTTCTACAGAAGCTATCAGAGGAGACAGACTCTTTCCTCTAGGATCTGGGTGTGGATATAAGGTCGGAAAGAGCTGCAACCTTTTTTGCTACCAGGGGCTCAGTCTAGGACATTAACCTCTGGATCACACCATACCTGAAGTCAGTTGCAATAAGAGGAGCTAATCAATAAATTTCCTTACTCATGTCAGCCCACATGGCTTCATGCACTGTTACCTGCAACTAAGAGAGAATTTGAGGTGGTTCTTAAAGCTGAGATTCGCTCTGTCTACCATGGACGGCACTGACGGTGCCAAGTACGATGCCACATGGGATACATCCTTTTAACTCCTCTAATTCTCATGCTGGATCCTTTTGCCACCTTAAAATTTAGTCCATTTTACTTGCTTTAAAACTATAAACATTTTGGGGCGGGGGGAATTTTAAAGCCAGGTAAGTTCCAGCAGAGAGTTGGTCTCAATAAATACTAGCCTTCGGAACTGGAGTGGTAATCTTGGCTTATGAGGGAAATGATGGTATAGAAGGATCAAATATTAGGATGTGGAGTGGAAAATATTCACAGTCAAACAGAGTAGAACTTGGAAAAGAACTGGGTTCTGGTCTGCATGCCTCTCTCTGTGAACTGATTTCTCCTCTCCTGGGTCTTGGTTTCTATACCTACAAAACAGGGGGGGTGGGACTAGATGACTTCTGGGGCCCCCTTCCTGCTCTGATACATATCATCACTCAGCAAACACACTCTGACTGTCTTACAAGTGCCAAGCCTTATGCTGTGTGCTAGGGGAGGATATAGTTCCTACCCGAAGGCATTTCTGGGAGGGAAGGCCACAGGAACGCAGGCACACACAGGCTATCTCCTTGCCTCACTCCACTGAGGACAGTGGTTTTGGGGGAAGTTTGACTCTTATTTCTGTCTTCCTGGGGGCAGAGCTTTTTCCATCGGCTCTTCTTTTACTGGTTCTGACACATATGGAACACAGGGTCAGGTATACGCAAAAAAAAAACCCACTGCAAATACCATCATGAGCTTTTAGCTGTCACGGGACATACTTCTGGCTGCCAAGGTTGCCTCCAGAAGTTTTTAAGTGATGAGAGCCTGATGCCATCTCTGTGTAAGAGCTGACTGCGGACAAGGTACAATTAGCAAGTTAGATGGTTAACTTTCAAATAGGCCTTTGCTTTTTCGTTCCTGATTCTATTTTTTTATAGTGTCACTGGAGCCAACAGATTAAAGGCTGAACATCCTTACACTACAGCCTGAGAGAAGGTATTAGAGTTTGAATACATCTCTAAGTAGTGGCCTCATCACAAGTTAGATATGGAAGCCTGTTTAAACATACTGCTACTACCCAGGCCTTTCCAATACATGTTTCCAAACAAACTCACAGAACTCCAGGATGTTAGAGTTAGAAAGTCCTAATGGTATCCATCCCGTACATTGCAAATGAGTTTCAACATGCCAATGACAGTCACTTGAGTAGCAGTGTTGAGAAAACAATCTGAGGCCAAGTCTGGCCTTAATGGGAAAGAGATTGCTTAGCAATGTCTGCCCTGGCCAGGGGAGCGGCAGCACCATGATAACACACAGTTACTTTTCCCCGTCTGAATCTAAGCCCTCACTTCACAGATGAGAATCCAAGGCCCAGAGAGGTTAAACCACTTTCCTAAGGCCACGTAGTAAGTTTAGGAAAGAAGAGAACTAGAACCCAGGCCTCTGTTCCCAGGTCTTCCTCAGATGAGCTCCCTGGGAGACTGCAAACCCAGAATCAGAGAAAACATGCAGGGAGCCAGATTTGCTCAGGTAAATCAACAACCCTTCCCCTGTGGCATCAGATTTCAGCTGGGCATGCAGGCAGAGAAGTGGTTAGCCATCTGAAGGATCCCAGCCCCTCTGTGCAAAATTAAGGAAATCATTCCAAGGCTACATTTCTATGGTACTTAACTTTCTGATTGGTGAGCCTCTGCCACCAGGAAGAAAAAGTATTGATTTCTGGATGTTCTAAGAATAAAGTTCACAATGAAAACTAAAGACACACTGAAAAACACTCTTGATTCTTGAAACCGTAAGTTATTTGTATTCCATTATCCCACCAATTTCTATTCCATAAGTCACTATTATCCAATGAAGTCATTTCTCACAAGAGATTACGGCTCAAAAATGGGGAGGAACTGAATGGTATTTCCTAGTATGGGTTTTTAATGGCCAGTTCCCAAGTCTGGAATATGAAACAGACTGTAGAATCAAACCAAAATGTTAAGCAGATGGGGGCTAGGAATGGGAGGGAACCCCAAATTAAAATGAAGATGGCTTCAAGACTGGCTTTTCTTGCTTGGTTTTGCAGCTTTCAAAGCAGCCAGCTGAGCTGTCTGACCAGATGAATGCTGAAATCCTAAAGGCATTATGTGTCCTTTATAAATCAGCTGTCCTACCCAGCTCCAGAGGTGCACCCAGAATGAGCCAGTGTGACAGTTATGTAGACTTAAGTTCTAGCAGATGATAAATGCTCTTAATTTAAAACTCTGTATTCTTCAATCCTGCGGAGAAATCAAGGAGTTAAAAGACCACTCAAACAGTGCATTTGTTACCCTCAAAGAAACTTCTCTCAGACCCACAAGGAATATATATTTCATTTGGATAAAGTCCTGTCAGACTTCCCTCCAGAGCCTCTGCAGTTATTTCTACCCAGAAAGATCAACAAGGTGCTCTGGGATAATTCTCACCAATTACAAGAGTGACAGGCTGTACTCAGAACTGGTCAGCCCTGTCGAAAGAAGATGTATGTGCTCGAGATGCCAGATTTCCCAGACAGCTGCCTGGCGTGTTCTGTGCACATTCCAGTACACTGGGATGAGGGATGGATCACCATCGCTGTGAGAAGTCAGCCTCTTCCCTCAAGGCCAGATGACATTCAAACACAGGACCGGGGGCCGAGCCCAGTGCTGTGCATCTGCAGGAGAGTGGAACAAATAGGGGACTGTGTAGAAATTTGGCAGAGTGTTCCTGAAAGGCAGCAGATGAATGCAGAAGCCTATAGCACCTAGAAGAGCTGATCAATGGGGAAATAGTTCCATTCTGATGCTCCCAGGAAGCAAAGAGATTTTCTTTAAAGCAAGGATAATCAGTTGGCACCTCCCACCACCACCAAACCCCATTCACCACATCTTCCTCCTCCTCTTCATGATATTGCAGAGCAAAAGAAATGAACAAGAACTAGACCTTCCCAGATGTGCTTGTCTGTCCATTTCAGTTAAGGGCTCTGAGCAGCGCCCAGCTGTTGCTTCCCATTCTCTCTGCCCAAAAGGCTGCCTTGCTCCATCAATTCCCTCCTGTACAAGTGAGTAATTTACTTTGAAAGCTCAGGCCAAACTGGCAGTTAAACTTGACCTTCTCTCTACACATCTGGGTCTATAGAAAATGAAAATCAGAATGTCTGGCATCCACAGCAAATGAAATACGAGGGCTTTCTCCAGGTAGACGCAGAATGATATGAGCTATTTTAGAACTGACTAGAGCTATTCCAAAGGAGAGTTTGCACTTGAGCAGGACACTCTCCCCCTTGACCTGTGGCTGTGTCCAGTATGGTGCCCCCAGAGCTAGGGATGCTACATGGGGCTCCTAACCCAGAAAAAAGTGGTCAATGTGCTCTGCATTGATTTACTGATGGTATTACAGAATGGTAGAACTAGACCAATAACCACATTTTACATAAGGAGAAAGGGAGGTTCCGAGATAGACCTGAGAGATGATTAAGAACATACAGAGCAAGTTCATGATAAGGCAGAGGATAGAACCCTGACCTCATAACCCTCATGCAAACACAGGATGGGAACAGAAGATAGAATTCATGAAGCAAAAACCCATATGAACACAGAATTTAAGGGAGAGGGGTCTAAGTTGGCTGTCAGGGTTTGAACCAGGGAGTTAGGAAAGGAGTTAGGGCTCTTGGTGTCCAAACAGTAAGCTCTACCAGAAAGATCAACCAGACCTTCCAGGGTGGTTTGCAACAATTACCAAGTGACAGGCTACACTCAAAATTGGTCAGCCATCGCAAAGAGCCCTCTATGCTCAAGACGCCACACTGTCCAGACGGCAGCCTGATACTGGGAAGAGAGGAGAACAATCAGCTTCAATAGTGAGCCTCTTCACGCATCCTGCCAACAATCAGTCAAATTTGACCCTGATGCACAAATTATCCACTTCCCATGGAACAAGGAAATCCCACAACAAACTCTTTCCACTGCGTGAAAGAGTTCAAGCAGGGATACATACGCTCACTGTCACCTACTGAGCCAAGGACTGAAAGGTTAGGAGTGATCCCACAGAACTTCTGCTCTCAGTCTATATGTACGGTGACATACAGCACATGCACACACATGCAGCCACGGGTGAGTTCGGAGGAAGCAGAAAAAACAACTGAGATACTAGTCCTTGCTGCAAGAAAAACCACACCTAATTAGACTGAACAAGTTCAGAGGGGTCACAGTACTCTGAGAAGGGACAAGGAAGGCATATAATATTCCATCTTCAGGGCACTGGGCACAAACAGTCTCTGGGAAATCTGGGAGATCCCTCCACCAGAACCCCCATTTCTAAACCCCCACAAAGTCAAAGGCAGCAGGCCCCTCAAGGACCAGGAACTCACACCCTTCCCCACCCCTAGGGCCTGAAGGTCTAAAGGGAACGTGATCTTTGCATCCTCCAAGGAACCCACAGGATATAGGAAAGAAATAAGGCTAGAAAGGAGGGAGGATGAACAAATGGGGAGAGAAGGGAGACCCAGATGTCTCTTTGGACAAATGGGAAAACAAAAAGGGACTTACCTGAGTAGGGAACACCAGGATCAGCAGGTAGGAGGAAAAGCAGAAAAGACCTGGACACCAAACAGAAGTCCCAGGATCTCCAGAAGGAATTATCCTGGGATACGGCATGCAGGCAGGATCCTCCGAAAGAGAGATGCTGGGAGGGGTGAAGGGATACCGACACACGGACAGAAAGGAGGATGGTAACCCACGGTAACTAACAGATCTCCAGGCTGGGCATCAGGAGTCCTGGTTTCTAGTTCTGGTTTTGTCTCTGATGCGCGTGGGGCCCCGGACAAGTCCCTGTCCTTCTCTAAGCCTCAATTTCCCATCCAAAAAAATGGCAAGAACAGAAGAGTCTCTGGCGCTGACTCTGAGAAGGCAGGGGAAGGTGAAGGAAGGAACCAAAAGCTGGAAGTAAATTTTGGGAGACAGTGTTCCCAACCCCATGACAACTGGGGAACTCACCTGTCCGGCCGCCGGGACCACCGCAGCCCCAGATCCCCCGGGGGTGCCGTCGGGCTGCCGTTCGCGGTACAGCGCCCAGAGCCCCACGTTGGGCAGAAGAACCAGGGCCGCCAGCACCAGCGCCACCGCCTGCAGAAGCCGCTTCTCCTTCCGCCTCATCGGGGCCAGTCAGCCCCGCCGCGTCCCGCCGGTCCCGCCACGCGGCCCCCAGCGCCGCCCGTCCCTCCGTCCGCCCGTCCGCCCGGCGGCGGCAGCAGCCCGGCGAGGAGATGCGGCCGCGGCGCCGGCCCCACTCCAACTCCGCGGCACTTCCGCCGCTCGCCAGCCGGGGAGCCGGGCTCGGCCACCGCGCCGCCGCCGCGGGGGAGTCGCCGCCGCCCCCGCCGCCCCGAGCTCCGGCAAGCCGCTCGCCGCGTGCGGCCTTCCCGCTGATCGTCGGCGGAGCGCTGTGTGCCGCCGGCCCCGGCCTCCCCGCGGGTCTTCCCGGGCCGCCTGGGCGCGGCGGGGTCCGAGTGCGGACCGCCTCCCCCTCTCGGGCCGCGATGGTGCGGCCCGCTCCTCCGCGGCTCTCCCACCCGCGGGAGCTTTGCGAAAGTCCCGGAGTTGGCGAGTTGGGCGCTAACCGGTGCGGGGTGGACACCGGCGCGTCCTCGCGCGCTGGGACGTGCCCGGGGCTCTCAGAGCCCCGCCGGGCAACCTCTGCTGCGGATTCCAGTGGACAGTCTGCCAGCTCCCCGGGGACATGCGGGTAGTGTTGGAGCCGGGCCGGACGCTCCGCGCCTGCAGTCCCGGAGCTGTGGCTTCCCACCCACCGCGGCTCGGCTCGAGGACCTGCGGACTTAACTGTGACTCCGGGGACTCTGTGTTCCCAGGCCACACCTGTGAAATGGGGCCACAGCCGTGTCCCACGCGCACTGTCCTGCCGGCGGACCCTCGTTTTCTTCCTGTCGGAGTTCCTGGCGTTAGGTGTGAACGCCTTGTGCAAACTGTGGAGTGCCGTGTCCGCCTGCCACTTGTCTGTTGCCCCTGCAAACAGCCGGGGAGGTGACCGGGCCTCTCTGCAGGACCTTTTCTCACGCAAGTCCAACCCCCTTGGAGTTGGAGTGCCCTCCAGTCTCACGTGCACTTGTAGGTCCTCAGCTCACGGAGCCCTTTCTTGAAACCTCTTGTCGGTCTGTGTCTCGTGCTGGCTCTTCAGCAAACCTTTAGCAAACGCCTATTGTGTAGCAGACACTGTGCCAGACACAGGGATGAAATGAGAACAGGCTCGAGCCCTGACGTCTCCGGGCTGAAACATTAAGTACATAATCGCATTAGATGGTGGAATGTGTCTGTAACCGGTGGGGAGGCCTCTGAGGAAGCCTGGCCCTCGGGCACTGAGAAGGGCCGAGGAGCTGGATGATGATGCCTGTGGTTCCTCAGTGCTCTTCACAGAATTGCTTCCTCTCTGATGCCCCGGGACCGCACGCCCGCTTGGTTGCCTTCCTCTTTTCCATCCCCAGTGCATCTTCTCAATTCTCTCCATCTCCAGCCCAGCCCGCTGCCTAGCAGCCCCCACCCTTGGACCAGCGCCCTGATGACTTCTGCTTCCCAGTTCTTCCAGCTCCAGGCTGAGGGATGGGGATTCTGTTTCCCGAAATCAAAGAGCATAGATCTTGACATCTGCTACAAACTTTCCAAGCTCCCATCACCTAGGCTCTAGAGACCACACTCCTCACTGTGACCTGCTTAGGGCTGATCAAACATTCTTTCCTCTGCCCTGACCAGCTGTTTTCCTTGACCAATGAAAGAAAGCCCTTTCCACTCAGAAAGCCCTCCTCTTCCCCATCTATGTCCATAGATATCTTGTACATCTTTCTATGCCTAGTTGAGTTGCCATCTCGCCATGAAGTCTTCCACAACTCCTCAGGAGGCTGCTCTCTTCCTTTGGATGTCTGTTACAGTAATGCTTACCTTTTATTGAATGCTGTGTCAGGCACCATGTTCAACTCTTGACATGCATTACCCCTTTTAATCTTCACAGTTTCCCTGTGAGATAAATGCTTTTCTTATCATCATTTGCAAATGAGATTCAGTGAAGAAAGCAGAAGCCAATATGATCCTGTTTTAACAAAGGTCAGATAATATCACACCTCTGCTCAAATCTCTTCAGTGGCTTCCCACCTCCCACTAGATTTCTATAAAGAACGACAAGATCCTACAAGACTATATATTAATAGCCCTCACCTTTTACTCTCTTCATTATGCCCCAATCCATTGGCCTTGCCATTCATCAGAGAACACCAGGCACATTCCCACCTCTGGGCCTTTGCACTTGCCATTACCTCTGCTTAGACTGCCCACTCTTCAATCTCTAGATCCTTACCCTATGCCTTTTAAAACTATTTGTTTTATTTTGGTAACATATACATAATATAAACTTTACCATTTTAACAATTCAGTGGCATTAAGTACATTCACATTGTTGTGCAACCATCACTACTATCCATCTCCAGAAGTTTTCATCTTCCTAAACTGAATCTCTGAACCCATTAAACACTAACTCCCCATTCCCCCTCCTCTCAAACCCTGGTAACCATCATTCTACTTTCTGTCTTTATGAATTTGACCATTCTAGGTACTTCATATAAGTGGAATCATATTTATCCTTTTCTGTTTGAATTATTTCACTTAGCATAATGGTTTCAAAAATCATCCATGTTGTAGCGTGTATCAGAATTATTTTCATCCCTTTTTTTTTTTTTTTTTATCCTCACCCGAGGACATTTTTCCATTTTTTTTTTTTTTTTTTACTCAGATAGAGCAGGAAGGAGAGAGAGGAAGAGAGAGAAACATCGATGTGAAAGGGACACATCGAGTGGCCACCACCCACACGACCCAACCAGGGCCGGGGACAAACTGCAGCCAAGGTACATGCCCTTAGCGGGAACCGAACCCGGGTCTCTGTGGACCGCAGGCTGACGCTCTAACCGCTGAGCCAAACCGGCCAGGGCTATTTTCATCCCTTTTTAAGACTGAATAATATTCCATTGTAAGTATATACCAAATGAATGTTGACTGTTCATCCATCCATAGATATTTGGATTATTTACACCTTTTGGCTATTGTGAATAATGCTGCTATTAATAGTGCCCCCCCTTTTAAATACTACAGTTGATATACAGTATTTATGTAATTGAATTAATATCCTCTCTCTTTGACAAAAGTGGAAGTTCCTGGAGGGAAATATAATGTTGCAGGAGCACAATGCTAGACTCAGAGTATCTAGGGTGATCCTTTCACAAACATGAGGCTCGCTCTGCTCCTGGGAAATCACCTGTGACTTCCCTTCATGTTACAATGATCTGTGAGAATCCTTGCCACGGCTCATGAGGTCCTACATGAGCTGGCCTGACTTCCACATTTTGCTTTCTCTTCTTCCCTTTTACTTACATTGGTCTTCTTGCTATATTCCTCAGATGAACCAAGTTGAAGATGATCTCCAGGGCCTTCACAGATTTGCTGTGCCATTGTCTAGAAATCTCTTCCTAAACCTTTGCCTGCTTCTCTCCCTCCCATTTCTCAGGGACCAAATCAAATGTCCTGCTTCGGAGAGTTCTGCCCTGAACAAGTGATCTAAAATGTCAAAGAGCACACCCATCACCACCATTTGCTTGACTTTCCTTCAGAACAGGTGTCATTTGGGGTTGTCTCTTATAGATTGTGAGGTCCAAGCAAGGAGAAACTTTGGTTTTGTTTGTTTGTTTTTGTCCTGTACAGTATTGTCCTGCCTCTATCACAGACTTCCTCCCCCCCCCCCCCCCCCAAATCAGAAAACCCATGTTCCTTCCAGGCAGAGGAAATTGCAAACTGGGTGATCCTTCTCCCTGGGCCAAAGCAGCAGGAGCTAAGCCAGGGCATACAGATTTCAGCTCATACTCCTGCTCGTCTACAAGAACCTGTGCTGTGGCCCCTCCCAGGCCTGGAACACAATAGTTGCTCAATAATTAATGGTCGAGTGAAGTACAGCAGCTGAGATCATGTATACAAAAACCTTCAATGTCTGTCCTCTCCATCTCCCGAGAGGATTCAAAATTGGATTTGAGCTTTTTATTGTGTCTTACTGAGTGACTTGTTAATCAAAGCTACATACCGGCCTAGTGAGCCCTCAATGGAAACCCATTAACCCAGCTTTAATCCTGCACTCTGATCTCCTACAATGTGAAATGCAAGGGAGAGGAAACTCCTGGGACTTTATTCCACTCACTGAGACAATACCATTTGAGACTTGTGGGCAACCCATTAGCTCTGGCTGTTTTCCTGGGAAAACTGATCTGGTCATTGACTGAATTAAACAAGAAATGTTACTTTCAGACTGAGCTGTCCTAGGTCTATTGTGGGCATTAAATGAGATAATGCACATATAGGGCATACTGTAGATGCTGGCCTAGTGAAACCAGTAACTGTGGACGAAATAAAAGTCAAGCACCGATAGGAATGCTGAGGAGAGGTAAGTAGGGTTTCAGCTGCATGGAAAAAACCTCTGGCTGTGGCCTGGGCCTCTCCAACCTCATCTCCTATCACCCTCCTGTCACTAGCTCCAAACCAGCAACTGGCACTTCCTGGTCCTTGAAGGCATTGTGCGCTGTCCAGCCTCAAGGCCCTTGAATGAACCCTTATCTCAGCCGGGAATGTTGCTTCTCAAGATCTCCCCCTATTGTTGCTCCCTCTTAGCCTTCAAATATCAGTTTAAATGTCACCTCCTCACAGAGACCCTCCCTGACCATCCACCTGAAGGGTTCTCTCCATAGGTTTTTTTTGTTCTTTTGATTTTATTTTGTATTGGTTTCAGGTGTGTACCTTAGTGGTTAGACAATCATACTTTACATAGTATTTTCCTCGATATTTCCAGCAGCCCAACTAACACCATACATAATCACCACGATATTATTGACAATATTTCCTATGCTTTACTTACGTTCTGTCCCCATGACTATTTTGTAACTACCAATTTGCGCTTTTTTTCTTTATTGATTTTAGAAAGAGAGGAAAAGAGAGGAAGAGAGAGAGAAATAATGATGAGAGAGAACATTGATTGGCCGCCTCCTGCATGCCCCCCACTGGGGATCGGGCCCACAACCTGGGCATGTGCCCTGACCCTGCACCTCTTTCACCCAGTCACCCAACCCCCTTCCTTCTGGCAATCACCAGTTTGCTCTCAGTGACTATGAGTCTGTTTCAATTTTGTTTGTTTGTTTATTTTGTTCTTTAAATCTAAAGAGATAAGTGAAATTACATGGTGTTTTATGTTTGCTATGTATTCTTCATAGTGCATATTCCTCTTGGCCAAAATTTTACATATTTGCTTATTTACTTCTTTTTCTGTACACAGAAAGGGTTTAATACATAAATTTGATGAATGGTGAGTATCCCCTGTCTTCCCATCTTTACTTTCTCATCTTTATTTTCTTTCTTTCTGTTTCTGTCTTATTGGGGGGGGGGGTGTTCATTCTCTCACTCTTCAGTTGTCTTTCTTGTCATAAGTAACAGGCATGTCTTTCAGTCCTCTGAGACATACTTCAGCAAGAAGGGCCAGCTAGGAAGCAGGCGACAGGGGACAGGTGCAGGCCTTTAGCTTTCCTGGTGAGGATATGAAAACCTTTCCTACTGGATGTCCTCACCCTGGCTTTCACAGGGTCCTTTTTTTTTTTTTTAATTATTTTTCTTTTTATTTATTTATGTATTTATTTATGTATTTATTTATTTATTTATTTATTTTATTTTTATTTTTTATCCTCTCCCGAGGACATTTTTCCATTTTTTGTTCAGATAGAGCGGGAGAGAGAGAGAAACATCGATGTGAAGGGACACATCGAGTGGCTGCCACCCACACGACCAACCAGGGCCGGGGACAAACTGCAACCGAGGTACATGCCCTTAGCAGGAACCGAACCTGGGTCTCTCTGTACCGCAGGCCGATGCTCTAACCGCTGAGCCAAACTGGCCAGGGCTTTTTTTTTTTGACCCCATGTGACAAGGGCTATACCCCAGGCTGGTTTGGCCTAGCCCAAAGCTGAGGGGAGTGGAATAGATCAGCAAGTCAGGAGGTGCTGGTCTGTGTGCCAGTCTACCTTTAACACTCTAAACTTGGCCAAGTCCCTTGGCTGCTCTGACTCTCAGTTTCCTCATCTGTGAAATGGGGATGATTGTGACTCTGTAATGACATAATTTCCAGAGTGGTGGGAGAGAGGTCTGCTTGACCCTAAGCAAAGCCTGAGAAGTTAGTGGTGTTGGACGTCTGTGTTTGCTGCCAGCTTCGAGCCCCTTGCGTCGCCTCTCCTTGGAGATCATCAAGATCATCACACATTTTCAGAGAAGCCTGCCAAATCTCCCAGAACAGACTAAGCTTCCTGGTCATGTGACCTCTTAGCAATGCCTTTCCTTAACAGTCACAATGTTTATGGTTACTAGATCATGTTTGGTATCTGTTTCCTCCACTGGACAGAGACCATTCCCCACCCCCAACATATTCTCAATGCCTATTACCTGGCCCAAAATAAGTTCTCAGGAAACATTTGAGATCTAAATCAATGAGTCAACTAATCAATCAAGCACTCACCTCTTTAAAACCTGCACTCAGGAAACTTATTAACCCTGGTGACAATGGCCCAAATTATGATCTCTGCAAGGTTTGTCATTTAACAAGGCTCAAACTTCCAATATAGAGGAAGAGAAAAAAGCCCTGGAGCTGAAATTTTCCCCACCCTGGATCTGATCAGACTTTCCTCCTAATTTCCCATGTGGCTTCAGACAGGTTGCTTCGATTCTCTGAGTGTCAGGCGTATCATGTGTGGATCCATGAATGTAGGTGGCAATATGAACTGGAGATGTCTAAATAGATACAGAATGGGGCTGCATTAAAAAAAACCAGTTGAACCAGATGCTCTTTGTGGTCTTTTTAGTTCTAAAATTTTGAGACTCAATCTTGCAAGGTAGGATGGGAGAAGGGCAGCCAGACATAAAACACCTCTCAGGTAATTCAGGCCAGTGTACGCATTTAGTGGCATTTCAGCTCCTAGGTTGAATAGAAAGGGTTCGCAGGATGCCTATTTGAAATGGCCTCTAGACAGAAAATTGCCTGTCTTTCTCTTGGTGTCTACTTTGTCATTTCCACAGTGAGATGCCAATTAAAACCAATCCTGCCAGCTATAAGACAATGCTATTGAATCAAGACAGTGGATGAGGAAGGCGCCTTGAGAAGGATGCAGTTTGAAAGAGCAAACACAGAAGGCCATACATTTCAAAGAGTAAATATATGACGTCATTGGGTGTGTACATCTCAAACAGAATATTAGTCAGAAGGGTCAGATGCAAATATCAGGTGTGTAGGGAGCCCTTCTCCTCCTAGTCTGCCACTAAAATAAATATCTCAGGGCTTGGGGACCGAGAGTGCTTCCCGTTTGATTACCTTTCATTTTTGCACAAAGGAGAAAAGTTATACAAAGACACAAATAAAGAAGTGGTGGGGTGCAGGGGAAAGGGGACTTCCCGGGAGTCTGAGACTCTTAGAGAAGTGACTCCCATCTGTGAGCACCTCTGTAAAACAAAGGGCTGGGAGCTCTACAGCCCAGTGGTCTCATCTTTGCTCATAGAATACCTGGGGACCTTTTAAAACTGTGGATGCCCACCCTACACTCCAGACCAATGAAGTCAGGACGTCTGGGGGGGGTAGGACTTGGCCAACCTCAGGTGATTCCAATCTTCAGTCAGGTGTGAGAACTATTGCTCAATGGCTTTGGGGTGTGAAAACCCTGTTTTATTTTTTATTTTATTTATTTATTTTTTTCTTCTTCCTTTTTTTCTTTGTCTAAGAGGCAGGTCATCTGATGTTCCACTAGGTGGCGCCTTCCAGCAAACTTCAGGGGGTGCAGAAAAGTCTCTCCCAGGTCTAACCGCTAGGAATGGATTTAGAAAACAAGGCCTGATGGTCTTTGCTGGCATTGAGGGGTCTTCCCTCTTGATGAGAAGACTGAACTTGGTTAGGAAGTTGCCGGTGAGCACTGAAGCCACGGAATGTTAAGATTCATCCCTGCTTAGTGGAGGGGACTGCTCCATCCCTTGATCCCTTGTGGCTGGGCTCACTCATTCACCAGTTGCACTCTGGTTTCTTCCTCCCAACCAATCCGGCAAGAACTACAAACCTCCACTTAAAAGTCTTTGAAGAGTACTGTGTGGGCAGTAGTGGACATCTGCTCTTTTTATCTGGTCAGGTAACGACACCCTGATTTTTCTTGGGGATTTACCTCCCCCCATCTCAGCTGGGAGGTTGGATCAGAGCTGACTCCACCTGCAGCTCCTGGCTTAGCCAATCAGAGCACACTCTCCCCTTCTGCCACAGTGATTCATCCAAGGATGGACCCTTGACCTATCCAAGCAAATTAGAACAATGGTTTTTAGGTTGAGGCTATCAGGAAGTGTGGCCCCTTCCCGCTTGAACTGCTGAGAGGGATTGCTACAAACCCTGCCATGAGGAGTGTATGGACGTCTTAGCTTTTCTCCTCCAGAGCTTCTTCCCACCCCAGGGAGGCTGTATGGAATAAATACATCAGTGGGCTTCCTTACTCACTGTCTTCTGTTGGGGTTAGTGCTTGCGGAGCCAGGGCGGGTGTCGCTTTCCCCAGCTTCCTGTTGCCACAGGCTGGCTGTGGCAGGCAGGCCTCCCTCTCTGGATTCTGAGAACGGTCCCCTCCTCACCCTTTGCTGACCTAATGCTGGACAGCGCTCTGCTGTTTCTAGCCCCAAGGTACTGCGCTATCCCGTGTGGTTATCCTATGCCTTGTCCTGTTGTCCTCTTATTAAACTCTCCTTAAACTTCCCGTGTGAGACAGCCACCCGTTTTCTGCCGAGACCCAGGCTGAATTAAGTGGAGCAGCTTCCTAGAACCTGAGAACAGTACCAACATAGAGGAAAGTGGATCTGAGAGATCACCGTTACCCAAGCCAACCCCTGACGTCATCTCCACTCCAATTCACCTCCCACATTCAAACGATTACCTAATAATGCTGATTTTATTGCTTAATAAATTTAAAAGTTGTCCCTTCCACTCTGGGCCTGCTATCAGAGATGTATTTCAGGTGCCTGCAAGAAGATTACCTAATCAGAACCCTGCAACCTCAAATAGCCAAATTCTCTACCTTGTAGACTGGCCCCCACCCTCATCTATGGGCTGGCCCTTGGCCTATGATTTGCCTGACCTGGATCAAAAAAAAATAAGCGGAGCCACTCAGATCCTGTCTCAAACTGCAATCAAGTGGCCCAGAGGCAATACGGCAGCTAGTGGTATTCCCTAAATTTAGGCAGCATCTGGGTGAAGATTACTCTTGGGCCACCTGCAGAGAAAAGTCAGGGAAAAGCATAAACTGTGAGTAACACAGGAAGTGCATCAGTCAAAAGACAATGGAGCAGAGATGCTGAGACAGAAAACTGAAAGATACCGACTTGGCTCCTGGTTTTCCTGTTCCAGTCCTGGCGTCTGGGACACCACGCTGGGTTTCTGTGAGGTTGCCTTTTCTGGAGTTATGAGTGCGTCTCTGTCCCTTAACAATCAAAGGAGCCCTGGCCTTGATACCTTAATCTCAAAGTCCAAGTTAAAGCCTTAATCGTCTCTCACTTGAATGGTTGCAATGGGCTCCCAACTCCTCTATCATCCCTTCATCTCTTAAAATTCATTTCTGCCCCATTGTGCTTATTCTGGTATGCACCCCATTGTCTTCACGATAAAGTCCAAGTTGCTGGCTTTGTCCTTTGTGCAAAATGCCTAGGGTCCTTACCTTAAGCAGGCTGTCTCTTACCCCATACCTTTGCTCATGCTGTTTCCCTTTCAGGGCTACTTTTCCCATCCTTCTGTGGGGACGAATTCTCACCCGGCTTAGATGTCATCTCCCCTTCCCTCCCTTCTTCACTGACTCCTTCCTGCTCCCACCCTGTGGGGCTAAGAGCCCCTTCCTCTTTTTCCTATACTACTTGTATAATGTCCATCTCAGCATCTACATATTAATGAAGATGATGGTGATGATGTTAGCTAACATTTGTGGGGTTCTCATTAGATACCAATCTCTAAACTAGCACTTTTCAAACATTTTTTTTTCATCCTCACCAAAACCCTCTGAGGTAGGTCTATCATTATTCCTATATTGCAGAAGAAGAAAATGAAGCAGAGAGGCCAAGTGACTTGCCCAAAGTCACACAGGTAGGAAGTGGTTGTCACAGGTCTATTTTCCTTCCTTCCTTCCTTCCTTCCTTCCTTCCTTCCTTCCTTCCTTCCTTCCTTCCTTCCTTCTTTCTTTCTTTCTTTCTTTCTTTCTTTCTCTTTCTTTTACAATAGCAACGTTACTGAGATATAATTTACAGGGCATACAATTCATTCCCACCCTCAAAGTATACGAGTCCATGGTTTTTAGTATATTCATAGAGTTGTGTGCAACCACCACACATTTTCAGAACATTTTTGTCATCCCCAAAAGAAGCTCTCACTTATTAGTTGCTCATTTGTTGATGCTCCTCTTGGTATGGTGCCCAGCACATAGTATCTGCTCAACCAGCACCTGGTGGAGAATGATCGGCTACCCTAGACAAGAGGATGGCAGAAGGTGCAAGGCAGAGCCTCCTCATGAGATGCTCTTCGCATTTTAACATCAATCAAGGATTTGCCTGCTTCTTCTCTTTATTATTTATATTATTTCTTCTTTTTTTTTAAATTATTTTTTCTTTATTGATTTTTAGAGAGAGAGAAAGGTAGAGGGACAGAAAGAAACATCGATGAGAGAGAGAACATCGATTGGCCACCTCCTGCACGCCCCCCACTGGGGATTGGGTCCACAACCTGGGCATGTGCCCTGACCGGGAATGAAACCGGCGACCTCTTAGTACATGGGTCATGCTCAACCACTGAGCCACACTGGCCAGGCACACACTATTTGTTTTTAATAATATCCACCACTTATTATGTCTGACATGCCCAAAGCATATCCTGAGTGACTTGCTTATGTTATCTCATTAGTGCTCACAACAGCACCTGGAAATAGGTATTACTGCATTCATAATACAGATGGGGAAATCAAGGCTCATGGATTCTATTAATTTGTCTAAAGTCATACAGCTTGCAATCACCATCACCTTAACATTAAGTAAACTGCTACCAGCTGTAATTGAATGCTTAACCATGCCTAGGTTCTATGTTAAGTTCTTTATATACATTACCCATTTATTCATTTTAGTCCTTCATTCAAGAGCTATTTATTAAGAACTCACCACAAGCCAGGCACTACAAGAAGTGCTAGATTCAGTGGTGGGCAAACAGACCATTCAGTCTCACAGAACTCATGTTCTAGTGGTGGACAAAGCATTATAAGAATGAACATACAACTGCCCTGGATGGTTTGGCTCAGCGGTTAGAGCATCAGCCCGCAGTCCGGAGAGACCCAGGTTCGGTTCCCTCTAAGGGCACGTACCTCGGTTGCAGTTTGTCCCCGGCCCTGGTTGGGGTCATGTCGGTGGCAGCCGGTCAATGTGTCTCTCTCACATCGATGTTTCTCTCTCTCTCTTCCTCCCTCTCTCCCTCCTGCTCTATCTGAAGATGAATGCAAAAATGTCCTCGGTGAGATGTCCTTGGGTGAGGATTAAAAAAAAAATTTTTAAAGAATGAACATACAACTAACAATTGTATTAGGTAGGAGGAAAGAGAAAGGTCTTCGTGACTGTTAGGGGCTGATCTGGTATTAGAACCTAATACTGTTGGAATTCAAGTCCAACACTGCAAAGTTACACTTGTGTGACTCACCTGACCGTTCTAATGAGACACTGGGTTTGCCAATGGCCCTTTGGGCAGTGCTTGTCCCTGTAGGAGGTCTGCAGTAAACCAGTCCCTGCCACTTACTGTAGGAGATCTGAACACACGGGCACACACACGCACACGCACACACACACGGAGCTGTACTCACCCTTACCTCTGGTGCAGAGAGCTAATCAGTGGGCTTTGCAAATTCCCTCTGTCCTCAGCTAGGGGACTTGCGTTTGAAGAGCGCTTTCCTATATACTGTGCCACGCTTTGCTTTGATCAGATGAATGGCCCTAAAGGTCACTCCATGAAAATGCATGGAGATTGTTTATTCTTTTTTCCAGTCACAGACTACTCTACGGTGTAATAAGCCAAGGTTCAAACAGCCCCCTAAGGGTGGACATTTGGAGTTGTCTTCGGTTTGGGGCTAATAAAGCCGCGCCCTAATGAATAACCTTGTGCACATCCTGTTCTGTAATGATTTGGAGGTGCATCTTCAGGGGAAGTTTCTAGAAGTTAGGATTGGCTGGGTCAAAGCGTGACCACTCCTTTAGTTGAAAGAGATATTGCTTGATTCCCTATCATCGGCGTTGGGTCCTTTTGCACTCCTACCAGCAATGTGTGAGAGTACTTGATTCTTCACAGCCTAGGCTCACACAATACTTTTTCAAAGCACGCATCTTATGTAAAAACGACACTTGCAGCTTCTCTTAAAAATGGCAAGCTCTGGCGACACTGGGCCTCTTCTCCTGCATACCAAGCTGCGTGGTCGCTGAGGCCCAGTTGTCACTGTGGCCCTTGTGGGTCTTGGAAGTTTCAACTCCTGGTCTGGTCCAGTCCCTTCATTATGAAGATGAGGAGACTCTACGAATTCCTGGAGGAAACTGAGTGGGCACCAGAACCCAGGTCTCCTCCCTCCCGGCCCGCGGCACCTGTGGCTTCCAGCTAAGCGCGGGAGGGATGAGTGGCAAGGCAGAGCAAGGGTGTAAAAGCAACACCGCATTACATTTGGAATTGTCTTTTATCTACTTCGCTCAGTGAATACATCAGACCACCCCGTAGTTGATTAAACTGACTAATCCACATAAAGTGACAAATTGGTTTCTATTTCTTCTGAGCCACCAAAGAGCTGATGCCACAGCAGAAGGATGTGGGTTACATAGTCATTCATTCTCTCCTTCACTGAACGCGAACTGTGTCAGCCCCTGATCCACGAACGAGGGGTTCAAAGATGAACAAATGTTTAAACGTAGGGATCTGAACAGACAGGCATGCACAAATCTTATATAATACAGTTAAGTGTTTTATTGGAGGAATATACAGGCTGCCATGAGAGCCCAGAGGAGGGAACTTCTAATTCTGCTGAGAGACACATGGAAGAGGCCACAGGCGAGGTGATGTTTGAGTGGATCCTGAAGGATGTGTAGGAGTTTGCTAAGGAAAAGAAGGTACACAGAAAGAATTTCTTGAAGAGAAACAATGTAGGGTCTCCTTATCTTTATAATGAAGGTTCTTTCTAAAAAAGTAAACAATGGGGTAAAAAAGGAGAAACATCTGTAACAAAAATAAAATTTAAAAACTAAATAAAAAAGTAAACAAAACAAAACAAAAAAACAGCTCAAGAGAGATAAGGGCAATCAACAGATAAATAGAGGAAGAAAAAAGAATTTAAAAACTTTACTACCTTATTTAAGTGACAAGTCTAGGGCAGAGCCCGAGGATGAAAACGGGGCGGGCGGGGGGGACTTCAAATGCGGCAGGGATGGAGAAGCACAAGCCAGAAAAGTTTAGTCAGTGTTCAGTTTTCTGTAGTAACCACCCTGAGGGTACCTTTGGGACTTTAACTCATACTCACCAACCTCAATTCCTTGTTCCTACTCTGCAAACATTTGTTGATTTGTTATGTGGCGTCACCTACAAGTTGAGTGACGAAAAGGCCATCCTGAAGTTTCTTCTTATCCATCCCCACTCACCTTGGCGCCGGGCTCGGTGATGGGCACCCAGCAGGTATTTGATAAAGATCTGTGCAATCGAGTAAATGCAGAGATACATCCGCCCAGGGGTGGGAGATGACCAGGGGATCTGAGCCAGGCCAAGGCCCGGTAACTGCAGCCTGCAATGTCAACTTCTTTGGAAACACGGGCTCCTGCTGAGGAGGGCACAAGGAGCTATAAAATGAAAATTGAAGGTCAGTTGCACCAGAGCAGCTGTCAAGAAGCACTTCCTGCTGTGCAGACAGCGGATGACCTCGCAGCAAGGTTGTCTGGGCTCACACACCTGGGCCTGTCTTGCCAGCCTGTGGGAGGTCACCACTAAACACTATACAGAATACTTGGGGTATACTCCTAGCACCAGTTTCAAATGGGCTTTCCATGAAAGGGGTCTCAGGGGCTGCTGTTTGGGGAGGCGTCTCCCACAGACTGGGGAATCTGGGCTTGCATACCCGTGAAAGCCCTATGGGGAACCTGCCCAGGGTCTCTGTGCATGCTGTCATTCTGCCTGTAGCATTCTCCTCCCTTTTAGCCTAGCTAATTCTCACTCATCCTGTGCACCTCTGGTCAGGTGATAGTGCCATAGGGAAGACTTCCAGACCTCCCAGTCTGTGTCAAATCCCCTATTATATGTTTTCAAAGTATTTTCCCTTCATGGCACTTAGCACAATTGCAGTCGTGACTTTGTGTAAAGTTGGCCTCAGTCACTAGATTGGGACCATCTCCAATGTTGCTCACCAGTGCACCCCAGCACCTAGCTCAGCACCCAGCACATTAAGCATTTCTTGAATGAATGAAGAAGTAAATGAGTGAGGCTTAATTCAACCCCTTTAACCAAATGGTTCATTCGTGTGATATTTAGTCCCCTCGAAGCCCAGCATCTTCTCTGCACCTAGAAAGAAGAGGATGAAGCTTTCAGACCCTGGCTGCCCAGTCTAGTCTCATGGTTCGCCTCCTGCAAACACAGCGACTGGCATCTCTGATGACTCACTGGCTCCTGGAGGACACTTTCCTCCAATACACACACATATTCCTTCCTCTCCATCGTTCCTGCCCTCCCCTGTCAATCTGTCACCAAGTTCCATCTCTCCACTTCCTACCTCAGTGATTCTTAGCCTTGGTTATATCTGAATACAGATGCTCGAGTTCCTGATTCTGGGGTTCCGGTGGGTACCCGGGCAAGCGTGTGTTTAACAGATCTCTCGGGGGATTCTGATGCTCAGCCCCCGCTCTACACTGATCTCAAAGAGGTCCCTGCAGTCACCTGCCCTACTCCAGTTCTGTCCACCACCACTTTCCCCTGGGCACAGCAATCTCTTCACTGCTCTCTTGGGGCTCCAGGCTTCAGCCCCCCCTAATCTATTCACCATGAGGCAGCCTGTCAAAGATCTTTCTAGAACACAAACCTACTCATGTCACTCTTCTGCTTAAAACTTCCCCCTACACCCCACTTACTTCAGGACAAACGCCAACTCCTGGAGAACCTCAGCAGCCCCGTTGATGTCACCAGGTCCCCCTCCTTGGTTGATCGTCACTCGTCCTCTGCTCTAGCATGTGAGCCGTACTAAGGGCCTGACCGGACAGGACATGTTCTTTCCTTCCTCGGCCCCTCCGCACAACAGCTCCCTTGTCCAGTGTTGGAGAAAAATTTACTCTGACACTTGTTAAACCAGTAAAGAAGACCTCATTCAGGACTATTATAATAGGAGTGTTGTAATAGGGGAGAGAGATAGGGCTCAGCTCACAATACAATAAGGACAGCTGGGGATTTACAGCCAATGAGCAGAGTCAGGGGGTCAATGGTGGAAAGTTATTAAGAGGAGCTTTAAGGGTAAGGGATTCTTGCTAAACTGGCCTAACAAGATTCTTGATAAAGGCATGCTGAGGGCGTAGACATGTGGTCCAGGGATGAGGCATTTGATCAGATCTAAGGGTGAGGGGATGACGTAGCAAGATTCTTTGCTATGTCTGGGCTGGGTGGACCACAGACAGGACGGAGGCCAAGGCCAAGGCCTAAGTGAAGAAGAGGGCTCAGAGGAGCCTGACTAAACTTGGATCAAGGATAGAGCCATTGCCACGGGGAACACATTGCTGTGCTCCGCTCTGCATCTGACAACACCGGCCTCTCCAAGTTCCCAGGAAGGCAGAGCTGCCTCTGGGGAGTCCTATCTGACACTCCACCACGCAGCGTCCTCCACCTGTCCTGTGTTAGCATTTACCGCATCCTAGTGATCTGTTTGTCTGCCTGCTTCTGAGCTATGAGCAATTCAAGGGCAGAGACCGTATCTTTAATCCCCAGCACAGTGCTTGGCTCTCAATACGTGTTGTTGAATGAGTACACATTGATGAACAGGGCTCTCGTGGAATAGCTACTCTGCAGCAATCAATGACTGCATTGCCGACATCAGTGGCTCTCGACTTCAGCGAGCCCCAGAATCATTAGGAGGGCTTGTTCACCCGAGTCCTGGGACCCCTCCGGAGTTTCTGATTCAGTAGGTCAGACAGGGGCCCGAGAACGTGCATGTCTGACAACAGGTGCAGCTGATGCTGCTGGTTCTGACGCAGGTCGATGATCACGGACCTGTAGGATCTCAGCTGCTATCATCCTCATCGTAGTATTTTTAAACTCCAAAGACAATTACGTTTAACAGACAAATTTCAGGTGAGGTGTGAAGCAGCTATGATCTCATGACCTAGGTGACCTGCTCCCCTTCCTAAAGTATAAGATTCTCTCTCCCCGCCTCTTTCTCTCTCTCATTTGCAGTCTGGAGCAATAACTCAATATTTTGTTTCCTAGCCTGCTGCTTCATTTGCTGGGGGAGGGGCTGCCTCCCAGCCCCCTCTGCCAGGCCTGGTGCCAGGGTGAGAGCTTGGACGGCAGGCCCCGGGCAGTTGAGTGGCATACTAATGCAGGCGGCCTGAGGAGCAGCCGGGCCCTGAGCCCTCTCCCATCCCAGCCCCCATGATTAGCTGCTGCAGCAAATGGGTTCAGGGGGTAGAGACAGCAGGTTAGGGGCCATGACCAGAGCAGGCAGGGCAAGAGAGAGCTCCCCACAATGACTCTGCCCAGCCTGAGGGGCGCCAAGATGCAGCTGTTTGCAGGGCACACGGACAGAGCTGGGCTGTGGGTGTCCGCACACATGCACACGAGGCCTCTGGGGTGTGGGGAGAGTTGGGGGTGGGGAGGAAAAGGGCCACGCCAGGAGGCAGGGCTCTGGGGCCAGCCCTCCCACAGTGCCATATTGTTAGGAGAAGCTCCTTCAATTTCTAAACTTGAGCTTGGCCTTCCAGGCCAGAGTGAAAGACGATTTGTCAAGATAATGATAGAACATGTATCTTTTATAGTTTGTTACCGTAATTTGTAACTTCTAACTATTCAGACATGTGACGTGTGGGCCTCTCATACTCGTGCTCTGGCCCTGCAGAGGTTTGGTGTGGGCCTGACCGCAGGAGTGACCAGGTGAGGGGAGCAGCCTAGAGAAGCCAGACTGCTCCTTGAGGGTCTGTGTGGTTCCCCAGGGCCACAATTGTCACCGGGAAGCCCCAAGTAGCCCTGCCTCCCCCAGGACTCCGCAGAAGTGCCTAGGAGTTAGGGTGAACACTGGTCCCACAGCTCAATGATGGCAACTGTGAGTCTGCTCATTGAGATAAGGAAGACGACTGGACCGCGGGAGGTTTAGATCTGGGGTTCCCATCAAGTTGTCAGGTGTTAATTAGGGGTGTGGAGTCAGGCCAACCTCAGCACTGCCACTTTCCAGATGTTTTTCTTTGGGCAAGTCACCTCTCTCTACTTCTGTTTCTGTGTTCGTGAGCTGGAGGTCATTGCAGAGCCTGCACGTAAAGGGTGAGACAGGACCGCGCCTGCACCGCTGGGTACTTTGTCAGTATCAGCTGTTATCTGTGATTTCCTGCTTAGTTCATCCCCTTCTGATGGGGCTTCCTACACGATCAGCCCTCTTTGTCAAACACTTTGGCAGAGTTGGGAAAGTTGGAGAAGTTTGTCCTCTGGGCTCCTGGCTTTTCCTTTGGATCTTCTTTGCTTGTGGGGAGCCTCCCAATTCATTTCAGGGACCCACACTCTTATCTGACAGATCAGGTGGTCTTATCTATGCAGATTCCTAGGCCCCTGCCTCAGACATTTGATTCACTAAGTTGGGGCTGGGCCCAGGCTTCTTTATTTTAAGGAGTTCCCCCAGATGATCCTCATTCAAGAGGCAACTCTTGGAGAAACACTGTGGTTGGAAAAGTGGACTGAAAGGCTGGGCCAAGTTCAGCCCCTGGGGGGCAGATACCTGCTCATTCTGAAGTATGTTTCTAAGAGTCAAAGCTGCCCAAGAATGGAATAAGTTGCCCTCAGAAGTAGTGAGCTCCCCATCAGTGAAAGTGTGCAAGCAAATGCCAGATCAAAAGCTGGCAAAGATAGGAGAGAAGTCAAACCTTTTGCTCAAGAGTTGGAGCTCGTGGCCATGAACGTCTCTGTGATTCCATCTTCTTTTCCCTCTACCTTTCTTCCTCTTAGGAAATGCTCTCCTTGGTTGGAGTCTCTTGTCCGAGAAAGAAATGAATGCTTTGGCATCCTAGGACGGGAAGCTGGGGGCGAAGAAGACCATCCCAGGCTGCCCCATTCACTTGTGCCCACAGAGGGAAGCCCCACCTCCGCCTCTGGGAAACGGCAGCCTCTCCTCGCTCCAGCCCCACATAGAATTTATGAAAGGAGTTGGGAGCAAAACGGCTGCAGAGTCTGCCTGAGACTGTGCTCAGGAGAGGACTCAGAGCTGCTTTGCAGTCACTGTGCCTAACGTCGCGTGTAATCGCCGCCATGTGTCTCTGTCAAGAACTCAACTATGCTTCAGTGCGGTCCCTGGAAACTCCCCTGTCAGGACCCTTCGAGTGAAGACAAATGGGCAAGTTAGGACAGTGATGAATCCTGCTGTCCTTCTGTTGTCAGAGGGCCCCTGTGGCAAGGCAGCCCAGCAGGGGACGGGGCGGGGGTGGGGTGGGGGAGCACACCTGGAAGCAAAGCTCTGGGGGACTGGGTGTGTGGTTCTCCCCAAGGACATTCTCTCAGAGTGGGGCCTGGCCAGTCATTTGTCTTGAGGGGATGGGCTGACATGCCCATTGTTAAGGGTGTAATGGGGAGAATGATAGGCTTTCTTATCTGTCGTCTTGTCACCATCTCCCCACCTGTCCACCATGGGAGCCCCTCACCCCAGCCTTGTTTAGCCCTATGCTTGCTCCCCCACATGTCTGAACCTGGTTAGAAAAGCCAGCAGAAAGCATCTCTGCTTCCCTCAACCTGAGCCCTACAGCTGTCCTTGGACACTCAATTCTTCTCGGCCAAAGGTGAGCGTTTCCTCCTTGGACAGGACCCCCTCTTCCATGCAAGGGCACTGACTCTGTCTCTACAGGCTCCTGCCGTCCTTACACCTTGGATAACAGTTTTAGGCCTGGTGGCCACATGCTGAGCATCTACCCTGTGCCAGACAGTGCTATCTGTGCCACATGCATAGCCCCAAAAGTTTATAAACATAAAATTCTTAGCTCCATTTTGCAGATGGCAAAAGTATGGCACAGGATAGTTAAGTGACCTGCACAGGTGTGGCTTTAAAATCCATAATCGTTTGGGTTGGCAGGGAGACAGTGAATAAGCATGTGGACTCTGGGTCAGATCCCCTGGGTATGAATCAAGGCTCTGGCTCTTACTAGTTATCAGAGGGTTAACTTGAACCTCTCTAAGTCTTAGTTTTTCTCTCTGTAAAATGGGGATAACAATAATAATACTTCTTTTTATTTGTAATAGGCAGAATATGGTCCTCCGAGGATATCTACATCCTAATTCCCAGAAACTGTGAATATGTTACTCTACGTGGCAAAAGAGATTTTGCAGATGTGATTAAGTTAAGGATCTTGATGTGGGGAGATGATCTTGAATTATCTAGGTGAGTTTAATATAATCACATGGGTTCTTACAAAAGGAGGGTGGGTGATTGAAAGAGAGAGAGAGATTGAAGATGCTAAACATCTGACTCTGAAGATGGAGAAAGAGGCGATGAGCCAGGGAAGGCAGGCAGTCTGCAGAAGCTGGGAAAGGCAAGGCAAGCCCGGCCAGTGTGGCTCGTGGTTGAGCATCGACCCCTGCACCAAAAGGTCGCCAGTTTGATTCTTGGTCAGGGCACATGCCCAGGTTGTGGGCCCGATCCCCAGTGGGGGGCAGGCAGGAGGCGGCCAATCAATGTTCTCTCTCATTGATGTTTCTATCTCTCTCCCTCTCCCTTCCTCTCTCTCTAAAATCAATAAAGAAAAAAAAATTTATAAAAAGGCAAGGAAACAGGGTCTTTCTTCCCTGGGGCTTCCAGAAGGAATGCAGCCCAGCTGACACCTTGATTTTAGCCCAATGAAACCCATTTCAGATTTCGGAGGTCCAGAATGGTAGGGATATAAATTTGTGTTTTTTAAATCACCAAGTGTGCGGTAGTTTGTACTGTTGGAGCCAGGCATTAAAAAGAGTCATCGGGATTTGTTCTCTTCATCTCTCAGCTTTGCTTTACCTCTCTGTTGACTTCATTTTCAGGGAGGCTCTGCCCAGGCAGTGAACCCCAGAAAATCCAGGCTTGCATGTTACCAGCTTAGCAGCATCTTTTTCAACAGTTTTAGTAAAACTTTTGGGATGGATTCTGACTGGTCCAACTTGAATCAGATGCCCATTCCTGAAGCAATTACTGTAGCCGGGGAGCCGGAGCAGCCCATGCTGAGACTTGGGTCATGGGTTGACCATGGAGTTGAGAGTCTCACCAGAGCCACATGACGAAGAGAAGGGAAGGAATGGTCCCCAAGGGGAAATGGAAGAGCTGTTCCAGAGAATGGGAGTTGATGCTGGATAGGCACACACTACAGGATTTCCTTTCCCAGGATCACTTAGAGCATAGGAAGCTGAAGTAGGACTAGAATCCAGATTCTTGAATCTCAACACAATCCAGCTCTTAAATCAACTAGGCTGGAGTGTGAGGGCTGAATTGGCAGATAAAACCCTGAAGCCTCATGGAATTTCCCAGAAAAGTTAAGAGGAGTATGGGGGTGGAGGGCTGACAGAAAGAAACTCTCCCTGTTCATATGGGAAACTTCGACTCTCAGGATTGGAAGGCCACCAAGTCAAACTTCTCCATTCCCTTTATAACATCCTGGCCAGCCCCTGCACCTGTGCCTCCAGAGACAGCGAACAAACACACTCCTGTTCTGAGGCAGTCATTGTCTGATACCTCTGACCTTTAAAAATAAATCTCCCTATTTTGCACCGGAATCTGTCTTCCTGTAGCTTTTACTTCCTTGTCTTGGGAGTCACAGAAAACAAGTCTAATTCCTTCAGAACAGCCCAGGATCAAAGAGCATAGAGATTGGGAGTCAGAAGAACATGGTTCTGGTGAGGGTCCTCTACTAAGTGAGCAAAGAAAATGTGATCACAAGCAAGTGTGAATGTGAAAATGCTTACATGTCACAGATCCTCATCACCATCATCTGTCGGGTACTTATTATATGCCAGACACTGTTCTCAAGGTGTTACCTCATTTTATTCTTATAATAAGCATTTGAGAGAAATGCTATTATTATCCCCTTTACACAGATTGGAAAACTGATGGCACCAGGGCTTAGATCACATGTCCCGGGTCACACAGCTAATTTAAGTGGCAGAGTTGGGACTGGAACCCATTGGCTTGATTCCTGTGTGTGTTCTGTAAGAATGTGGTGACAGTGGGCTTTGCTTTAATGGATTGTTTTAGCCTAAAGGCTCTTGAGTTGGTGGTTACATTTGGTTCTACACTCTTTTCTAAGGTTGCTGAGCAGCTCTTGGCTTCCTTGTCCTCTTCGTGGGACAGAGAAAGCCATCCAATGTTCCAGAATCAGCAAAGAGTCAGCTCCCCCAGCCAAAGGCCCCGTCACAGCCAAATTTCCTGTAGAAGATGTTTTCTCAAACAAGTCCTTTCCTATTCTCTGGTCCAGGGATTAAATAACCCTCAGGCAGCCCTCCAGATTGGGGGGGGGGGGGGTGAAGGAGAAAGCAGTGCATATTATAAGAACATAAAAAGGACCAGGCTCTGTTTACTCAGATTGGGAAACAGATTCCAGGAACAATGTGTCTGCTCCAGTGTAATTATCCTGAAAGTGGCCGGCTCCAAAACTCATAAAGAGGCTTTAAAGGGATGAGGACCCCGGGGACTGCTTTATCAAAAGAGACTTAAGAGGTAAGTTTTCGAAATCAAACTCAGCTCTTAATTGAATCAACAGAAACTGAAAAAAAAAAAAAAAATTAAAAAGGGAGTTTTAAGAAACAGCGGGAAAGCATCTTGGATACGCAGATGAAAAAGAAAGGGTAGAAACTGACCCAGATACCTGGCAGAGTATCTCCATACTATTGGCTGGTGTTAGTCAGAGTAGAAAGAAATGAAGTTTTTGGAACCATAAACCCCTAGCTTGGAAGAAACATGGAGTTTCCATCTGTTCTTTTTTTTTTTTTCTCATTTAATTTACTTAGATTTAATTCAACGTATCCAAGCATTCATTTTCCCATAAATGATGATTAAGAACCAGGCATTGGATTAAGTACTGGAGATTCGACAGAGAACACAACAGGGTCCTTCCTTCAAGGAGTTTATCATCCCCAACTATGTCCCAGGGTAGGAGGCTCAACCTCTACATGCCCATCTGAGCGGGAGGTGTCTAGTTCCCATTTCCCCCACCTCCTCACTTTTTAAAATTTTTTCGTGGAAATCCCACGGGGCTTAGTAGTTTTAATAACAGAGCCAACTTTCACATTCCCGTCCACTTGATTTTAGAACTGGATTCCTTTGGGAATCGAGGGATTACAACCTAGCCCTTCTCCTGCCTCCTAATCTCTGTGTGATCTTGGGAAGGAAAAGTCTGCTCACACATGAGAGAAAACTGAGCCTCAGGGAAGGCTTTTCTCCTCTTGCTCCCCTAAGTCATGGCATGTTTACCTCTTGGTCTTTCCGCCTGGCGGTGTGGCTCAGAGGTTGAGCATCGACCCCATGCATCAAGAGGTCGCCGGTTTGATTCCTGGTCAGGGCACATGCCCAGGTTGTGGGCCTGATCTCAGTGTGGGGCAGCCAGTCGATGTTCTCTCTCATCGATGTTTCTATCTCTCTCTCTCCCTTCCTCTCTTTCTAAAATCAATAAAGCAAAAAGGGAAAAACATAAAATAAATCTTGGCCTTCTCACTCACAAGCTGTGTGCCCACGAGCAAGTTTTCTAACCACTCTATTCCTCAGCTCATCACGTGTAAAGGAGAATGATGGCAGCTTTCGTTAATATCAGTGTATGTGAGACATTAACTATTACTGAAACACTGTGGACCATTTTTTCATAGCATTGATCATTATTATTATTATATATTTATGTGGCTATTAGATTTACATCTGCCTCCCCAGAAGACTGTAAACTCTGTCAGGGTTGTTTTCATATCGCTATATTCCCAGCATCCACCTCGGGACCGACATATAACAGGAGCTCAGTAAATATTTGTTTAATGGGTTAATGAATGAACGCGTTTCTTCCCAAATCCACCTCAGACTGCAGAGGAAAGAAGAATCTAAAGGACTGCTGGAGCATCTGCTCCCAGAGGTTTTCTCAACTAAGTTCCAACTGCTGTTTGTGCTAGAAGCCACCATAAAAAGCATTCTTAAAAGTGAGAGGGAGAGAACAGTAATGCAGAGATCTACGGCCCAGCTGGGAGGCTGGGTCTATGGCTGCAGCTACGCTCGGGACAGGAGGGAGAAGGGCAGGAAGGTGGATGCCGGGCTGAAGAAAGGAAGACAGAGGCATAAATTTGAGTCAGACACACAGGTAAGATACTCAGAAAGACACTCAGGGAGGCAGTCATCCAGAAAGATGCTCTGTGGTTGACAGAGACACCGAGGGGCTGGGAGAAGGAAAGGAGGAAAGACAAGTGTTTGAACTGGCAGCAAGTTCCCCAAATCCTTGAGGGTTTTTGAGATAATGCAAACTGCAGTCCTGGCTGGTTGATTTATGACCAGCGAGAGTTGGGCCACACTGGAGCTAAGCACATTAGGCAGCTGTGTGGCCTGGAACTTCTCAGAGCCATGGCTGGGTCTTCCCAGGAGAACAGGATAGTGAGCAGATCAAAGGATGGAGGGCTGTCTGCTCTAATGGGATGTGAACAATTCTCAGAGTCAGGGAAATCATGGTATGGAGGACTTAGCAGGCTTGTAATTACCCTCACTTTTAATTGGGAGATACACAAAAAGTTTCGACTCAAAAGACTTCCCTTCCTTCCTCCCTCCTTTCCTCCCTCCCTTCCTCTCTCCCTACCTCCCTTCCTTCCTGATTTATTGAGCATTTAGAATGTACAAGGCCACCAGGGATGCTGAGATTAAATAAGACATGATTCTTAACTTTTAAAGAGCCCTCAGTGGTATAGCTTAAAGAGGAGAAAAGCTGAGAGCAGAATAATAGATACGGTATAATATCATTTGTATAAACTCAATTTTAACTTTTATTTGTTCATGAAACACATATTTAACACATACTTATAGATAAAAGTATAAAATGGATTAGGCAGGAATAACCTAAATTGATGACTGAGGTTGCTGGGGGATGAGGTAGGCAGGAAATGGAATCTGGGATGGAGAACCCAGGTCGCTTTCGATGAGTATGTGATACTTTGCATATTTTATTCTTAAGAAATTTTGAGCCCTGGCCGGTTTGGCTCAGCGGTTAGAGCGTCGGCCTGCGGTCCCGAGAGACCCGGGTTCGGTTCCCGCTAGGGGCACGTACCTCGGTTGCAGTTTGTCCCCGGCCCTGGTCGGTTGTGCGGGTGGCAACCACTCGATGTGTCCCTTTCACGTCGATGTTTCTCTCTCTCTCTCTTCCTCTCTCTCCCTCCCACTCTACCTGAACAAAAAAAAAGTGAAAAAATGTCCTCGGGTGAGGATAAAAAAAAAAAAAAAAAAAGAAATTTTGACCAATATTTTTGTATGGTCATTTTTAGATAATGGATACTTGTTACTTGGTATGTGCTGTCCTTTAAAAATTTCTGAGAATTAAAAACAAACTCCAGAAATTGAACAGTTGATTTGCAATTCAGTGAGACAGGTCACTCTCATACTTTTCTTCTTCCACATTGATCCCAGAAGACGGAAGCAGCAGGGATGATCAGAGGTAGAACTTAATCATTAATTCTCTTTTTTCATACTCCCAGTCCATCTTTCCTCCAGTTTATATTTTCAGGAACAAATTCTCCAGGATTGAATCAAATAAGCTACTGCATGCTAATATAATACTTTCTCTCCATATATAACATCTATAACACTCTGTCCATAAATAGAATACTCTTTCCATAACACTTGCACCTTCCAAAGACCTCCAGGAGTCAGGAGCGTAATTCTGGCAGGAAGGGTGTGAGAACTGGGAGCCAAGGTGAGCAGAATCCTCTGAGCATCTGTGGGAAGGAGACACTGGCCATTTATCATCTACCTCTCCTTAGAAACCTCAATCTGTAAGCAGGTCAAAAGGAGAAGGGCACCCTTTTGGAGTCAGACAGGCCTCGGATAGGGGTCCTTTGGTAGCTATGTGACCTTGGGCAAATTACTAAGTCTCTGAAGCTTTAGCTCCCTCATCTGTGAAATGGGGACATTTCCCAAGGTTATTGTAGGGTGTAAATGACCTTGTAAAAGTTAAGTGTCCAGCAAGCTCAGCATGGTAGCCAGCAGCACTATTCTTTGCACATATTAGTCTCTTCTTTCTGAGGGGTAGGATTTCTTCACCCCTGGATGACATCTGGAAAATGACTCCAAGAGCCAACTTAGTAAATGGCCACAGTTGCCGGGATTTCTTCTGTCTTAAAAGTCTTCCTTTACAGCAGCATTTAAATGGCAAAGATGGTGCAGGCACGGGGCCTAAACAAGTCCAGGGCCCAGGAGGAGGCAGGGGTCCCAGGACGAGAGAGCAACAGAGCTGGAAGGGACCCCCATCCTCAGGCCACTGGTCCTCGAAGCTCACCTTGTATCGCACGGGAAGGTTCTAAACCACGCAGATTCCTGCGCCTCAGATCAGAATGGCTGATGTTGGGACCCAAGAGTTTCATTTTCCAGAAAGCTCCCACCAAAATGCAAATGAAAACAATGACATGCCATTTTTCATCCATCAGATGGGGGGGAAAAGTGGATAATAGCCAATGTTGGCGAGGGTACGCAGAAATGTGCGCTCTCAACCATGCTGGGTGGGCAGTAAGGTACGGCTGAAGCACAGAGCCGGGCTTCAACCTGAGTGCTGGTCCCAACGCTGCCACTTTCCAGCTCTGTGACCTTGAAGGATTTTTCAGCTTCTCTGAGCCTCAAGTTCTTCACCTGGAACGTGGGGCTGCTATGACTTGCAAAGAGGCTATGAACTTGAGAGCCGAACCTGCAAGGGCTCTGCAGGCACGCGGGAGATGCACCTGAGATGTGTATGAATGAACCTTCCTATGTTGTGTGTGTGTTTCAGTCTTTGTGTGTGCAGAGATGAATGATGAATGAGCAAAAGTGAGTGTGGCTGTTTATATACATGAGGTTATGTCTGATTGCGGGTAAGTTCTGTGTGAGAGGGAGGGAGGACGGAAGGAAGGAGAAGGAAGGGAAGGCTGGAGGAAGGAAATTAGGAAGAAAGGAGGGAAGAGGGAAGCAAGACAGCACAAGACCAGATCTTATTGTTCTTTCTGGAAGCCTCTGCCAGCTCCAGGGAAGCCGGCTGGAATTGCTTTCAACCTCTGGGACTCTCTCTGGAGCCAGTCCATCTGCTGGCTTCTCTGTCCCAGAATCACCTCTCCGCACTTAGAGACCGTCTCCAGGAGGCTGGGATTGGAGAGGAGCACGGTCACAGTGGCAGGGTGCATTTCCTCAGCTCTCCCCTGGGTCAGGGACCACTCAGTCTCTGGATGCTTTGCCTCATCTGCACCTGACTATCAGGGCCACCCCCAAAGCTGGGCCCACATTTTCTAGCTCCCTACAATTTCCACAGCTGCAGTCTCTTGCCGCCTCCCATCTTCTGGTCCCTCCCTTTCCTCCAGGCCTCCTTGCACCCTGCCACGAGGCTGCCATTCATAAGATGTAGGGTGCCCATCCCCCTCTGTCTGAAGGGCTGTGCGTGGCTCCGGGCATGGCTTGTCCCTCTGGTTATCCAGGGGGGTTCAAATAGCCCCTCCTCAGAGAGGTTTCCTCTGACCTTGCCGTGTACAGCTACACTGTCCTCCTCCCCCAGCTGTCCACTTCACTTTAGTTGTGAAAAATAACACACACACAGCCCTGGCCGGTTTGGCTCAGCGGTTAGAGCGTCGGCCTGCGATCCTAAGAGACCCGGGTTCAGTTCCCGCTAAGGGCACGTACCTCGGTTGCAGTTCGTCCCCGGCCCTGGTCGGTCGTGAGGGTGGCAGCCACTCGATGTGTTCCTTTCACATCGATGTTTCTCTCTCTCTCTCTCTGTTCCTCTCTCTCCCTCCCACTCTACTTGAACAAAAAAAATGGAAAAATGTCCTCGGGTGAGGATAAAAAATAAAAAAAATAACACACACACAGCAAAATACACAGAACATAGGTGTACAGCATGGTGGATGATTCTAAACCAAACACCCAGCGTCCCCACCCCCATTAAGAAATAAAATATTGCCAGCGCCCTAGGAAAAAAGCTCTCCTTGATCCCTAAATGATTCCTCCTGAGAACACCCTCTCCCTCCTTCCTTAAGGGAACCACTGCCTTCACTTTTTGGTAGTCATGTCTGAGCTGATTAATACGCTATTGTCTCCCGGCTTCAAGCCCACCAGTCGAATCTCTGCTTTATGATGCCGCGGCTGGGACCCTGCAAGCCACGCTTCTCCTCCACCAGCTAGCTTCCTCTTAGATGCTGCCAGCAGGGAGATGGCAAGCCTGGAGGAATGAGAAAGGACTGGCTTTGCCCTGTTTGCTTTCTGCACCTGTCATTCACCAGAGCAAGGCAGTTTGTTTCAGTAGCAGAAGTTGATTCCAATCTGCAGTTTTTCCAACATTCGTAGAAACGATCTCATGGTGCCCCTTTAGAGACATGAGCACCTGCCAGCTGGCCAGCACCCCTCCTCACAGGTGCCAGTCCCAGCTCTGAGCTTCTAAGGTTTAATCATTCCACCCTCTATCATTCCCCCAGATAGCTGCTTCCTGCAGTTCCTACCTCTGTGAACTGCTTTTGCCTTTCTGGCTCTTGAATACCTGATGCGTGATTTTTAAAATTCTCTGTTACAGTAACTTGTGTGATAGTGTTTCTGTTTCATGACTAGAACCTGACTGATATTTCTTTGTGTTTTTTAAATACTTTTACTACCTAAGGATGCATCCCTGAATACTAAAATGTGGTTTTATTTGATATTAAATTTTAGCTAAACAGAAGAGTACAGTAGGTGCAGCTTTTTCTCATTCAGCATTGTCTGTTGCATGTGTTGTGTTGTAGTTTACTTATTTCCATTGCCAAGATATTCTCTTGCATGAATGTGTCATGATTTGTTTATTCAGTCTTCTCTCTCTTTTTCAAAAAAATATTTCTGGAACTCTTTTCTTTAATATATATCACAGCCAGTTTATAAAAAAATTATTTTTATTTTTATTGATTTTAGAGAGAGAGGAAGGGAGAGGGAGAGAGGGATGGAAACATTGATGAGAGAGAAGCATCAACATCAATCAGCTGCCTCCTACACTCCCTGCACTGGGAATTGAGCCTGCAACCTGGACCTGTGCCCTGACTGGGAATCAAATCAGTGACCTCTTGGTGCATGGGATGATGCTCAACCTATAAGTCACACTGGCTGGGCACAGCCAGTTTTTTTAAATAAATACTTTTAATTGATTTTTAGAGAGAAAGAAAGGGAGAGGGAGAGAGAGAGAAAAAACACATCACTGTGGGACCAAAACATCTTTTGGGCCACCTCTTGCACCCCCCCATTGGGGATCAAGCCCAAAACCCTAACATATGCTCTGACCAGGAATCACACATGTAGCCTTTCCATGCACCGAATGATGCCCAACCAACTTAACCACACTGGCCGGGGCATTTCTAGTCTTCTTTTGAGACATTTGGATTGTTTACAGTTTCTAGCTATTATTAATAATAAATACTACCATAAACATTCTTATGTATATACTTATCGACACAACTTTGCACACATTTCTATTGGACATATATGTAGAAAAGGACTTGCTAGATCACTGGGAATGTCAATAGAAGTTTTTCAAAGTGGGTGTACCAATTTACACTCTCATCAGCAGTAGAGGAGAGATCACATTCTCATTAACTCTTGGTAGTATAAAACTTTAAAAAAATATTAGTCATTCTGGTGGCTATATAGAGGTATCACATATAGTATATGGTAGTATTGCATCATTGTTTTAATTTGCATTATCTGGTAAATGATGAAGTTGAGAAGCTTTTAAAATATTTCTTGGTCATTCAGATACTTCTTTTGTGAGATCCCTGTTCAAGACTTTTTTCTGCTTTTTTTTTTTTTGTCAAGTTGACTTTTATTTATTGATTTGTAGCAGTTCCTTATATATTCAAAATATGACCCCTTGGTCAGTTACAATTTTTGCATATTTCTTCTCCTCTTTGCAGGGCTTGCCTTTTTACTCTCTTAATAATATCATATGACAAACAGAGGCTTTGAATTTTAATGTAGTCAATTATTTACTTTTTTCTCTCCTTCCTTCCTTCCTTCCTTCCTTCCTTCCTTCCTTCCTTCCTTCCTTCCTTCCTTCCTTCCTCACCCGAGGACATTTTTGCATTTATCTTCAGATAGAGTGGGAGGGAGAGAGGGGGGAAGAGAGAGAGAAAAGGATGTGAGACAGAAACATTGACTGGCTGCCACCCACACGACCCCAACCCGGGCCAGGGACAAACCACAACTGAGGTACGTGCCCTTAGTGGGAACTGAAACCAGGTCTCTCTGGTCAGCGGGCCGATGCTCTAACCGCTGAGCCAAACTGGCTAGGGCTATGATTAGTGCTTTTAAAAATTATTTTTACTTAATTTCTTTCTCAAAGAAAAAAATGTTTGTTATCTTTTTAGAGCACTGTTGTTTGGCCTTTCAGATTTATGTCTATAACCCACCTGATACTGATTTTTATAATTGGTGATTTATGTCAATAGATTCTTATGAATTCTTTTGTAGCAAATGTGAATTATTTAATTTCTTTTTTGTTCTTTCTTTTATTTATTTATTTTTTTCTAGCCCTAGGCCTTTAACTTTTTTTTCTTGTCCTATCACTCTGGCCAAGATTTTCAGTACAATATTGATTAGAAGTGGGGATAGCAGAAATCATTGTCATATGGCACATCTCAAAGGCATGTTCTCAGCATTTCAGAAAGTAAGATGTTTCCACAAAGGTTTTTTTTTTCTAGATATCTTTGATTAACTCGAGTAAATTCCTTTTTATTCTTGGTTTTCTAAAAGTTTTATATCATGACTAAATATTAAATTTTATCATATGCATTTTCTGTACCTACTGAGATTAACATTTGATTTTTCTTCATTATTCAGTTAACATAATGAATAATATAGACGAATTTTTCAATGTTACACTAACCTTGCATTTAGGAACAAACTCAATTTATTTAGCATGTATATCTTAATTATATATTGCCGGAACAATTATCCTAATTTTTTGTTGTTGTTAATCCTCACCAGAGGATATTTTTCCATTGATATTTTTTCCTTCTAGAGGGAGAAGGAAGAGAAAGAGAGAGACAGAGAGAGAGAAATAGTAATGTGAGAGAGACACATCGTTTGGTTGCCTCTTGAATGCACCCCAATCAGAGCCAGGAATCGAACCTGCAACCCAGGTATGTGCCTTTAACTGGAAATTGAACCCGTGACCCTCCAGTGTGCGGACTGATGCTCTAACCACTGAGCCATGGCGGCCAGAGCTCATTTTTCTACTATTTTAATGAAAGTTTTTGTATTTATGTTCATGAGTGAGGTCTGTAATTTTTCTTTCTTATGTTATTCTTGTCAGGGTTTGGTATCAAAACTACATATCATAAAATGAGTTGAGAAGTATTTTATCTCAGAAAATGAGCTGAAAAGTATCTCTTCTTTTTCTATTCTCTGGGAGTTTGTATAATACATTTGATAGAATTTTCCTGTGTAGCCATCTGGGCTGAGAGTTTTCATTATGAATTATGAATAGCCCTATTTAGATTTTCGATTTCTTCTTGTGTCTGTTTGGCAAGTTGTGTTTTACTAAAAAATGTGTTCATTTTACCTAATTTATTTCAAAATTATTGGTGTACAACAGATGATACTATCATTTTCTGACACTTTTTTTTTTTTACAGATTATGCAGTGATATCTCCTTTTTCATTGGTTATTTGTTCCTACTCTCTTTTTTTCTTTGATTAGTCTTTCCAGCTGTTTATCACCTGTCTCAGTTTTTTCAAAGGACCAACTTCTGACTTTTTCCTGTAAAACGGGAATGAGCCATTCTCATGGACTGTCATATGTATTAAGCGAGGTCATGAGACTAGCTAGCACATTGCACGTGGTAAGTGGTCAAAAAATGGGAACGCCTGTCACTGCTGTTATTATTGTTGTGAGTAGGTCCTGTCCCCATCAGAGGACTCCTTTAGGCCCCTTTTTGGGAGGAAGGAGCAAGTCTCTTGGATCCACAGCCTTTGGGCAGTGAGCTTTGGGTGATGGGAGCAATGACCGACCTGAGCCACATCAACCGCAGACGAGAAGATTGAGAATCAGTTAGAGAAAGAGAGACGAAGGAACAGAGAGGGTGAGAAGAGAGGCCCCAACAGCTCTGTCTGCCCTGAGCCTCCGACCACACATTTTCTTCCCAGCGTCAGCCACAAACGCTCTCTAAGAAAGTCCCCCCACCTTTCCCCGGGGGCCTCCGACATGCTTTCAGCGGGCTCCCTGGAGAACTTCAGCAAACTCTCAAGACCTAGTTATATTCAATTTACTTGAGTTTTATCCGAGTGCCAGTCAGCGTTGTTCTTGATAAGCTGCCCTGAAATCAAGCAGTGGCCAGCGAGGTCTGGCTTCGTGATCCTGCCTCACTCTCTGTCTGTGGCTCCCCAAGTGACCTTGGAAAGACCAATAACCTCACAGAGCTGTCCCTGAGCCTGCAGAGTCCTGTCAGAGCCCCGGAGACTGGCCAGAGCAGCATGAGACTGGCAGTTGCCTCAGCAGGCAAGGTGGGTATGCTCCCTGCTTTTGTCCTCTGGGGAATTTCTGCTGCTGTTCAGACCGCCCCCCATCCCCCCCAAAAAAGCAGCAGAAAAGGCCTGGGCAGAACTGTCTTGGCAGTTTGCTTTGAGTGACTGACCTGATCAGGCCTAAAAGCCAGGACTGTGTGGGGGAGTCCAGGTGTGCAGTGTCATCCAGAGGCCAAGTCACTGTGGTCACTGGCATCCTCTGCATCTCTGGAATGACTGTGGATCGATGAAGCCGTGATTGCTCCCCGCCCCGAGCACTGCACTGCGCGTCTCAGGGAGAGGAAATGGTCCATCGATAACAATAACAATTTACCCTCAGCAAACAGTTATTTAACCACATGTTGATTTCATTAAGGCTGGATCACAATCATCATCCTAATAACAGTGTGTGTTTCCCACTTTCCCTCCTAAGAGGAAATGGTTTGAGAGTACAGCCCTTGTTTGATGGGCTGGCATTGAATTGTGAGCTATTAGCTTGTCATTAAGAGGAAGAAAGGAAAAGGTGTTGGGCACATGTTGGATCCGAAGGATTTAATGCCGTTTTTCTGATAAATTAATGAAATCATTTATTGGCCAAATAATTTTGAGTACCCACCTCGTGCAATATACTGATGCCAAGGAGGCAGCAACTGAACGAGATAGGCTCAGTGTATTCATTATCTATTGCCACGTAACAATATTGCCACGCATTTAGCAGCTTAAGTAACAAACATTTGTGATCTCAGAGTTTCCCTGGGTCAGGAGTCCGGGCATAGCTTAGCTGAATCTCTGCAAGATGTCAATCAAAGTCTCAGCCAGAGCTGGGTTCTCATCTGAAGGTTGGGCTGGAGAAGGATCCACTCCTGAGCTCATGGAGCAGTTAGCAGGGCCCAGGTGCTTGCAAGTTAAGCCCAAGAGCCTAAGTTACCAGCTAGCTGTTGGCTGGAGGTTGCTCTCAGTTCCTTGCCATGTGGCCCTTCTCAACACAGCCATTCGCTTCAAGCAAAGCCAGCAAGAGAGGGAGTTTCCTAGTATGGCAGACATTATGATTTCAGTCGAATTGACATCCCGTCACCTCTGCCATATTGTATAGTTAGAAAGTCTTAGGTCCTGCCCACACTCAAGAAGGTGGGGTAGGGATTCGGTCAAGCTTACAAAGCCAGGCTGATGAGTGGAAAGGACACTGAGCTAGGAGGTTCTTGATACCGAGTTCTTGCTACTGATAGGTCTCTGTCCATGTCTCTGACTCGGTTCCCCCATCTGTGAAAGGACATGAGCCAGATGATTTCCAGAGTCCCTTCAAGTGCTGACGATGCTCTGATTCTATCTGGCCAATCTGCCCTCCATATCAGCACCTGATCCGGGACTGGCATCCAGCTGTCTCCACTCTGGGCTTTGTCTTTGGAAGCCCGGACTCAGTGATGTTGGGGACCATAGCCAAGGGCCCTTCTCTGAGTGTGGCTGCCTGGTGGACTGGATGCCCAGACAAGCCCTTTTACTGGAGACAATTTTGTCTTCCGAAGCATGTGAGGAGTTCACCCAGCAGGAAGCTGCTCTGCTGGGTTTAATCTGTGGTGTGTTTATTAAGATTAGAGTTTTAATTAAAATTGACATTTCAAAGACTATCTGTGAGGGAGCTCTGCTTTAATGAAAAGCACATCGCAGTGGCACAGGTGCCCTCCCACGTGATCGAGGAGGTGTTTGTGGAACTGATGGAGGAGCACCCAGTTCTCTCCTCCTCTGGCTGGATTAGCTCACGATGTGCTGATGTCAGTGGCCCACCCTGGCGGAGTCACGGGTGAAGGGGCAGTGCTGGTCAGACCCTCCGGGACGATGACTCCCCCCAGCTCTGTTAACCCTTTGGGGTTCAGTTTCCTCACATGTCAAATGGGCTGCTTGATTATCCACTTTTTCAGAAAACACTTGCTGAACGTTTATTCGGGGTTAAAACTCCTAATCTTTCTCCTAAAGAACTTCACAAGGTAAGGGGAGCTGAGGCAAGAAAATCAATGTAGGCGTTGGCCAGGTGGCTCAGTTGGTTGGAGCATCGTCTCATACACCAAAAGGTTGAGGGTTTGATTCTCAGTCAGGGCACATACCTAGGTTTTGGGTTTGATCTCCGGTCGAGGTGTGTACAGGAGGCAACTGATCAATGTTTCTCTCTCTCTCTCTTTAAAATCAATAAATATATCCCTGGGTGGGGATAAAAGAAAGAAAAGAAAATCAATGTAGGATAAGGCCCTTAGCCCAGTGCCTGGTGCATAAAAAGCTCCTGTGATAATTCATATGTCTGGGTGCTGTGGAGCCCAGAGGAGGACTCTTCAAGTCCCATTGCAGGAAAATAAGCCATGCTTCCAAGAAGATGCATGATCATTATTTGGCACTGCAAATATTTATTGAGCACTGACTATATGCCACGCACTGTCCCTGGTGACAGGGACAGTGGTGAGCAAAGCAGACACTGACCTTGTCTTCCAGAGCTTAGCTTTTCAAGGAGATAACAACAATAATAGCAATGCCTTCTATTTACAGAGCCCTTATCATGTGCTGTTTTATTTACATGTCTCATTTCATTTAATCCTCACCAACAACTGTATCATGTAGGTACTACTATTTTTCCCTTTTATAGTTGAAGAACCTGAAGCTCATAGAGGGTTGGGGACCTGGCCTAAGGTTGCCCAGCTAGGAAACCGCAGAGCTGGGGGTCCTCCCAGGGACGGGGTCACTTAGAGCCTGAATACTTCACCAATATGGAAATTGGGTTCAGGACCGAAATGGTGTACAGCTAGTGAAGGGGCAAACCTGTTGTAAGAACGAATGTGTATAAGTGTGTGTGTGTGTGTGTGTGTGTGTGAGAGAGAGAGAGAGAGAGAGAGAGAGAGAGAGAGAGAGAGAGAGCCAGGCGGGGACGGGGGGCACTGAGTGGTGGTGGGGCTGTTGCTGGCCAAGCATTCCTCCGTGCAGCCCAGGACATGCCCTCTTCTCACTTCCCGTGACACTTGCTGGTGATGGGAGGGGAGCAGTCTCTTGAGAAAAGTGAGGGGAAGTCGCTGCCTTCTCTTAATTGAGGGACTACTTACATCAATGTGAAATCCAAAGACAGAGAGGGATGTCGGGGAACTCATGTCAAAGTCCTTTCTTTCAAAATATTTATCCCTCTGGGCCCAGGGGTGTCTGGCGTGAGGCATGTGTTCCTGGGCCAAGACACCATCCCTGCCCACGCTCGACGAGGGGGTGGAAAGGCTCAGCCTTCAGAGGCCTCCTTCTGAGAGACCCTCTCAGTCTGGGGGGAGGAGACAGGGTTCCATCATCAGACTGGATGAAAGAAACCAGGCCCTGTGTCCCCAACGCTGAGTCAGGAGACGCTACAGAGGCTGGGCCAGCAGCTGGGTGGCCCCAGGTGGGACTCATCAGAGAGCCTGCGGGAGGACTCAGTCTTCATATGGGAGTCTGATTATGCCGGTTCTGATAACCCACACTCACTGTAACCCTGGGATAAGTGCTTGTAACTACCTAGTACCCACCAGGAAACCGAAGCACAGAGATGAGAGGGTCCTGAAGCTAGCGCAGCTGTCATACCCAGATCAATGAGCTGAGGCCACAGAGGTTAAACTTGTCCCCGGTCAGGCAGCTCGTGGTGCTGGCACAGCTCCAGAGACTACGCTCTTTCTGCGGTGCAGGCCCTGTGGAAGTTCTGGAGGTTCTGTTGTGTTGCCGACTGCGAAGGAAGGGAAAGGGCCTAGAGCTCATGAAGAAGCCCAAGGGGCCCGGTGCCCCTTCTCAGCCTTTGGTGGCCTTGCCTGAGAATGACACAGGGCTGAGTTGGGGGATGTGGCTGAAGGAAGCCACAGAACCTGGACTGAGATGGGGGTGTCCCCAGAATCGCAGTTCATGAGTGACAGTCAGAAATGGAACCAAACCCGCTCCCGCCCCCACTCCAGAGTCAGGGCTCTTTCCCATGGTTACAGGCTGCCATGACCCCGTGAAAGGTCATCGCTTATCAGAGATATTAGAGACACCCAGTGAGACATGGGGGCTGGGCCCGATGATCATTGAATGTTTCCCTAAAGTTAATTAATTAATGAATGCACTAAACATTCATTCTTCTTCAGACACCCTGCCAAGCATTTTTTACCCCCGTTGTTGTTGTTTTTTTTGTTTTTCTTTATTAATTTTAGAGAGAGGAAGGGAGAAAGAGACATAGAAACATCGATGAGAAAGAACATCGATTGGCTGCCTCCTGCATGCCCCTCACTGGGGTTTTGGCCCACAACCTGGGCATGTGTCCTGACTGGGAATCGAACCGGTGATCCCTTGGTGCGGGGGTTGATGCTCAACCACTGAACCACACCGGCCAGGCAAGACATTGTTTATTCAGTTTACAAACATGTCCTAGATGCTGGGTGTACAGAGAAAACAAGAGGCGAGGCCCTCACTGTGCAACCACCCCCACAGCTAGCTGTGATTTTCCCCATTTTATAGATGAGGAAACAGTTGCCGAGGGATTGAGGGACTCACTAGAGTCACTCAGTTAGTAAGTGGCAGAGCCGAGATTTGAACCCAGACTGTCTTTACCATTTCAGCATGTGGCCTCCCCTTGAAGCCCTCCCAAATTTATTCACAGAGAGGCTTGGTTTGGCTCTTTATTCCCAAAGCCAGACTCCCCCCCAGTGTCTGCCCATGTTCCCATGACCAGCCTAACGTCACCGTGCTATCAATTCCATCTGAAGGCGAACTTTCCAGAGTCTCGTTTTCTCCTGCCCAGCTATCTCTGCAGTTCACTCAGGGCACTGAGAAAAACCACGCCTTTGTACTCTGCCCTTAGCGCCAGTTGCTTCTGCCCAAGTCCCCTTCCCTTCTCTTTTCCAACCTCAGAGGATCTAGTCATCCTTCAAGACCCAGGTCAACTGCCCCCTCCTCTGGGAAGCCTTCCTTGATTCTCCGAGGCACAGACTGTCCTCTATGCTCCCCAACCCCTACCCCTTCAAACATTTTTCATGGGTGTCTTGGTATATTCACCCACATGCCTGTCTCTCCCACGTGCCTGTGAATTCTTCAGGGTTGGGACCACCCACGTGGCTCTTATTCCTGTTGTATCCATAGTCCCTGGAACATGCTAAGTGCTCAGTAAATGTCTGTGGAATGAATGCACGGGGACGGCATGGCCCCTGTCTCCTCTGATCTGCATCCTAGCTACAGACCTCCCTTCAGTCCAGCTCTGTCCTCACTCTCTGCCCCAGCTGCTGAGTCTGGGTTTAGGCCTTAGATGCTCCATTAACTAATAATAATGAGTCACTGTACTAGCCTCGGGAGCATTGCAAATGCTACAGTGTCAGGGGAAGGCAGTGGGATGTGGAATTTCAATGAAGCTGGCATGGTTCTTGAAACAGAGAAAATGCCACGTGCGGTCTTTTTCTCTGTTATAGCTCATGTGCCAGGCCTCACACACTAACTTAGAATTATTCCACTCCAGCTCTAATCCGAGGCTGGCTGCAGGGGTTGCAAATCAGTGTCACATGTCTGGTATGGCAGGCTGAGTAATGGGCCCCCCAAAGACGTCCACGTCCTAATCCCCAGAGCCTGTGACTGTGTTACTTCACGTGGCAAAAAGAAAACAGATTCTCTCCCAAGGGCTTCCAGAAGGAGCCGCCCTGCCGATTCTTTGACATTAGCCCAGTGAAACTGACTTCAGGCTTCCGACCTCCACAACTGTAAGAAAATACATTTGTGTTGTTTAAGGCCAAATTAAGTAATTTGTTACAGCAGTAATAGGAAACTAATACATGAGGCTACTCCTTCTTCTGGAGACTCTGATAAAATTTTGCAGTATCTTTTCTGGATGTAGTCAGAATCTTCTTAACGCAGTACATCTGGCAGCCACTAATAATGGATCAGAGTTGGAAAGGGGAGCTGAAACCTATTTGATATTTTGTATTTGAACTGGTCCAAATACCCCCTTCAAAGGTTTGGGAAATGGGAGCCCAGACGGATGAGGTCTTTCCCAAGGACATGCAGTCCACTAGCAGCAGGACTGTCTTCTGCATGCCCAGGCTTTGATGTCAGCCCCTTAAAAGCCCATGTTGCCAGCGGAGGCATCGATGGTGATACAACATTCTGGCTTGGACTGAGCTCTCCTGCAGGAACCATGCCTTTCTTTTTTTTCCCCCATGCATTCAGGGCTGGGTAAAGAAATGGTCCTGCGGGGGCTTTGCTGGCTCCTCTCACTGTCCGCTTCTCTGCAGCACAGGTTTTGCCAAGGACTGGCCTCTCAGGGCAGATTCGCTCATCAAAGCTCTCTGTGGAGATCCCAGCCACCCTGCTAATGACTTACCTGGGGAATCTTTCAGCTTTGCTCAAATCTCTCCCTCAGGAAACCTGAGCTTGTGAAATGAAAGTCCTTAGGGGAGATAGCTTTTACCTGAGAGGAAGAGATACTGGGACATTAGCCTCTGCAGCAGGTGGGTAAAGTTACAGCCTCACATGAAATGATCACGTCTCTACCCAGGTTTATTAGCCAGGTATCCCCTGGGGGCGCAGCTGTGGCTGAGCAGGTCATTTCTTCCTCAAAGACTCTTGGAGGCTCCCACTGCTTTTCCAAACAAAGTTCTGCTCATCGGGACATTTCCCAGTTCTCCTTGTTTGGGCTTCAGCTTTTCTTTCCAGCCTCATTTGCCACTCTTCTTCCTCTAATGCTACAGGGAAACTGACTGTTCTTGAAGAACAGCAGGGAAACAGCCTGCCCATTAGTGGCAGCACTAAGTCCTCCATGCTTTTCATCCTGCCTTCCAACATGCAGCAGGGCAGGAGACATGCATTCATGGCGTACAAAACCGTAAATTCACGTTGTAGCCTTGAGTTTTCTGATTGCAAAATCCCGTCTGAACAAGTCTCATTGTTTGGCTTTGTAGGTACTGGGGACTGAATGCAGAGAAATGATTTTGCATGTTGAGTTGGGAGCCCTGGGTTTGGTTCCTGTTCTCGCCCGAAACAGTGCGACTCTGGGCAGTCCCCAAGGACTGGACTGCATTATCTTTAAGTCTCTTTCTGGAAGACATTTCTATTTTTTCCCCAACAGCTGAAAAAATCGTTCTGAACTGGTAAGGAAGAATTGCCCCAGGGTCGGTGGAAACTGGCCTGGGGACAAAGGGCCAGACCCGGGAGTTCGGGAGTTCGGCTCAGAGGTAGGAAGGGATCACAAGCAGGGCTGCAGGACTGCAGACCGGACTGAAAAGAGAAAGCGGAACTGTGGGTCCTGGCATAGGGTAACGTCAGCTAATTGTGCAGACCGTTCACTTACACAGTGTCAGTGCCCTGCCCTGCGCTGGACCCCGAGGGAGGGGCGGGGCTATAGCAGCAAGCAGGCTGGAAAAGGTTCTTAGTCTCAAATAGCAACGTAGACTCAGTAAGGGGGAGTAGGGGAAGACAGGCAGTTAAACAGGCAGTAACAATACGGAGTGATGGGGTGGGGAGGGTGGACAGAGCCACAGGAACAGAAGGAGAGTTCCTGTCATAGTACAGGAGGGGTCAGAGAAGGATTCTTGGAGAATGCCACCCTTAACCTCAGATATCTGGTCATTTCAAGTGAGGAAGACAGGAAGGGTTCTAGGCAAAGGTTCAGTAAAGGCAGAAAATGCTCAAGTCTGAGAGGTCGGTGAATAGCTTGAGTGATGGACAGAGGAGGAGACTACAGAGTGAGGGCTGGAACATAGGCAGCTGCTTTGTAGCCAGTGGGAGAAATAGAGCAGAGGAAATGAGCATTCATGTCTGGCTCCATAGGATTTCTCTGTCTGGTGTACATATAGTCTGCACCCTGCAGCCTAGGCAGAGGGCCCAAGGCCAAGAACCTCAAGGTATAAGACTGAGGCTATAATTGCTGAAGAGCTGAGGGTGGAGCGAGGCAGAGGACAGAGAGAAGTGACAGTGTGTCAGGCATGGGGAAGGAAAGAAACACTTATTGAAAACTTGCTATGAAGCTTGGGGCTTAACCTCAGTTTTTTCATAAGAAAATGGGGTTACCTCTAAGACTAGGGTGAGGTTTAAACAAGATAATACACATTCAATGCTTAGCATGCAGCCTGACGCACAGTGAGTAGTTAATAAATCATAGCTATCTTTGTTACTATTACATGTTCATCCGTTGAGTGCCTACTATGTGCCAGGCACTGTCTAGGTGCTGGGACACATCCATAAACAAAACCAACCGAAATTGTGCTTTTGGAGTGACAATTCACTGCCCACTCCCTTCCTATTTTCAAGCCTGTGAGGAGGGTCTTATCACCCCTATTTTATAGATGAGGACGGGACACTGAGAGGCTGTGTGACTTGTCCAAGGTCTCGAAGCTAGCAAGTGGCAGAGGACATACTTGAACCCAAGTCTGTGTGATGTCATACCCAAGGTTGCCTCCACTACCCCTCCCTACTGCAATATAAAAAACAACATGGAATTAACTATTGCTTGTATGTTATCAGTTCTATTTCAACATGGCTTTTCTGTGATGGTCCAGAGTTTAAACTCTGTCTCGTCATTCCTGTAAAGCATGCATACCCACCAGGCCATGTCTGGGATAAAGGTCTGGACATGATTGCTTTCCTCATTGAACCAACAAGAACTTCTGGGCAAGCAGAGAGGGATTGTAGCCGGAGTAGCGAGGACGGTTTCCTGGAAGAGGCTGGGCCTGCAGGTGCAGGGGAGGGAAAGGAGAGGTGAGGGTGTAGGAATGGTTTAAACAACAATCCAAAGGGAGGGAATGCATGGTGTGTTTCTGTGTGGAGGAATGACGTACGTGCGTGCACGCATTGATTGCTTCAGCAAATACTTGGTGAGCACCTACCATGTCAGGTACTGCCCTAGGCACTGGGAATCACAGCCAAGAAGATGTGCTAGGTTCCTGCCCTCCTGGAGCTTACTGTGTGTATGTGTGTGTGTTGGGGAGGCACTGGGAGAAGGCACATGCAGACAAGAGCATTCACCCCAGCAGAGTCTCCTTGCCCTGATTTTTGCTCCCCCGGCTTTGCTTCTTGATTTGTTCCCAGACCAGAGGGAAAGGTACAGACTCCAGGAAGCTGCCTCTGGGCTCAGAAGTCCCAGATGCAGGTGGGGTGCGGGGGGGGGGGAGGCGCTGCACTGAGGGTGAGGGGCCTTGGCTCATCCTTGCAGGCTGATGTTCCCTTTTGGTGTGGATCTTTTATCTACTAGCTCAGACAATCGATGCTAATTCAGTCTTCTGAGACCAAATGAAACAGCCAGCTTTTAAAGGGCTCGGGCTCTCTTTTCTGATTACCAAACGACCTACACAATCACTCTCACTCCAGCCTGCCCCGGAGGCCCTGTCGTTGACAAAGCCTGACCAGGCACTCTCTCTCTGCTGGGAACTGGCTAGGACTTCTTCCGAGCTTGCCAAATGGAGAGGAGACTGGGGGAGCAGGAGCCTGGCCAGGGATCCCAGAGGCCTGGTTCTTGCCCCTGATCTGCAATTAACTCCCTATGGGACTCTAGGATTTTCTATTCCCACCATCCCCATTCTCTGGGCCTCAGTTTCCCCATTTGTAACATGAGGACCATCTCAGAGGTCCCTCCCCACTCCAACATTCTAAGTCATTTATGATGCCAAATTATACTACTCCAGCCTTAAACTGTCCCCAGGGACTTCTCTGGAACCCACGACTCGTATGAAGCTTGCACAATGGTTAGTAGCTCAGTGATTTGTGTGTGTGTGTGTGTGTGTGTGTGTGTGTAGATATATACTGATTTGAACATTTCCAAGACATAGCAAGTGAAAAAATCAAGCAGCAGAATGGTTTCTATGTGATACCAGATGCACACCTTACACATGCTTATACAAGCCCACACACACATAGAAGATGTGAATATCTCTGGAAGGATCTGTAAGAGCCCTGTAACCTTGGAGGAAGGGATCTGAATGTCTAGGAAGGAGATTTCTATTTCACTGAACCTTTTTGTACTTCTGCTTATTTGAACCATGTGCATCGTGCCTTTGAAAATTAACAATTTCCGAAATAGAGCATGGACTTTGCCATCAATCCGTTTATTCGCTTAACAAATATGTATAAAGCATCAATTATGTGCCAGGTACTGACACAGGAAGTGGTGACTAAGTCCGTCCCTGCCCTCAGGAAGACCACATTCTAGACTGATCATAAAGATCAATAAACATGTACTACGGTGCCAGGCGGGGTAGGGGCATGAAACACACAGCACGGACGTGGATGTGAAGCCTGGCTTTCCATTCACACATCGTTCGACCCTGAGGAGGTTGTTTCACCGCGTTGATCTCAGTTTCCTCATCTATAAAGTGCTAGTAATAATGAGACCTGCTTCATGAAATTTTTGTGAGATTTAAATAAAATGAATAACAGTGCCTAGGATATAATACATGCTTAATAAATGTTGGTTATTGTTGTGGTTAATTTTGCTGGGGGGGGGTCCAGTCAAAGCTTCCATCCCAATCCCTGTGATGGCGCCAGACTTCTTACTATTGGGTGTCACTGTCTGGTGACACTGTCTGAAGCTCCTTGCCAAGAAGGTAGATGCAACCTAGGGACAGAGGAGGGTTTTTCCTCAGGGTTTCCCAAGCAGGCTGGCCTTCAGACTCTCTGGAGTTTCCAAGAAAGACCTGTGGGCCTTAGTCCCTGAGTGCTGGCTCGGTGACACAGGGCAGGGTCTCAGCATCTCTTTGGAGGCCACACTGCCATGACCAATCCAGTGACAGGTGCTTCTAGGGCAAATGGGGCTGGGAGCTTTTCCTTTGCACCCCAGCCAGACTTTACAATAGTCTAGAGCAGTGGTTCTCAACCTTCCTGATGCCGCGACCCTTTAATATAGTTCCTCATGTTGTAGTGACCCCCAAGCATAAAATTATTTTCATTGCGCCCTGGCTGGTTTGGTTCAGTGGTTAGAGTGTCAGCCTGCAGGTAGGAGAGTCCCGGGTTTGGTTCCCGCTGGGGGCATGTACCTTGGTTGCAGTTTGTCCCCGGCCCCAGTTGGGGTTGTGTGGGTGGCAACTAGTTGATGTTTCACTCTCACATTGATGTTTCTCTCTCTGTCTCTTCTCTCCTCTCTCCCTCCTGCTCTATCTGAAGATAAATGCAGAAAATGTCCTCAGGTGAGGATAAAAAAAAAAAATTATTTTTGTTGTTACTTCATAACTGTAATTTTGCTACTGCTATGAATCGCCATCAGAAATATGTGTTTTCCGATGGTCTTAGGCAACCCCTATGAAAGGGTCGTTCGACCCCCCCAAAGGTTCGTGACCCACAGGTTGAGAACCTCTGGTCTAGAGTCAAACCCAGAGATCCATCTGTGCTAAAAAACAACAACAAAAAACAAACACAGTTGCTAATTCATTGACTTAAAGCTTGTTGGGTTCAACCGGTGTGGCTCATTCAGTTAAGCATCATCCCATGCACCAAGAGGTCATGGGTTCGATTCCCAGTGCCTGGATTTTGGGTTTGATCCCCAGTAGGGGGAGTGCAGGAGGCAGCCTATCCTTGTTTCTCTCGTATTGATGTTTCTAGCTCTCTTTTCTTCTCCCTACCTCTCCCTCTGAAATTAATAATTTAAAAAACCCAGCTTGCTGGGTGCATGCATGTGTCTGTGTCCCTGCGTGTGTGTGATATGTAGGAACAGGGAAAGAAAGGGTGTGCAGTCTGGTGCAGGGTGAAACCCAAGAAGGGAAGTGTTTGCTTCTCAAGAGGAAATAAAATTCAAAGACAAAATCAGTGCCCTGGGAGACTCTGCGAATCTCACCTGCATTCAGTGAATCTCATTCAGTGTAGCTTTTTATGCAAATCTACACCAGCAAATTCCAGGCCCTGCTGGGAGTCCTGGGAGGGTGGGCTCATTTCCGAAGCCCTGGAGGAGGAGAATCTAGCAGGAGGCCCCTCCTGAAAGCTAAAGATAAGAGGCTGGCCGTGGCCCACAGAACTCGTTGGACAGTTCCTGGTGATAGCTTCCTAGCCACACACAAAATATGTATCTATGGCTTTTTGACACAAACTCAAAACGTCAAATTTTTTCAAATTATTTTTGAGCAGCAAAGTCCCCTTTTACGTAAAGGAGGTTTTAAATGCAACACTGACATAGAAAAGAGAAAAAAAGCAAGCGGCTCTGGTCCCAGTATGGAAATGGGATGGGGGCCCAGTGCCCCGCCCATTCAGGTTACACCTACCCACCTTTACCAGGCCTTTCTTCAGGCAACAGAGGTCTCAACGCAGATTAAAAACCCTCAAGCTCCCTCACCTTCTCTACTTCACCGGTGGAGAACCTTCCCAGTCCCCTGCAGCTGTGTCTACATCCCCTTCTACTCAACAGGGGCCAGCTGGCCACCACCTGGAGCTCAGTGCTGTCCTCGGCTGGAGGGCCAGTTCGTTCTGGAAGAAGGAATCTTAAATAGGCTGTGGCCAGCAGCTTGGGAAACGATTCGCTGGTTCCTCTTTCTATGACTCTGCCACACTGCCAGGTCATAGATTCTGAGGTCAGAGGTTCAAATCCTGACTCTGCCACTGAAATCTGTGTGATCTTAGGTAAGTCCCCTAACCTCTCTGAGCCTTTATTTTCTATTCCATGGTTTCTGTATCACTGCTTTGTGTGAGAAGTAGAGGAGCTATTAGATGCCAGGTGTAGCAAAGGCATATGCCCACATGAGCCAGGGAAGCAATCGAGATGAGTAATCATTGCATGGTGGCCAGCAGGAGAGCATCGTCCTAAAGGGGAGGTTGCCATTCAGACCCACCTGAGTGCTCCCCCGTGGGAAGGCAGGCCGAGGGAATGGCATCTCATCAGTTTTCCAACAACAAAAAAAATAAAACAGAAATTCAGATCTGTATGTAAAATCTCCCAATTTTTTAGACATTAGCAACTAATTTTGTTTTTAAACACTGCAGGTCAAACAAAACACATCTGGAGGGCCAGAAGCTTGCAACCATAGATGCCTGGTAACAGCAGCTGGTACCTAGGAGGCACTCACTAAGCTCCACGACGAGCATGCCTCCTCTACTTTCTCCCCTTCTTTCCGTCCTGATCCATCCCATTGCCTGAGTTCTTCTGAGAAGATCAAGAGAGCTTTGCAAACCCACCCAGCTGAGCCTGGCTCTAGGGACTGCAGGTGACTTGCCCTCCCCACACTCTGGTTTGTTTGTACTCGACACTTCCCTCTGGTCCATGGATGCCTTAGCAACTCTTTGCAGGAGGTTAAAGGCAGCCTGGCAGCTGCAGAGAGTGTGTATTTGGGGAGGACACCTTCAAAGGCACCATCTGGCCTCTCAAGAAATGAAGGGTCTTTGCTCTGGGAGCCCCAGCCACGTTGTATCAGGATTAATCCACTAATCGTCCGCATGGGACTCTCCAGGGCTCTGACGATGTCCTTGGAGGATACACACCTGGAGTTGGTCCAGCTACTTTCATGTCCCCACGCTGGGGAACGTGTGTGGGTGTGTGGGGGCAGGACGAGGGTTGGTCTTTTATTTTCTTCCTTCTCTCGCTCCCTCTCTTCCTTCCCTAATTCTTTCCTTCCTTCCCCCTTCCTTTACCTCCTCCTTTTTTTTTTTTTAACAAAAGTACTAGATGTTTGTATAAATGATACATACTTACTGAAAAAAAAAATTAACTCAGAAAAGTTCAAAGAACAAAGTAAAAAGGCAAAACAAACAAACAAATTCTTTGCTTCTCAGAAAAAAAATCACTGATAACAACCTAGTTTCTTCCCAAATGTCTCTTTCTAGGTAGGTAAACTGATACAGAAATGAGAATTTAATTTTACATGGCTGGGCTCATAAAATATCTGTACAGTTGTCTCTCAAACAGCATGTCTGGGGATGTGTTTCCCCGGCAATGTATTCAGATCTGCACCACAGCTGTGGCAGCAGGATGCTTCTTGGACGCACCATAAATGATTTATCAGGTCTCCTGTTGAGAAGATGTACAAACTGCCCCCCATCAAGATCCTCAGCTTCTCTGGACCCAGCACACGCCATCCCACCCTCGGACACTGGAACATCTTCTAAGCCGCCTTCCTGCTTCCAGGCTCCCCCTGACCGGCCATCCCCACACAGCAGCTGGAGCTGGCTTGTAACCATGCCCCACAGTTCCTGTCACTCCTCTTCTCAGAATGCTTAACTCTCCTCCCATCACTCTTAGAATAAATTCCAAACCACTTACAATAGCTTAACTAGGTCACATTGTCGTGGACGGCCCTGCCCACCCGGCTTCCTCTGGCCTCCTGTCTTCTAGTCCAAGATCATTCATTCCAGGGCCCTCCCCCTAGACCTTTGCTAACTAGGTTTTCCACCGCTCAGGTCTCAGCTCAGAAAGCTCCTCCCCAATGTACCCACCTGCCCCACCCCTTCTTTGTGGGTCCTCTTGCCCCTGCCTGTCATGATGCCATGACCTGCTTTTTATTTTCTTTACAACACATATCACTATGTGAACTCGTCTTGTTGACTTGTGTCCACGTGTATTATTTGCCCATAAGGGCAGGGACCTTGTGTCCCAGAACCTGGTACCCAATAGTCCTTTGTGGAATAAAGGAGCCAACCACCCAGACTCCACAAACCCCAGCACTCTTAAAATCCTTATTCCCTCTTTGCCTTGTTTTTTAGTTTTTTGTTTTTTTCTGAATTTCTCTCTTAAAATAACTCACTTTGCAAAGGAAGCTTGAGTGTCTCTCTGCTCCCTGCACCCAAGAGTCCGATCCGGGAGCCACTCCAGCCTCTTCTCGGCTTCATCTCCCACACATCTCACCACGGACCCTTCTCTTCAGTCGAACAGGAGTTTTGACCCTCCCTCTGCCAGGAAGACTCCTCAAGCGCTACCCTCTCTCGCTCTTGCCATCTGACTTCACCATCCTCGGTCCCGCTGGAGTGCCACCACCTCGGAGGCTATCCTGTCTTTAGCTGCAAGAACGGTATTTTCTCTCTTCAGGACTCTCCGGGCCCTTTATTTTTCCACCACTGAGACGTCAGCATTTGATGCCTTCCGACATCGCCACTTGTATCCCTGCCTTCGCCTTGCCTGCTAGACGATGAGTTCCTTGCACGCAGAGACTGTGGCTTGTTTACCTTTTTATAAAAGAAAACATGGAGAAAGTGACTTGCATACATTATTAGCTCTTTTAATCCTCACCAGGGCACTCGGAGTTAGAAGATGTAAATACACTTGTTTTCTAGATGAAGAGGCTCCGAGAGTTTAAGAAACGAGCCAAAGGTAACAGTAGGGAACAAGCGGTGGAGCATGATTTGAATCCACAGCCTGAAGCCTTAACCGGTGAATTCATCTCGGTGCCTGTGGCAAACCCCCTCCCGCTGTTTGTCTTCTCTCGGTGCAGCAGCTGCAGGCCCTCGGCTCCCCCGGCTCCCCGACCCTCAGGGGACCTGCAGGGGTACTGTTAGTGTTAACAAAACAAATCAAAGGGCTGAGCTCTCAAATCCAAATCTGAGTGTCTGCCTGTGGGGCTCCCCGTCATTACTCACTGATGAGTCAAGAGTCAGGCTTGGGGTGATTGCTATCACACGTTTGCGCTGAAGTGTTTCTCTAAACTATGCCCATGCCTCCATCTCTCCCTCCGTATCCAGCTGGGAATACACTTGGCAACTTCTCTGTTTGTTTCTGTGACAACACCTGCTCCCCCCCTTCCCCACTTTCTTCACTGTTTCTTTTCTCTTTCTTCAGCCCCTTCCTCTTTCCTGAAGTTTACTGCTCAGTGATCTCTCAATGAAAACCGTTCCTGATCAAATGTGTGACTTTGGCAAAGCCCCTGGACTCCTCAGTAGCTGTATCTGTCCCTTCTGTAACCGAGGAGGTCTGACCACTGATGAAGTGATGTTCCAGGGAGCGGATGGGATCTGCCCAGGGTCACATGGCAAGTGGACTCCTGGCACTGAATCCATGTAAGAGTACAAAAATATTAATGAAGCCTCATGTACGCATCACCCAAACTCAACAATTAGCCTCATGGCCAATCTCATTTCTTCACTCTCTCCCACTTCCTCCTCTTGATTACTTAGAAGGAATGGCTTCCTAGGGTGCCCTTGACTGGGCTCGGCCCTTGAGCAGAGTTATAGAAGAAAAGTTGGCCTCGGTGGCGGTGGGGTCCTTCACAGTGTGGTGTCGCCCTCCTTGTAGTTACCCTTTTCATTCTCTCCTGGCCTCCCTCTGAGTCCTTGTTAAGGGACCAGTCACACAAGGCGCTCTCCTGGGCCACTGAAATCTAGAAGTCTCCAGAAAAGCAAGCCCCAGAGGAAAGCCAAACCTCTTGGGAAAGGTTTTCAGACCTAGATTGCGAATATTTCATCTTCCATAGAAAAAATTTTTAAACCTATACGAAAGTATAATGAGTATTTTATTTTTTTTATCCTCACCTGAGGACTTTTTTTCCCCATTTTTGTTCCGATAGAGTGGGAGGGAGAGAGAGGATGACAGAGAAAGAGAGAGAAACATTGATGTGAAAGGGACACATCGAATGGCTGCCTCCCGCACGACCCCAACCAGGGCCTGGGATGAATCGCAACTGAGGTACGTGTCCTTGGCCGGAATCAAACCCAAGACTCATTAGTCCATGGGCCGAGGCTCTAACCGCTGAGCCAAACTGACCAGGGCAGTATAATGAGTATTAATGAACCTGCATGTACCCACCACCCAGCCTGAACAATTAGCAACTCATGACCAATCTTGTTCAGTCACCCACATCCCCCCTCTCAGGTTACTTTGGGAACTCTCAGAAATCACACATTGATATATCTTGCTATAAATGAGCCAAAGATGGCCTCTGTGTATTGGCTCCTAGATTGTTTATTTCACTGCAGGCTAAACCCATTAGTTTAAAAGCCCACAGAAGCCAAACTCAAATTTTTACACATCCATTTGTTTTAAAAACATCCCAAATAAGCAGATTTTTTAAGCCACTTAGAGCCTGTCTGCTTTGCACACCCCAGAAACCTCCCCCAGCACCTGCTGACCATTGGTGAGATGGAGCCTTGTACTTAAGTGACCCTAAGCTACCCTTCTGAGTTCTCTGACCCAGAGACTTCCCCTTGTATGGATGAGTGACAGACATCATCTAGACACCTAAACCCCCTCTCTGATCCCTCCTCCCCTGTGCATCCCCTCGCCCCCCGCCCTTCCCTGAGTTCTGGGCAGTCTGATGCTGGGATGAATTTCCCCTCTCAAGCAACTTAGTGTCTTCCCAGTAAAGCTTGTTGTACATTAATGCTTCTCATGGTTATGTTTTTCTTGATGAGTCCTCAAATCCTTCGAACTTCTACAATTATTTCATCTATAAAAATTTCAGGATGTATTTCTAAAAATAAAACTTTTAAAAATTACAGTGTGTTACCACATCCCCAAATTAATATTTTCTTATTATTAAGTTTGCAGCCAGTGTTCATACTTTCAATTGTCACATAAAGTCTCCCCCTCCCCCTCATTTATTTGGATTACAATCCAGATAAGGTCCACATATTTGGTTTGGTTGATATAGCACTTAAGCCTCTTTAATCTATAGAGCACCTCTCTTTTTCTCCTTGCATTTTGTTTGTTGAAACCAAGTTGTCCTACAGACTATCCCACAGATAAATGAAGTTGACAAGATTGCAGCCCCACGATGTTGTCTAACATGTCCCTCTGTCCTCTGTAGTTAGAGCTAAGGCTTGATCAGATTCAGTTCCGATTTTTTTCAGCAAGACTTTCATAGGCAGTGCTGTGTTCTTCCACTAGGAGGTTCATAATGTCTGATTGACTTGCTTGGGGTGTTAACAACTGTTGCTGCCCAATACCAGATGCATTCATTCATTGCGGATTGGTGGTAATCTTGTTCATTTATTAGCTAGAATGTTTCTACAAAGAGAAATGCCCCCTCATTTACTATTAGGTTTCCAGTAATATATTTTGAGTAGAGAATTAGGGGAAATGTTTGATGCTTTCCATTTCTTCGCTAATTTTCGATTTTCAAACGTTGATTATCTTCCATTCTCCATGGTATCCAATTAGTTTTATTTATTTATTTTTAATCCTTACCAAAGGTTATACTTTTATTGATTTGAAAGAAGAAGGGAGATAGAAAGAAGGACATCCCTGACTGGGAATCGAACCTGCAACCTTTTGGTGTGTGGAACGACTCCAACCAGCCGAGCCACCCAGCCAGGGCAGTCTTCTTTTGTTTTTATATCATAATGAATTCATGGACTTAAACATAGTCTGTGTGTTTCAATCCATTGCAGTTATTGTCCTTATTGATGCTCAAATTATCCCATATTTGGCCAGTGGACACCTCTTCTTCAAGTTGATTACTGAGTCCTTTTGACATGTCCTTAGTAGTTGTCGATAGTCTTCTTGTTACCAAGAGTAAGATGTTCTAGGTATATCCTGTACATTTAAAAAATAAATCCCTGACCTGATCATACCTATGTGATGAAGACCCCATAAAAATCCCAAAAGTTTGGGGTCCCGAGAGCTTCCAAGTTGGTGAAGTCATCCGTGAGCCAGCAAGGTGGCTCACCCAGCTTCACAGGGACAGAAGCTCCTGCGCTTTCAGACCGCACCCGATGTATCTCTCATCTGAATGTTTATCTCTATACTTTACAATAAACTAGTAAACATAGTGTTTCCCTGAATTCTGTGAGCTGTTCTAGCAAGTTACTGAACCCAAGGATGGGGAGCGTGGGAACTCCATTTATAGCCATTTTGTCAGAAGCCCAGGTGACCGCCTAGGACTTGTGGGACCGAGACCTTAACTTGTGGGATCATCTGATGCTAGCTCCAGGTAGCTAGGGTCAGAAGTGAACTGAATTGTGGGACACTCAGCTGGCGTTGGAGAATTGGCCCGTGTTGGGGAAAACCCACATACCTGCGTCAGAAGTATTGTGAGTGTGAGAGTAAAGGAAAACACAGTGTGTTGTCCCCAGACACCATCTGTAATTACCCTGCTCCCACCTCGAAACACCCACTACTCTGAGATGTTATTCTCTGGATCAGGGGCCTGTGGGGTTTTATATGAATGAATTCATATAGTATGAATTATTTTGTGTTTGGCCCCTTTCACCACTGTTTTTTTTTGGTAAATTATTTATTAGTTTGTTTGTGTTACAGATGTTTCTCATTTTTCCCCCATTGACACCCTCCTCCCCTTCCTCCCCCACCCCATCCCCAGCTTTGTTGTCTGTTCATTGGTCATGCATACATGCATGTAAGTTCTGTGGTTTATCTCTTCCCCCACAAATCCCCCCTCCTCTGAGGCTTGTCAGTCTGTACCCCACCTCTATGTCTCTGGGTTAATTTTGTTGAGCAGTTTGTTTAGTTCATTTTATTTCACAACTAAGTGAGATCATGTGATATTTGTCTTTCTCTGCTTGGCTTGTTTTGCCTAGCATAATACTCTCCAGGTCCTTCCATGCCATCTCAAAGGATAAGAGATCTTTTTTTCTTACAGCTGCATAGTACTCCATTGTGTAAATGTACCACAGCTTTTTAACCTACTCATCTACTGATGGACACTTGGATTGTTTCCAGATCTTAGCTATTGTAAATAGTGCTGCTATAAACATAGGGGTATGTATATTCTTTCTGATTGGTGTTTCAGGCTTCTTAGGGTATATTCCTGGAAGTGAGATCACTGGGTCAAAATTTTTAACTTTTTGAGGTAACACTACAGGTTTTCCACAGTGGCTGCACCAGTCTGCATTCCCATCAATAGTGTACTAGAGTCTCCTTTTCTTCACACCCTTGCCAACACTTGTTTGATGATTTGTTGACGGTGGCCATTATGACAGTTGTGGAGTGATACCTCATAATTGTTTTAATTTGCATCTCTGATGATTAGTGATGTTGAGCATTTCTTCATATGTCTCGTGGCCATATGTATGTCCTTTTTGGTCACCACTGTTTATGAGATTCATTTATGTTGTTGTGCCTATCAGTAGTTTGCTCCTTTGTAGTGCTGAATAGTATTCCATTTATGAGTATTTATCATTTGTTTATCCAGACTCCTATTAATGGACAATTGAAACACTTCCTATTTGGTTATTATAAATCAAGCTTCTTGTATGTAGTCTTTTTGTGAGCATTCTCACATAAATACCTAAGAGTGGAATTGTTGGGTAGGTTTATGCTTACCCTTGTAAGAAATTCCCAGACCATTTTCCCATGTGGCTGACCAATCATACAGGGTTGTCGGCAATACAGGACACTTCTAGTAACTCTACATCCTTGCCAACATTTGAAGTTGTTAATTTTTAAATTTTTACCTATTTGAAGGGTATGTATTTGTAGCTCATTATGGTCTTACTTTTAAATATAATTATATCATATTATATTAATAATATAAAGTACTTTTTAATTTCTTATTGGTCCTTTGTATATCATCTTTTGGAAGGTGTCTGTCCAATTGTTTCATAATTTTTAAAAAATTGAATTGTTTTGGTTATGGAGTTATGAGTGTTTTACACAATCAAGATAAAAATCTTTTGTCAGATATATGCATTGCAAATATTTTTTCCTAGTTGTGTCTTGCTTTTTTATTCTCTTAATGTTGTCTTTTGATGCACAAAAGTGTTTTATTTTGAGGAAGATAAATTTATCGATATTTTATGTTAGAACTTTCTGTGTCCTGCAAAAAGTCTTTGCCTGCCCCAGCCTTCTATGTTTACTATTTGCATGGAATATCTTTTCACATTTATTTACTTTCCATCTTATCTGTGCTTTTCTACTTAAAGAGCATTTCTCAATGATGGCTTATAATTAGGTCTTGCTTTTCTTATCCAGCCTGAAAATTTCTGCCATTGATTGGGAGTGTTCAGAGTATTTAAATTTAATGTAAAGTCGTGTAAAAAATTGATGTGGTTAGCTTTAATTTTACCATCTTACTATTTGCTTTACATTTGTTCAAGTTCTTTCTTCCTTCCTTGTCTCCTTTCCTACATTCTTTTGAATTATTTATTTTTAGTATTCTAGTTTATCTTCTCTGTTGGCTTTTTAGCTAGACCTCTGTTTTATATTTAATAGTTGATTTATGGAAACAATATGCATTCTTAACCTATCACAATCTACTTAGAGTTAATATTGTATCAACGTACATGTAATATAAGAAATTTATAACTGAGTATTTCCATTTACCTCTTACCCATCTTCTTTGTTATTATCATGCAGTTTATATGTTATAAATGCCACAATACATTATTGCTTTAAAGCAGTCATTATATTTTTAGCAATTGAGAACAGGGAGGAACATGCCTTTTATATCTCCCTTCATATTTACTATCTTCAGCCTTCTTCATTTCTTTGGTTTGATCTGTGTTTCATCTGAGGAACGTTAGTATTTCTTGCAGTGCGGAACTACTGATGACAAATCCCTTCAGTGTTTGTTCTTCTAAAAATGTCTTTAGTTTGCTTTCATTTTGGAAGGTTATTTCCCTGGATATAGAATTCTATATTGACAGGGCTGTTTATTCCCTCCTTCTCTCAGTGCTTTGAATATATCATTACATTTCCCCCCTTGGCTTACATTGTTTTTAATAAAAAGTGTGTGGTTTGTCCTGGCCAGTGTGGCTCAGTTGGTTGAGTGTCATCTTGTGCTAAGTAGTCACTGGTTTGATTCCCAGCTGGGCACATACCCAGGTTGAGGGTTCAATCCCCGGTCAGGGTGTGTGGAAGAGGCAGCCAATCGATATTTCTCTCTCTCTCTCTTTCCCTCCCCCTTCCTCACTCTCTAAAAATCAATCACTATACACACACACATACATATATATATATATACATGTATATATGTGTGTGTGTGTGTGTGTATATATATATACATATATACACACACACATATATATAAAATGGGTGGTTTTCCATTTTTTCTCCAGCATATAATATATATTTTGACCTTGGCTACTTTCAAAATGTTCTTGACCCTGGTCAGTGTGTCTCAGCAGTTAGAGCATCAGCCTTTACACCCACGGGCCTTGGGTTTGATTTCTGGTAAAAGGCATGTACCTAGATTGTAGGTTCGATCCTTGGCCCCTGTAAATGCTTCTCTTTTTCTCTCTCTCCCCCTCCCTCTCTCCCTTCTACTCTCTCTTAAAAAAAAAAAAAAATCAAGCCCTGGCTGGTTTGGCTCAGCGGTTAGAACGTTGGCCCGCAGACCAATGAGTCACGGGTTTGATTTCTGGTCAAGGGCACGTACCTTGGTTTCCGTTTGTCCCCGGCCCGGGTCCGGTCATGTGGAAGGCAACCAGTCGATGTAGCTCTATCACATCAATGTTTCTCTCTGTCTGTCTCTCTCTCTCTCCTTCCCTCCTGCTCTGTCTAATGATAAATGGAAAAATGTCCTCAGATGAGAAATTAAAAAAAAAAATCAATGGAAAAAATATCCTTGGGTGAGGATTAACAACAATAACAACAACAAAGATATTCTTTGAATCTATGGTTTAAGCAATGGACCATGTTTTGCTTATATGTTCCCTGTTTTTATCTTACTTGAGGTTCATTGACTTCTTTGAAGAAAATTGATATCTTTCAAAAAATTTGGTGAAAATAAATTGGCCGTTATTTCTTCAAATATTTTTTTCTCTTCTACTCTCTCTCTCCTCTGTTTCTGGAACTCTAATTATACATATGTTAGACTGCTTGGTATTATCCAAACAGTAACTGAGACTATTTTTTAAACCTTTCTCCTCGCTGTGTTTCACTTTGGATTGATTCTACTGTCATATATCCAAGTGCATTGATCTTTTCTCTTGCAGTGCCCAAACTTCTGTTTAGCCTATTTGCTGAATTTTTTGTTTAAAACATTATATTTTTTGGTTCTAGAATTTTAACTTTTTAGTTTCCATTTCTCTTCTTTTTTTTTTTTTTTATCCTCACCCAAGGACATTTTTCAATTTATTCTCAGATAGAGTGGGAGGGAAACATTGATGTGAGAGAGACACATTGACAAGTTGCCACCTACACGACCCCAACCGGGGCCAGGGACGAACTGCAACCAAGGTACATGCCCTTAGCGGGAACCGAACCTGGGTCTCTCTGGTCCACGGGCCAATGCACTAACCACTGAGCCAAACCAGCCAGGGCTCTATTTCTCTTCTGATATCCTCCATAGGTTCATCTATTATACCATATTTTCCTTGAAATATTTAATATATATATTAAGTACTTTGAAGTCCCTGGCTGCTAATTACAATATCTCTGTCATCTCTGGATCTGTTTCTCTTTAGTACTATTGATACTTTATTTTCCCGGGTTATGGTCTCCTTTTCTTGTTTCTTCACATGTTTAATAACTTTTGGTTGTACGATGGATATTGCAGATGCACTGTTGCTGAGTCTGAGACTTTAAAGAGTTTTGAATTTTTTTTTCTGGCAGGCAGTTAATTTACTAGTGGATCAGCTAGATCATTCCGAGGCTTACTTTTAAGCGCTGTCAAGGTATGTCTAGAATAGTACTTAATCTGGAGCTACAACAGCCCTGCATTCTAAGGCTTTTCCAGTGTCTCGGTGGAATGCCTAGAGCGTTCAGCAGGTCACTCCGACCTGGATGGTAAGACCTGCTATGTTTCCCAGAGCTAGGATGTTTAGAATATGCATTCGGTTCATGGTTCCTTTGTAGCTGTTCTCTGCCATCCTTTCCAAAATCTAGTCTTGTGCATTTACTCTTGTATTTGGCTAAAGACTTGAGGCACCACTGTGCAGAAGATTTCATAGCTCTTTCTACGCACAAATCCCTCCTGTCTGGTTCCCAGTCCTGCCATTTCAGCTGCCTCAGCAGCCTTGAGTTCTCATATCTGTCCTCTCATCTCAGCCAAACTGCTGTGTTCTGCTTGGAGTGCACCCTGTGTTGCATGGTGTAGAGCAGTACCTCCAAGCAGAGATCCAGAGCAATTTCTCTAATGGATCACAGTCCTCTACTGCCTGTTGTGCAACATCTAAAAACAGTTACTTCATATGCTTGCCCACAGTGGAAATGTAGGTCCAGTCCTGGTTACTCTGTCATTGCCTGGAGCGGAAATCATCTTTTAGGAGCTGCTTTTTGTCATTTAATTTTGTTTTGTAATTATATAGAATATTTACATGACTTCAAATCCAATCTATAAAACAAGATTTATTCATCAAAGTCTAGCTGGTATTCCTATACTTTCACCCCATTCCTTCAGTTTCCTTATATGTCACAGTTAAAAATAGTATTTATGGTTTATTTTCTATTCTTTCTTTTGTTAACAAAAGCAGGTGTGTGTGTTTCTTATTAATCCCTTATTTAGATAAATAGTAGTATAATCTATATCCTTTCCTCCACTTTGCTTGCTTTCGTGTAACTATGTATTCTGATGATCACTCCATACTAGTGTAAAGAGTTATCGCTCATTCCTTCATTAAAATTGTATAGTCCTCAATGGTAAGAATGACTAACTCATTCCGTTTTCCCAGGACCTTCTTGGTTTCAGTGCTGAAAGTTCCACGTGTCCCAAACCAATTCGCTTGGCTGCCCTGTCATTGTATGAATGTGCTGCTCAATCAGTCTTAATGTGTCTTCAATCGGTCTTCCTTGGATGGACATTTGGGCTGTTTCCAATCTTTACTACTACAAATAGTCCTCAGTGAATAGACTTGTGCATGTATCTCTTCATATTTTTGCCAGTGTATTTTTGAGTTTTATTTTTAGAAATGGGCTTGATGGTTCAGAGGTAAATGTGTATGTAATTTTTCCAGATATTGTCAAATTCTCCTCCATGGGGATTGTACATTCTGTATCTCAACCAGCAAAGCTTGAGCTCCCATTCCCCCAGAGATTCAGCAACAGAAAACTTGTGAACCTTCAATTTTTTCCAATGGAATAGGTGAGAAATTATACCTTGATATCATTTAATTTCCATTTCTCTTATTATTATTATTTTTAATCCTCACCTGAGGATATTCTTCCATTTATCTTCAGATAGAGCAGGAGGAAGAAAGGAAGAGAGGGAGGAAGGGGGGGGGGGAGAGAGAGAGAGAGAGAGAGAGAGAGAGAGAGAGAGAGAGAAACATCGATGTGAGAGAGACACACTGATTGGCTGCTTCCTGCACAACCCCAACTGGGGCCAGGGATGAACCGCAACTGAGGTATGTGCCCCCAGCTGGAATCAAACCCGGGACTCTTTGGTCCGCAGACCAACACTCTAACCGCTGAGCCAGGGCTCACATTTCTCTTATTATGAACAAATCTGAGCATATTTCGAAAAGTTAGGAACCACCTGTACTTCTTTCTGTATGGACTGTTGATATAACTCTCTAGCCTATTTTTCTATAGGCTTATTGGTCTTTTCTTTCTCTAATTTTAGAAGCTCTTTTATATATACTAGATGTATAAACACTTTGTCTGTGATGTAGTTGCAAATATTATTCCCAGTTTGTCATTTATCTTTTCACTTTGTTTGTAATAACTTTTGCCATGTGAAAAATATTTTTTGACTGTAATCAATTTATATTTTTCTATTGCTTATGAATTTTGAGTCATAGTTAGGAGTGAGTTCCCCATTTCCAAGCTATAGAGCAATTCAACAATGTTTTCTTCTAGTGCTTATATGATTTCCTTTTTTACATTTACATTTCTGACCATTTAAGATTTATTCTGATGTATGACATGAGGAATGAATCCAATTTTACTTTTTCCAATATGGCTCTCGAATTATTTGCACGTAATTTAAAAGTCCATTATTTTTCCTCTGATTTGAGCTGTTGTGTTTATTCCATTATAAATCTGCATATGAATGGGTCTTTTCCTGACTATTCTGTTTTATTTCTTTTAATTTTTTTTCTTTTTTGATTTTAGAGAGAGAGGGAGAGGGAGCTAGAAACATCAATGAGAGAGAACATCAATTAGCCGGCTCCTGCATGTCCCCCACTGGGCATCGGGTTCACAACCTGGGCATGTGCCCTGGCTGGGAATAGAACCAGTGACGCAGTACATGGGTCGATGCTCAACCACTGAGCCACACCAGCTGGGCTGTTCTGTTTTATTTTAATTATAGAAGCTTTATAACATGTTTTCGTATCTCATAGGCTTCACCCCTGCTCTTTGTTCTTCTTTTTCAGAATTTTCCTCACTGTTCTTGTGTGTTGTTCTTCCAAAGGAACTTTATCATTAACTTGTTTTGCTGCAGAACAAAAATCTGAAGATATTTTTATTGGGACTACCTAGGTTTTATAATTAACTTAGGAAGAATTGTCATCTTTATGACACCGAGTCTTCCTAAACACAGGATCAGGTGATGTTTTTGCTTACCTTATCAGACTAGGGAGTTGGCGAATGCTGTGCGTGATCATGTGGCTGAGGACCACTGGGTTTCACAAGTCTTCCTGAGCCCAGCCAGTGCCATCTCTTCAAGGAAGTCTGCCTTCTTTTGTAGGGAAATGATCTCTTAATCCCTTACAGATACCTTGTGGTCCACGATAATACTTGAAATATAGGTTATACCTATACATTTGTGAACCCTATTTCCCCTTCTGGGCTAAGAACTTTCTGGGAATTGATTATGTGCTGTAAGTCACAATAATACTGAGACGAGCTGAGCTGACAGGAGACTCGGGGCTGGGTCCTTCACATTCGTTATATCACAGCCTTCCTCGGGCTCACCAGCTAGCCAGATCTAGCCACCATTCGACGTGCATGGACATCATTACAATTTTGAATTCGTTGCCAACATTTAAAAATGCCAATATTTCACATAAAAATACAGATTTTCAGATTCTCTCAAAGTAACAGAAGCTCTGGCCATGCTGAGCCACGTTCCTGCATGACAACAACCAGCTGGCGTATCTGCTGCCCACTTCAACCCGGGCAGGCATGCCCCAGGTTTCCCCCTGCCTCTTCATTTCTGTCACCTGCCTGGGCCCGGGAAGCATTTGAGTCAGTATTTCTTCTCCTTAAAACCACTGGAAAAGGGCAGAATGAAATCCCTGGCACAGAGTGGTTGCTCAGCAAGTTATTTGTGGAATGAATGAATCCCTGTTTGCCAATCAGGTTCTGAGAGCTTAGCTGACTTAGCGAAGGTCACATGACACTGGGTGGCAGAGGAAGGGATGCAGAAGGGGCTTCTGCCTTGCCACACAGCCCGGCGGTGCTTGACAGCGCACTAAGTGCTGGACCGCGTGCTATTTCTCACCTATTAGGTGGCTAATGGCCACAGACTTGGTCTCAAGCCCTTAACCATCTTGATTGTTCTCGGATGGAAAGCTAGTAACTGCCCCATTAACACAGACCCTAGGGAGGAAGGCCTCACACCTTAGGGGGGAAATGGGCCCTGGTGATTTTATAGCTTCATAGAGTTGGCTTTGAGTCTCCTTTCTTTTTTCTCCCTTCTCTTTCCACATAGCTCCCCTAGGCTTTGTCAAATCTGCTGACAGTGAGCACCCCAAGGGAGCCCTGTGGGAAGTCAGACGAGGTTGCCCTAGGCAAGGGGGGCCTGTACCCACTGTTCAGGGGTTGTTTTTTTTTTGCATCTTAGAGGGAAGAGCAGAGGGTTCCATGTTATTCATTCCTTAGGTCTCCCAATCCCCCAGGATGTAGGAGTTTCACCAAAACATTGCCATTCAAAGAAACAGCTATTTGTTTGTTTGTTTTTTCATTCAACAAGCAGGTATTGGGCAGCCCCTCTGGACCAGGCTCTGTGCAGTGGGAATGCCTGGGACAACTCCATAGACATGTTCCTGCATTCTAGCAGAGCAGGAAAATAAACCTGCGAGAAAAACTCACCCCGACAGGAAAGCACAGGGGCCGTGGGAATACCTAGTGGGAGCGCCACCTGACTCCTGCAGGGTGGTCAGCAAGGACTTCCCTGAGGGTGCCACCTTCCGGCTGAGACCTGAATGACAGAGAGGCACTAGCTCGGGGACCAGGGAGTGGAGAAGCAGGCCCCCAGGAGAGGAAGTGGAACATGAGAAGACACAGGGCAGATCTGAGGAGCTGAGAGAAGTTCAGGAGGCTGGAGCATGGCGGGCAAGGGGCGAGGGGCAGGGCAGGAAGGTAATGCAGGGACCGGGCCAAGCAGCTAACAGCTACATTGTGGGGAGCACTTACTATCTGCAGCATTAAACATTTCTCTGCACAAGAGGATGTTGGAGGAACTTATCCTTTGCCCTGGGAGAAGTTTACCTAAGGTCTAGAGCAGAGGATCCCCAAGGGCCCCTTTCACCCTATTGTGAGGAGGACTGCCAGCAGCAATGTCCGGATACCCTCTCCAGGGCCAACTGGACGGCAACAGGATAGTCCTGCCACCCCTGCCAGCCCCCAATTCCCCTTCCGGTTTGTAGTTGAAAACCCAGAAGGAGAGAGACGGAATTGTGGCCTTGTGGGGAGCAACGTTCCTGGTGAAAGTTTCCTTTCCCCCTTTCCCCCTACCACACCCTCCAGCCGCCAGTTAAGGGGTGGGTGTGGGAGGGCTCCAGGGAATTCCTCTTGCGGTTTGGGGGATCCTGCAAGTGGGGAGACTGACAAGTCACTCTCAGCAGGACATTCGCTGAATGGCAGAGCCTGCAGCCCAGTCTGTGCTGCCATGGGAACCCAGGGTGCTGAGCAAGTTGTGGGTGCACTCAGCATGGGTCCCCGGAGTTTGAGGGTGGATGTGAACATGGAGATTTGTGCTGGGGAAAGCAGGGAGCACAGCTGGAGCTGCCTGGGCCAGCTGGGTGATGACAGGGTTCAGGACATGCTACCCCAAAATATCATACCTTGGCAAATCGAATATATTTTTTTAAAAACTTATCTTTATTGTTGAATGTATTTCAATGTCTCCCCTTTTCCCCCCATTGACCCCCTCCTTCCCAATCTCGCTCCCCTCCTGCCTTCCCCATATTATTGTCTGTGTCCATTGTTATACATATATGCATAAAAGTTCTTTGGTTTATCTCATCCCCCCCTCCCTCCCCCCTTCCCTTTGAGGTTCATCAGTCTAACAACCAATTTGTACTTTTTAATTTTTTCATCTCTTTCACCTAGCCCCTCCCATCTGGCAAGCAATAAAAAGTTCTCTGTATCTATGAGTCTGTGTCTGTTCTGCTTGCTCATTTTGTTTGTGGATTCAATTGTTGATAAATATGCATTTATTGCCCTTTTATTGTTCATATTTTTGTTCTTCTTTTTCAAGAAGACCCTTCAACATTTCATATAATACTAGTTTGGTGGTGATGAACTCTTTTAGCTTTTTCTTGTCTGGGAAACTCTATATGTCCATTCATTCTAAATGATAGCTTTACAGGATAGCATAATCTTGGTTGTAGGTCCTTGCTTTTCATCACTTTGAATATTTCATGCCACTCCTTTCTGGCCTGCAAAGTTTCTTTTGAGAAATCTGCTGACAGTCTTATGGGAGCTCCTTTGTAGGTAACAAATTGCTTTTCTCTTGCTGCTTTTAAGATTCCCAGTTTGGCCCTGGTCGGTTTGGCTCAGTGGTTAGAGCATTGGCCTGTGGACCAGAGAGACCCAGGTTCGGTTCCCACTAAGGGCACATACCTTGGTTGCAGTTTGTCCCTGGCCCCGGTTGGGGTTGTGTGGGTGGCAGCCACTAGAAGTGTCTCTCTCACATTGATGTTTCTCTCTGTGTTCCTCCCTGTTTACCGCCCACTCTCTCTGAAGATAAATGCAAAAATGTCCTCAGGTAAGGATAAACAACAACAACAATAAAAAACTTAAAAAAAAAAAAAAAGATTCTCGCCCTGGCCAGTTTGGCTCAGCGGTTAGAGCGTCGGCCTGCGGTCGGGAGAGACCCGGGTTCGGTTCCCGCTAAGGGCATGTACTTCGGTTGCAGTTTGTCCCCGGCCCTGGTTGGTCGTGCGGGTGGCAGCCACTCGATGTGTCCCTTCACATCGATGTTTTTCTCTCTCCCTTCCTCTCTCTCCCTCCCACTCTATCTGTACAAAAAAAAAAATGGAAAAATATCCTCGGGTGAGGATAAAAAAAAAAAAAAAGATTCTCTCTCTGTCTTTAACCTTTGGCATTTTGATGATGATGTGTCTTGGTGTGGACCTCTTTGAGTTCATCTTGTTTGGGACTCTCTGTACTTCCTGGACTTGTATGTCTGTTTCCTTTACCAAGTTAGGGAAGTTTTCTGTCATTATGTTTTCAAATAGATTTTCAACTTATTGTTCTCTCTCTTCTCCTCGGGACCGCAGGCCGACGCTCTAACCGCTGAGCCAAACCGGCCAGGGCGTCTCTTCTCCTTCTGGCACCCCCATGATGCAAATGTTGGCATGCTTGAAGTTGTCCCTGAGGCTCCTCAACTATCCTCACTTTTTTGGATTGTTTTTCTTTTTCCTGTTCTGATTGGGTGTTTTTTGCTTCCTTATATTCCAACTCGATGGTTTGCTTCTTGACTTCACCTATTCTACTATTGATTCCCTATAAATTATTCTTTATGCCCTGGCCGGTTTGGCTCAGCGGTTGGAGCGTCGGCCTGCGGTACAGAGAGACCCGGGTTCGGTTCCCGCTAAGGACACATACCTTGGTTGCAGTTTGTCCCCGGCCCTGGCTGGTCGTGAGGGTGGCAGCCACTTGATGTGTCCCTTCACATCGATGTTTCTCTCTCTCTCTCTTCCTCTCTCTCCCTCCCGCTCTATCTGAACAAAAAATGGAAAAATGTCCTCGGGTGAGGATAAAAAAAATAAATAAATAAAAATAAATTATTCTTTATTTCAGTTAGTGCATCCTTTCATTTCTGATTGGTCCTTTTTTTTATGTTGTTGATGTTCTCCCTAGGTTCCTTGGAGTTCTCCTTAAGTTCTTTGAAGTTCTCACTAAGTTCCTTGAGCATCCTTATTAGCAGTGTTTTGAATTCTGCATCTGATTGATTGCTCATCTCCATTTTGTTCTGTTCTTTTCCTGGAATTTTGTTTTGTTCTTTCATTTGGGACATGTTTCTTTGTCTCCTCATTTTGGCTGCTTTCCTGTGATTGTTTCTATGTATTAGAGGTGCTATGTCTCCTAGGCTTTGTAGAGTGGCCTATTGTTGTAGGTGTCCTGTAGGATTCAGGGACACAGCCTCCCTATCACCCCAGCTGGGCCCTCAAGGTGCACCCCTAGTGTGGATTGTACACCCTTCTGTTTTAATTGAGTCCTGATTGCTGTTGGCACATCAATGGGAGGGTTTTACACAGGCTGATGACCTGCAAGGACTGGCTGTGCCCACTGACCACTGGCCTCTGACTACCATGGAGGATCAGCTGTGTAGGAGCCCACCACACAGAGCAAGACTTACTTCAGCAGGGCTCTGGTACCCCTGAGTCCACTCCTTGAGTGTGTCACTGGTGGAGGTGGTTGGGTGGCGGTGCTTCAACATGGTCTAAAGCTGTCCACTGGGTGTGCTGGCTCTGGGGCAAGGTCAGCCACTGCTGGTGTTCTACTCGGGGCCACCAGGCATAAGCTACAAAGGGACCTGCCAATGGCTGCTTCTTGTGCTGGGCTTGGAGGTGCCCAGGCAAAGCCAAGCTGTGAACCAAGGCTAGCTGCTTCCAGTGTCAGGCCTGAGGACATTTAACAAGAGGTATGGGGCTTGCTGAGACCAGATGCTGTTTGTTTGAGAGATTTTAGGAAAATCTGAAGCAGGAGCCAAGACAGGCCAATCCTATGGTAAAGCCACTGGCAACAGCTTGGGTGGGCCTGAAAGTTGGATGAGGCGGGGCCTCAGGGAATCACCAGGGCGGGGCTAACAGTGTGAGCCAGGTTGCTGGAGTCCCAGATATGGCAGCCGTCTGCTGACCCAGGGAAGGGCTCACCAAAGGAACAACAGCCTCCCACAGCAAGTCTGTCCAGGACGAAGCTACCTCTCCAGCTCCTGCCCCAATGCCAAACAACTTAGTTCTTACCCGTATGTCTCTGGTGCCTTTCAAGCTGCCTCCCCCATGCTGGAGCCTGGAGGGAGCGAGTCTGAGTAAGTCTGTGTGCGGGTCTTTTAAGAGGAGCTGCCTGGGCCTGCAGCTGCCTCAGCCTCCCTCAGCCTCAGTTCCTGCTGGTTTTACAGCCAGAAGCGATGGGGATTCTCTTCCTGGCACTGGAACCCTGAGCTGGGACAGAGACCCCTCACTCCTCAGGAGGACCTTCCCAGCTGAGGTGTCTCTTCTGATTTTTGTCCCCACATGTGGGTGTGGGACCAGCCCCTCCGCCTCCACCCCTCCTACCAGTTGTAGGACTTTCATTCAGGTCAATTTTAGGTGGTTCTGAATGATGGTTTTTCTGTAGTTTGGTTGTAATTTTAATGTGGTTGTGGGAGGAGGTGAGACCGAGTTTACCTACACCACCATCTTGACTGGAGGTCTAAAAATGGCATATTTCAAATGGAAGGAAATCTGAGAAAACAGCAGAAGCATGAAGGTCACTCTGACCTCGATCCCCAGTCCCTTCAGGCAGGTCATGTGAGAGCCCTTCTGTCAGGGTGCACTGAGCCCCCCTCTGCCCCTGCAGCCCCCTTGGAAGTGCTCATTACGATTCACAACTCAAGGTGGTAGGTGCTGGCTATAGTTAGTCGGCGGCCTGGCCTGGCCCTGCTCACCTCCACCTGGAGGACAGCAGATGCTCCACTCTGAATGCAGAGGACACGGAGAAGAGTCCCAGCCTTGCTAAGGTCCTTGCAGTTTGCTCTGTTGTCCTCACACTCCTTGCCCTATCACGTTCTTCCATCACTGTCCACTCTTCATCAGACCTCACACAGGGAGATTCAGGTTTAATCATTTCTTAAAGTCTTCATTACCTCATGAAGGCTCCCATGTCACTTAAAACTTAGATGCATCTGTATGCTTTTCTCCTATTAATCTTTCTCTGGCAGCTGAATTTTCCCACCCAGCCAGGGACCTCGATAGGGTAGGGAGTTGGACTAGCATGTGCCTGAAGGCCCAGAGGACTGGGTGGCCAGGGGTTCCTGCAGCTCTTGGTGAAGGAGCCTGGAGGCTTCCGAAAGGAACAACAGCTGGTGTGGGAGGAGAGGGCCCGTCATGAACTCCTGGCAGGGATGAAGGATGAACAGGCGGTTCTGCTCTGGGTGGTCTTCAGGGCTGCCTTTAAGTGAAGCTAAATGCCACCCCAGGAAAAACAGACATATTACCAGTACAAAGATCACCACATGAGCAGAGACCATCAGCACCTCATGGAAAGTAACTGGCCCCATGGGTTGCCAGGGACACCTCCCCTACCAGCAGCCGGTGATCAGATGGGTAACACATCAACTGCCTGCCTTGGACACTGGACATCAGAGGAGGAAGAGAGACCTAGAATCTGAGAGGGAGGGAGGTGGACATCACTCCGAGGTGCAGGAGAGGACATGAATGAGCAGGCCAAGCCCTGCCCCACGTCTGGTCCTGTTTCTTGAGCCATGGCGCCAACCCACAAAGCAGTGAGACTTAAATGGAACTGGACTTTAAATGACCAGAATGTTTTGGCTGAAGTGATCACTACCAAATTGGTAAGGTGGTGGATTTGACTGGTTACAACTAGAGGCAGAAATAAAAGGAAAACGCCATCAGTTACTCACCCACTATATCACCGAATTCTCCAAACAATCATAAAAGGCAGAAATGGTTATTATTGCAGTTTTAGAGATGAGGCAACCAAAGATCCAGGAGACCGAGGAACTTACTCAGAATCACACCACACAGCTGAGGAGTAGCTGAGCTGGGATCTGAACCTTCACTACCGGGCTCTGAAGCTAAATCTCCGAACAGCACCGCGGCCCCGGAGGGAAGCCTAAGCTGGCACTCCATGCTGGCACTCCTCTCTCAGCTACTCTCTGAATAAACCCAGTGACGGGGAGCTCACCACCTGCCCACACATCTTATTGCATTTTCAGATGGCTCTTGAAATAACAAGAACTTACGTTTTTAAAGGGCCTTGCGGTTCTCACACACGACAGTCGCTCCATAAGTACTCCTGAGGCACCTGCCACCTGCTCTGAGAGGTCTCAGCAGGCAGTTCGTTCATCTGTCTCCTGCACGTGAGGGGAGGGAGACACCGAAAGGCTGCATGACTTGTCTGAGGTCACACAGAGCGAGGGCCAGCACCACCAGGCATTTCCTGAGTGCTCTCGGTATATGCCAGGCGCTGTGCTGAGTGCCACACAGTCTGTGGGAACTCTCCCTGCCCAGGACTCCCATCATTGCCCCCATTGGCTTTCCCACAGTCCCCACTTTCCTGGTTGTCTAGCCAAGAGATCCATTTCCTGGCTTGGGGAAGACCCTGCAGTGAGTGGGGAGCCTGGGAGTCTTGGAGAAAAGCGGAGACTTTGACTTCCTGCCCCGGCGCTGGCTCATTATTCCTGCTGACCTGCTGCTCCAGGAGAAGGTGACAGTTCAAAGGATGGCCCTGATTAATGTCCCGGCCTCCAGAAATAAGTGGATAAAGGCACGCTGCTGCCTCCTTGGCACCCTTTCTTGCTCTCCACGCCTTGTGACTGCACTGGGCCTACCCAGATAACCCAAGGACATCTCCCCATCTGACGGTCCTTTGCTTAATTACAGCTGCAAAGTCCTTTTTGCCATGTGAGGTACGTAGTCACAGGCTCTGGGGATTGGGGCATGGCTATATTTGGAGGGGGTGGCATTATTCTGCCCATCACAATGGACTAGCTACTGTGTAAGGGACTTTGATGCCACGGAAAGAGCCCTGGGGTGGGAATCCGGAATCCGGGCTCTGGTCTGACTCTCTGTGGGACTGTGAGCCAATCCCTTGCCTTCCTGGGCTTCGAGTAGATACGGAATGAAGGCCTAGGCCGGATGATCCGACTCACAGGCACCTCCCAGCCTGCACTTTATATGCTTCTGCACCAGCCTCTCTCCATCTGCATGTGCCCATTTCTTCCCATCCTAGGGGCAGGGATGCAGCGTTTCTTCTGGGAAGACCCCGGAGGCCTGCAACGCCCTCCCCTCCCCCGGCCCCTCCCGTTCTCTTCCTTTCTATCATGTGGTCTCAGAGCCTTAAATCTAGAATGACTTTGAAACCCTGCAATTGATTTTCCTGTCACTTCAGGTCATACCCTCCCAGTTTCCATTTTCCTTTAAGTGGAAGTTTGAAAACCCAATTTGGGGGGGAAAAAAAAATACACTGCCCACCACATGACTTTGGGGGCGGGGCTGATAGAGGAGCTCTTCCAAGAAGCCGACTGTGCAGTGCCTGGGAGGAAGTAATAGTAACATAGCCGTGTCCTTAAATACTCATTTCTGGTATGAGCTGTTTTTGCATTTGCGTTGATAGCTATCCAGCCATGGGTTCCCAGCACTCACTGAAAAGAGAAAGCGGAAAACCTAATCATTTCCTTTTTTTTGCCAAACAGGAAGTCTACTTTGTGCAAAGTGAACCAGCAGCCTGGGGGGCCTTCACATTTTCTGCCAGCCAAGCAGTTGATCTCTCCAAGCTGGTGTCTTGTGGCTGCTTACCTCCTCCATCTATCCTCTCATCAATGCAATTATTTAGGGACATTCGCTTTTTCTATTTTGCATGGTGGTTCGTGCATGTGCTTTGCAGTCAGATGTTCATTCATTTAATAAATACCTACTGGGTGCCTGCTTTATGTCAGGTGCTTGGCCGGGTACTGGAGACAAAAGGACAAGCAAAGCAGATTACAGGGACTGTCCTCAAGGACAGACTCTCTGTCCGTCGGGAAGTCCGCTCTGCTCCAATCTAAGAACTTTGTTAGAGGTGGCTGGGATGTGTACCATCGGGACATCGCTTCTAGAAGCGAGTTTCCCTCTTTGGCAGGAGAAGGAGCAGGGACTGTCCCGCTGGGGAATGATGGCTTATCCCCCTTAGTCCCAACTCTGTGTTCTTTACTGGGGTTTTCATCATTTCTTTCCCCTCAATGGCTTCCTCTCAAAGGTATTTGCATTTAAACAAGAGTTGGCTCCCCCGCTGATGATTTCTCCCGCTTTGATTCCATTGCAAAGGCAGCCAGAGTTGCTGGCCTGCTGGTGTCTGGATGGGCTCCATGGCAACAGCCAGGATTTGAATGGTGTGAACTTCACTTTTTTCCTTTTGCAGATACTGTTCACAGAGTAGGTACATTTAGGAGAAAATTCGAGGAAGTGAAAACGGAACTATTTGTCACCTGTGAGTCTCCTGAGTGGATTGTAATGAATAAAATTTCTCAGACAGGAGAGACTCCCCTGGGTGATGTGTTAAAGCCAAGAGCACGTGATTCTGTCAGGGAGAAGGGCGCAAGGAGGCTGAAGAACAAGGTTCCAGGGGCTCCCCTGACACTGACCTGTGGCCCGACCTTGAGTAGACAGGTGATCGGTTGTTAATTTGAGTGCTCAGCACACTGCTGGGTGGGTGGGGAGCTCCTGAGACTGAACTCCAGGACCTCCTGCCTGTAGGGCTCAGCTCACCCTGCTCTCTCGCAGAGGAGTTCAACGTATTAAACATAAAAGCTTTGGTTTAAAAGCTGGGTACGAAACCCAGCTGCATTCCAGACAAAGCTTGTGACTTCAGACACACAGCTTAACTGAAGACTTGGCTTCCCCGTGGGGTAGAACGAGATGTAGTGGCTGGAACTGTTCTCAGTTCTTCCCGTGCTTCCCCTTCCACGTGACCCCACAGTGCACACACAGGCACCTGAGGGTATTTGCTCCGCCTACAGATGTTGGGCTGGGCCATGTGACTTGCTTGGGACAATGTGACTTGCTTGGGAATGTTAAGGACGTGGTGCGAGCAGAGGCCATACGTATGCTTCCGAGATTTGGTTTGGTTCTTGCATCAAGGATCCACCACGGGAAAAACATGAACTTTATATGTCTGGCCCCAGGAGAATGAGGACACAGGTGGAAGGGACTGGAGGGAAGCATCAGCCTGGAGACAACCTACGCCCCCCATGCCCAAGACGCTTCTGGTGATGGCTGGTATCGACGACTGCCGGGCCTCGGCCAGGGGCTGCACTGCCACCTGGGCAACTTTGCCAAGGCCGCCTTTGATGCCATCTCTAAGGCCTACAGTTATCTCACCCCTGAGCTCTGGAAAGAGACTGTTCACCAAGTCTCCCCATCAGGAATCCACCGGCCATCTTGTAAAGACCCACAGCAGACGTTCTGTACAAAGGACCCAGGCTCCAGCTGTGGCCACCTCCTAATTTTATACCAGAACAATAAAGCGAATTAAGCTTGTTTAAAAAGGAAAAAAGTATTACATAAATAAAACAGGACTATGTCATAGGGAGAAATTGGGGGGCAGTGACTACCGAGAATAGGTACCCAGAAGTTCAGGGGTTTAGCTAGAATATGGAGATGATATATTTCATCTTGGAATCTTGCAATAATCTTGCCAGTACCTATTCTTTCCCTCACCTCCCCCAACATCCCCCCCTTTTTTTTTTCCAATAAGGAAACCATAGCTCAGAAAATCAGAACTTGCCCCATGTCACGGAGGAACTGGGACTTGAAGCCAGTTGTCCAGAGGTTACCCCGACGACACTGAGCAGCAAAAGACCTCAGATGAGGGTGTCAGGAATCCAGATAATTGTCCTGCCCCAACCCAACCCCCAACTCCCATGTTGGGATACGATCAGCTTTAAGCCAAGTGTCATTGATGACTCCCCACCCTCCTGCTCAGTGTTATCAGCCAATACACCCAGCAGGAGAAAGGCAGTCCTCACCAGTCCTTCCCCAACAGAGCCAGCTGGGTGCCTGAAGTGACACATGCTGCCTGGTCTACCATGGCAGCCAACGATGCCAGCTGTCACCTGGCAGACTTTGGGTAATGCAGCAACGCAGGGAAGTGCCATTACTGATTCAATCACACCTCCTGCTGCCTACGGCAGCCACGGAGCCACAGCATGACTATGGAGGGTGGGGCTTTCACATCCAGACACAGTGCCAATGGTGGGCAGGGGGCTGGGCAGCCTGGTTCTTGCACACAGCCTAGCCTGCATGCCTTCCCGATCTTCAGATTCTGAGTTCAGGGTTCCATAGATACAACTTTTCTGGGTTTACCACCACTCAAAACCAACCAGTGGTGCTCATGGTCTAAAATTTTCCTTTATGGGGAAAGAGAAGCACAGACCAGGCAATGACTTGCACATAGTCACTGCAATTATGAGCTCTGGCTAGGACCTAGGGACCGTTGTAAGTCGTGCGCTTTAACCAAAGGTTGAGTATCTGCTGTATACCAGGCACTTCACTAGATGCTGATAAGCTCTCTTCTACCGAGCAAGAGAGAAACAGGAACAGTCATGTGTATTCTCTTAGAAGTGATGTGATAGGAATGGATGTGGGTCATCCCTAGGGGGACCCCAAAGAAGAGAATCAACAATTCTCCAGTGGTGGAGAGGGCAGGCCGGGGCTATGGGGTCTTGAAGGTTTAATGCAAAAGTAACTCTTGAACTTTCTCCTGCCCTTTCCAATAAGATTGATCAGAGTTCTCGATTTGCTTAAAAGAACTGTATTAAAAGTAAAAAATAAATCATTTATTTATTTTTAGTTTCAGTTTTGTTTTAGTTTGAGCATTTAATCATGGAGGAAGCTTTATCATCAAGCTGTGTGAGTTTCAGCAGGTCCCTAAACATCTTTGTGTCTCAATTTCTTCAAAGGATGCTTGGAAAGACTGAAGGAGTTAACGTATATGAAGTGCTTAGAACAAGGCCCTGCCCTGTGCTGTGATTCTTGCCTTCCATCCCAGAGGACACCACTAGGTGGAAATTGGGTAAGAATGAGCGACTGCAGCAATCCAGACACATGCAATTTCCAAATTGCTCCTGGGAGCTGCAAGAGCCAGGTCTGGCCTCAGGGAGCTGGGGTCCATGGATGAAGCCTACACTATGGTTGTCTGCAGTGTTGCTGTCAGGGTTACTGCAGCAGAGCCTTTTGGTATATGAACATGATGCTTATTGTTTCTTAAATGACAACATGTGGCCTGAGGATTTGTCTTTTGTTTGCCAGAGGGCAGCATTTATCTCCTTACTAACACACACACACACACACACACACACACACACACACACACACAAGCAAACAAACAAAAAGTCCACACTGCAAAGCATTTTCATTGAAAGGTGAGATGCATATTTAGGCAAATTGGAGGACAGTAATGCTCCATCTCAGCCATGTTCAAAGCCTACCGAGCCTGTGACTGGGTTTGGCGAGGTTCTGCGCCCACTCCTAAGTGGGTCTTGGGTCTTTGCTATTTGCTAGCCTTGGATGGGAGGGGTTGGCAAAAACCAGGGCAGGTCAGCTGGGAGTGGAATTGGGTTTAAGAACAGAGCAGTCAACAGGAACTTAGAGCTGAAATCTTACTCCCCAAGGGTCTCTACTGCATTCAAGACCCACCAGGAAACATCTGGGGCTGGTAGGACAACAGCCAGCTGGTGCCAGGTATGTGGGGAGAGGTGGGCTGCTGCATACAAGCTGATGAGGAAAACAAGCAGCATACAGAGCACCTCCAAGTTCTCACAGCCTGGGAGAGGCAGGAGGAAGCTCAGCATCTGGAACATGCCAGAGCAAAAAATGAGTTCAAAGCTCAGTTTTGGTGCCCACTGGAGCACAGTAGACTGCAGCTGCTCTGTCCCTGAGCCTTCAAGGATGTCCTTGTCCCATCCCCTACCCCAGGATTTTGTCCTCCAGTGGAGGCCACCTGCCTACAGCTACCCTTCAAAACCCTGCTTGGAACTTGCTAAATGAATCATGTCACTGCTCAAAAACCTTCAACAACTCCCCAGTGCAGACAGAAGTCCAAATCCTAGGCTCAGCAACCATAGTCCCTCCTAATATGACTCTTAAATCCCATCACTCCCTCTGTGCTTTACCCATAGCACACACACTCACCACCAATAAACCCACATGCACTCTCTCTGGGCCTTTGCCAACGCTGTTTCCTCTGCTGAAGAGCTTCCTTGCTCTTCCCCCACCCTTAACTTGTCATTAACTTGACAAGATTGTATTTGACTGCTTTATGAAATGGTGGTAGTGGCAGATTGCAAGAAAGATCACAAATTCCTCCCTTCCTTGAACCCATGGCTCCTTGCCTTGTAACTCTGAACACCCTCCCATTCTGATGTTGGGTTCAATCACATGGTTTGTTTTGGCCAATGGGATGTTAGCAAATGCGATGCAAGTAGAAGCCTAAAAAGTGCTTGAACTCTGTTTCTCTTGGAAACCTGCCACCATGGGCACGCGCTGGGCCAGCCTGCTGGAGGTGGAGAAGCCTTGTGAAACAGAGATGGGCCATCCCATCCCAGGGTGCTAGACCAATCAGCCCCACGTGGACCTGGTGTGGGTTTGCAGACACATGAGTGAACCGAAATGGCAAACCACAGACTTCTGTGCTAAATAAATAGTATTTTGTTTTAAGTTATACTTTATTGGGTTGTTTCTTATGTATAACAGATCCTGAATGCAGCCATCAATTGTTCTTATCAGTCTAGTAGCTCTTACTCTTTCTGTTGATAATAGCAACCTGATTTTATACGGAGAAACATCTTCCCATTCTCCGTCTATGCCCGTGTTTCTGTGGAAGCTATTCAACCTGCTCCTCTGACTCCAGGGACAACCAGTGTACTGCTGGCCATCAAGATGGGCACGTGATTCAAATAATCCAATAAGACTCAGATCTGGGACTTTTGTTGAAATTCTTAGAAAAATGATGCCTCCCTCCCCTCCCCACCCCACCCCAACCCTAGCAAGGTGACTAAGCTAGAGGAATGTCAGCCTCGAGCAACTGGCAGTAATCATACCACCCGGAGGGGAGAGACTGCCCAAGAATGGAGCTCACTCAGAAGAGAGAAGAACTGAGAGAGAAAGAGAGACCTGTAGACATTACTGGTGTCCCAGGACCAGTAAACTATAATCCCTGGGTTTTTCAGTTGCGTAACACAAAAAAAATATCCTGTGTTTCTGTTTAAACCAATATGAATGTGATCTCTGTCATTTATAACCAAACATTTCTGATATACTGGTCAAATGCTTCCTCTTATAAGAAATGTTATTTCATTTCCCAGCAAGAATGGAGGTGCCTATAGATTTCTGTCAAAAACACTAATTTCAAGCCTGGAGACCTGTTCTCAAATCTTGGATTTGTCATTTGCTGGCCGTACGCACTGGCAAGGCACTTACTATCTCTAAGCCGGGACCAAATGGCTGCCTTATATTACATACCTCACAGGGTCGTTGTGAAGAGTAAATGAAACCGTGTGTATAAATCACTCGGTACAAATTTAACATTGCTATTATTAAAAAATTTTTTTAAATTATTTCTTACTCGCTCGATTGCAAGAATAATGGCTTAATTAGTTCTTTAAACCCTATTTATTGTGTCTTACTTTTATTTCTGTTTTCAGTCCATTGCATAAAGCTTTGAACATAGTAGACACCCATATTTTAATGGGTTCCTTGGGCAAGACGATAAGGAATCTGTCCTGTCATTAGAAGAACCCTGATGACTTTCTTCCTGGTCATCCAATCACCCCACATAGGAAAATGGCTGATTTGGGGGAAGATGTCAGGTAGGAGTCTCGATCACCCGCATACTTTTTTGGTCCTTCCCTTTGGAACCCAGCAGGAACATAAAATATTATCACTGCTAGTAATGCCACCTGGCTCCAGGGTGGCAGCCTGATACAGCACAAGGTGTGCAGTGGGTGAGTGATTTACATATATGCTAATGAGAAGAAAATGGCCACTTGTCATTGTGATTATAATGGACATGAGTTTTTGTTGCCTGCTTGTATCCTTTCCTCCCTCTCTTGATGCTGCTGCAAGTCAAATTTTATTAAGGTGTTACTCCTGCTGTGCCTCTGGGTCTGTGTGACTTTTTTAAAATTTATTTATTTTTATTTATTTTTTATCCTCACCCGAGGACATTTTTCCATTTTTTGTTCAGGTAGAGTGGGAGGGAGAGAGAGAGAGAGAGAAACATCAACGTGAAAGGGACACATCGAGTGGCTGCCACCCACATGACCCATCCAGGGCCGGGGACAAACTGCAACCGAGGTCTGTGCCCCTAGCGGGAACCGAACCCCAGGGGGTCTCTCTGGATCACAGGCCGACACTCCACCGCTGAGCCAAACCGGCCAGGGCGTGTGTGATTTTTGAGGAGTGGGTTTCCCTCCAGCTCCAGCTGCGAGCCCTCCAATCAGGCTTGGCACCCAGGGCACTCCGTTACTGACCACAGAGCTTCTTTGGAGATAGGTGCATGACCCATGTCGAGCCAGTGGGTGTCAGTTCCAGGACCTTTGCTGGAACTATTAAGGAAGAGAAGCTCTCTCTCCACTGGGGACGTGGGGCAGGGAGGATGAAGCCAGGAGTTCATAGCCTTCACCTTACAACCACGAGGAAAAGCCTGACGGGGTGATGGCAATGCAGAAGGAAGCCAAGGCAAGCGATGTAGAGTCATGGAGTCCTTTTAGTCAGTCAATATCTTTATTTCTTTCTTTATTTCTTTATGCTCACCCGAGGACATTTTTTTTTTTTTTTTTTTTTTTGCATTTGTCTTCAGATAGAGTGGGCGGGAGAGAGGGAGGAAAAAAGAGAGAGAGAAACATCGACGTGAGAGAGACACATTGAGTGGTTGCCACCCACACAACCCCAACTGGGGCGGGGGACAAACCGCAACCCCGGTACATGCCCTTAGTGGGAACCGAACCCAGGACTCTCAGTTCCACGGGCTGATGCTCTAACTGCTGAGCCAAAGCAGCCAGGGCACTCAGTCAATATCTTGAAGACCAACTTACCCCTAGACTTTTTAGTTACTTGGGCCAATATTTTCCCTGTTTTACTTAAGGCAGTCAGAATTGGGTTTCTGTTGCTGGAAAAGTCTGAAATGATTTCTCTCAGCCTCGGGTCTGTCGTCGGCTAAACGGGGTTTGATGACACCTCTCCCACACACAGAAGGTGCCCAGCACAGGGCCGGCACACTGTGGGAGCTCCTCAGCTGGCAACTGTCCTCTTTCCTCGGCTCTGGGAGTAAGGGGGGCCACCCCCCTTCTCTAGGCAGCAACTCCTCCTCTGTTGGCCACCTGACTGGACATTGCCCAGAAGGCAACCTGAGCGGCCAGCAGCCTTCTTTCCTTGATGCAAATAGGATCATTTTATCCGGGCAGACAGAGGAGCTCAGTGGAATGTATGTCCATCCCCGAGCTTTCTCAATGCCACCTGGGCTGTGCCCAGCAGGCAGCCTGCTGCGTTCTCTGCACCACAGCCAGATGATAAACCTCTGATTTTTGCTCTTTTCTGCTTCTTGGGAATAATGGGTCCATAATAAATTAAATCCCCAAGAATAGCTGTAACTGTAACAGTGCCGCAGAGCAGGAGCTGGCCAATCAGCCAGCCCCGTGAAATGTGCCTGTTTTGTTCCAATCACTCTCTTTGAAATGGGTACCCACTTTATTTGTTTTTTTCTATCCCAAATTTTTAACAAGTGGTGGGCTTTCTGTGGGAAGTGGGGAATAAAAGCCGTACATCTGGAAGGTTTTATTCTTGGTTTACCTGCTTCATTCCCTTGCCCATACAACTTCTCTTAGAATTTGCTCAGGGGCACCTGACTGGTGTGGCTTAGTGGTGGAGCGTCGACCCATGCACCAGGAGGTCACTGGTTCAATTCCTGGTAAGGGCACATGCCTAGGTTGTGAGCCAAATCCCCAGTAGGGGGCATGCAGGAGGCAGCCAATTGATGTTCTCTCTCATCAATATTTCTCTCTCCCTCTTCCTTCCTCTCTGTCTAAAATCAATAAAGAAAAAAATATATATATTTTTATCCTTACCTGAGGACATTTTTCCATTTTTTGTTCAGATAGTATGGGAGGGAGGGAGAGAGAGAGAGAGAGAGAGAGAGAGAGAGAGAGAGAGAGAAACATTGACATGAAAGGGACACATTGAGTGGCTGCCACCTGCACAACCCAACCAGGGCCGGAGACAAACTGCAACCGAGGCACACACCCTTAGTGGGAACTGAACCCGGGTCTCTCTGGACTGCAGGCCGATGCTCTAACCGCTGAGCCAAACCAGCCAGGGCAAGAAAAATATTTTTTTAAAAAGAATTTGCTCAAGGAAAGGGAAGTTCTGCACCCCGTCTTCCCAAATATCACAGATGCCACACATCCGGCATTGTCAAGGAGTTGACACCCCGCTGATATCTGGAATCATTTTTGTGTGCTGTCCATGGTGCTAATAAGTGGTATTCTTACAGAAATCTCAGAGAGGTCTTGGCCCAGCTCAGAGATTGCATTGCATAATCAGAGAGATGGGTGGTTGATAGTCCAGTGCAGGGCTCTGAAGTTTGGTAGAGAGGGAATGTCGCTGGCCACCCTGAATCCTTTTCTGTCAGCATGTCTTTTTGGAAGTTTATAGCTATCTTGGCTCTCTGGGATCCTGGGACACCACAGAAGCAAATAATGAGCAGTCAAGAATTAGGATGGTACATATGATTCTCTAATGTTCAACTGGGCTGTAGGTAAACACTGGAAGAATCAGTATTAATTATATTTAGTAGCTAAAATTATTGTATATTGCTATATGCCAGGCATAGTGCCTAGTACTAGGTATACATTTCCTCATTTAATCCTTACAATAACTCAGTAAGTTAGGTACTATTACTATCCCTATTATTTTAGCCAAGAAAATTGGAACTTAAAAAGAGAAATGACTTGCCCGGCTTGTGTGGCTCAGTGGTTGAGTGTCAACCCATGCACCAGGAGGTCGCCAGTTCGATTTCCACATGTTCAGGTTGTGGGCCAAATCCCCAGAGGGGGGCATGCAGCAGGCAGCCAATCAATGTTCTCTCTCATTGATGTTTCTCTCTCTCTCTCTCTTCCTTCCTCCCTCTCTAAAATCAATACAGAAAAAAACTTTGTATTAAATATTAAAAAAAAAAAAGAAAAGTAAAATGGCTTGATCCAAGGTAAGGGCTGGGTTTTGACCCTAGAACCACTCTTTTAACCACTATGCTATATGCTTAGCGAATGTGCTTAAGACTGGGGTCTAGGAGACCCATGATGATCGGCTCCAGCTTAGCAGGTTACGCAGAGCCAGCCACTTCTCTCACCCGGGCCTTGAAGCCCCAGCTGAATTAGTGGGTTCACTTGAAGGTCTCCAGTTAACTGGGTAGTCTTAGTTTAGTGGTAAGCCCCCTGTCATCGCAAGTAAGCTTGAGTCAGAGCTAGGGAAGTACATGACAGCAAAGTCACCTGAGAAGGGATTCCATCGTGGGATGGCAAGGTGAGCCCATGTGACCTTTACAGTTCTTTCTCCTATGAGAGTCTGAGGCCAGCATGTTTCTTCACCTATTTTCAAGTCTAGAAGGCCAACATTTGTGTTCACTGGGGCTTGGTCCTGCTGATTGCAAGGTAGCTCTATTTGCCTGCTGTGATTTTCTACGGGGGCTCAACAGGAGGCAGGGAGGAGGCACTCATTTGCTCAGCCTTGCTCTTGCAGGCCTGGCTTGGCTGAGCACGGGGACAGTGGGTGGGGGAGCCCCAAGATAACTGCTCAAAATATATGCATTGCCGATGCGCCCTTTGTCTTCTGCAGGCACCAGATTTCTGGCCCCCTAGCAGGGTTCTCATTTCATTGAGCACTGAAGGCCCATTAGGGAAGCTTGTCGCTTTCTTATTTGTGAGACATGTCTGACACAAAAGGGCAGGTACCACTTAAAATGTCAAGTCAGCAGTGCAGCTGGCAGGTGAATTTCTGTGTAAAAATCCACTTTCTGCTTTGGAGCAGGGAAATGATGTAAGATTCTCCGATGGCAATTGGACACGAGGGCTGCCTTCAGCCAGAGGAAAAGGCAAACAATTTCAGTAATCTAGCCAGTTCTTTGAGCAGTTTAATAGCCCAGTGATGGCTCCCTCCACCCTTACATTTCCAGTCTTTATATAAGGCACCTGTTCCCCTCCCAAGGCCCCTCTCCACATTCCCCATTGACAGCACCTCCTCCCTCATCACCTCTCCTCTGTCTCTGCTGCCATATCTTCTTGGAATAATGTCCTATCTTAACTTCCTTCCTCTGGCTTCTCTGTATGACAGTCCACTCTGCAGGTAGCTGCCATTTGAACACGATTGAAGGGTAATTCTGAGCAGCAGCTTCCCAGTATGTAAACGTTCAATGGCCTGTCCTGGTGGGTGTGGCCCCATGCACAGGAGGTTGCAGGTTCGATCCCTGTTCAAGGGCACATGCCTAGGTTTCGGGTTTGAAACCTGGTAGGGGGCGTGCAAGAGGCAGCTGATTGATGTTTCTCTCTCATCAGTGTTTCTCTTTTTCCCTCTCCTTTTCTCTCTTTCTAAAAAATCAATACACTATTCTTTTGAAAAAAATTAAATTTCAGTGGCGTTTTGAGAGTTTAAAGAAAGCAGTTAAACAACACCCCTGTCCCCCAGCCCCAAGCCTAATGCTCATCACATGCTTGCTGCATTATGCCAGAAACACTCGGCACTTCGTGCGTTAAGCTGTTTTTCACAACAGTCCTATGAGGTGGGTATTAACAGCCTCATATTACAGCCGAGTAAACTGAGGCTAAGAGATTAAGTAACCTGCCTAAGACCTCCCAATTTTTGAGTATCTGATTCAGAATTAAACCAGTGATCTATATTTTTTCTCTTTCATTACTACTATGAATAGACTTTAATATTTTTTAAAAAATTTTTTATTTTTAATCTTCACCTGAGGACATTTTCCCATTTTTTGTTCAGATAGAGTGGGAGTGAGAAAGGGAGAGAGAGAAACATCAACGTGAAAGAGACACATCGAGTGGCTGCCACCCGCACAACCCAACCAGGGCCGGGGACAAACTGCAACTGAGGTACATGCCCTTAGCGGGAACCGAACCCAGGTCTCTCTGGACCGCAGTCCAATGATCTAACCGCTGAGCCAAACCGGCCAGGGCTAGACTTTAATTTTTTAAGAGTAGTTTCAGGTTTATAGAAAAACTGAGTGAAGAGTACAGAGAGGTCCCATATAACACCTTGTCTGTGCCCCCTCCTCCAACTGTTTCCCCTATTACTAACATTTTGTATTACTGTGGTACATTAGATGAGATGATAATTGACACATTGTTATTTTTATTTTATTTTATTTTTTCTTTCAATATTTTTAGAGAGAGAGGAAGGGAGAGGGAGAGAGAGAAACATTGATGAGAGAGAACATCGACTGGCTGCCTCTTGCATGCCCTCCACTGGGGATCGGGCCCACAACCTGGGCATGTGCCCTGACCAGGAATCGAACCGGCGACCTCTTGGTGCATGGGTCAATGCTCAACCACTGAGCCACACTGGCTGGGCGACACGTTGTTATTAACTATAGTCCAAAGTTCACTCTTGGTGTTGTACATTCTATAGGTTTTCACAAATGTATAATGACATGTATCCATCATTACAGTATCAAATAGGATAGTTTTACTGCCCTAAAAGTCCCCTGTGCTCCAGCTATTCATTCCTTCCCCCAACTCTCGGCAACCACTGAGCTTTTCATCATCTCCAACTCCAGACACAGCTGCCTAGGGGCCCTCAGTAGTTTCTAGCTTCTACTTCCTGAAGAATAGCACAGCCAGACACGGGCACCACCACCACTGGTGGGAAGGGACTTCTTCCACTGATTAGGCCCGGTTCTCCTTGGGCTTATGGGTGCTTAAAAACTCATCATCTGTTTGCCTGACTACACAGACTTGGCAGGTGGCTGTGGGTGGAGAGGTGGGACTAAGAAGCATCATCAGCAAAGTCAGAGAATTCAACAGAGGGAGCAGGTGATGGGATGTGGCAGCAAAGAGCTGTTGGGTCAGGGGCTCACTTGAGCTGCAAAGGGGGAGCCAATGCTTATGGCACCCACCTGTGGCAAACATACCTGTAGTATCTCCTTCAGAAGAGCACCCCGTCCCCCAGGCCCCACCAACCATACATGCGGCACTTCTGAGACTTTAACATATGCATACGGATTTCTTGGGTGTCTTGTTAAAATGCAGATTCTGATTCAGTAGTCTGGGGCAAAGCCTGGTATTCTGCATTTCTAACATGCTCCTGGATACAAACAAGACATGACTGTATCTTGGGCGCATTGACTGTTTTGTCATTGGGCTTGCTGCCTAACTTCTTTAAAAGTTCTCGTTGTCTCTTACGCTTCAGAGAAATACTTACCCCTGGCTGAGTTCGATTCGAAGTTCCACCATTAAGTTCGATTCTAAGTTCCACATCAACCTTCAATGTGCTCAGACGAGAGCACCTGGATGGATAATGAGGTCAATTATTCAATAGCCAATTTAGTCTTTCAATAAATGTCTGCCAAGCTTCTACAACATGCTGAACACTGTCCTTTTGGGACTTCCAGTCGAGTAGTCAAAGGGCCCAAACTAAGCAAGCAGTCAAAGTAAGTTCAAGTTGTGATAAGTGCATGGATGAATACTAACAAAAGACTAAGTTGGGGACTCATGAGGAGGAAGGAGCATTTTGGAATAGTGGTTGTATTAGTTTCCTACCGCTGACGTAATAAATCAGCACAGACTCAGTGGCTGGAAACAACAGAAACATATTCTCACAGTATGGGAGTCAGAAGTTCAAAATCAGTGTCCCTGAGCTAAGGTCACGGTGTCTCGGGGCTGCTTTCCCCCTAGAGGTTCTAGGGGAGCTGCGGTTCCCTTGCCTTTGCCAGCTTGTAGAGGTCACCCACATTCCTTGGCTTGTGACCCCTTCCTCGAATCATGCCAACCTGTGCCTGTTGTCACATCTCCTCTCTGACTCTGGCCCTCCCACCTCCCTCTTATAAGAACCCCTGTGACTAAAACAGGGCCACCAGGATAATGTCCCCAACTCAGATCCTAATCACACCTGCAAAGTCCCTTTTGTCAGGTACAGTAACATATTCACAGGTTCCGGGATTAGGATGTGTACATCTTTGGGGGGGGAATAGGCATTATTCTGCCAACCCCAGGGGTTCCAAGAAGTCAAGAAGGCCACTCTGAGAAGTACTATTTAAGGTAAAGGCTCAGCACAAGTCAGACATGAGAAGAGAAGAAACAGCTTCCTCAGCGGATGAAATAGCAAGGGCAAAATGCTGAGCAGAGAGCTTTCTAAGCCCGAGCGTTGGGGAGAACCCCAGATGGTGGAGCATGGGGAGCAGACGGGAGGGGGCAGCGGACGGCACGGCCAGGCCTGTGGGCCCTGTGGGATGTGGTGAGGACTTTGGATTTTACTCCAGGTGTGATTAGGAGCCACTGGAAAGCTGAAGCCAGTTGCTAACGTGATCTGATGTTTCCAAAGGGGCAACCGCTGCTCAGCTCCAGCCTGTACTTGCCAGGTGAACCTGGGCACTTGGCCCGGGGTGGCCAGCCAGGTCTTCTGACTCCTCAGGGAAAGCGGGCCATCTGGCTATTTCTCATGTCAAACTCCCACTTTTAAATTACTGACAATATATTGAAAAATTTAAAAGCACACCCATATAAGGTGTGGCCAGGAGCTGCCAGGCCACCATCGCTGAAGAGGTTCTGCTATGGACTCACTTCGTGACCTGCAGGGGATGACAGAATCCTCTGGCCCCCGGATCCTGGTCTGGAGAGGGGAGAGGACACCGGAGGCCGCTGGCAGGGCTGCTGTGAGGACTCTGTTAACGCGAGAGACCCACGTAAAATATTTAGCAAGTGCCCGGAAGCATTCAATATGCACATATCTATGTATATATGTTTCTTAATTTGAGGGGATTCGATGAAGGTTTGAAATAGATGACCTTTAAAATTGCTGCTGGCTCTGAGAGTCCAAGACGATAGGAGATTCCTCATTAATCAGACCAGATATTTAAAAGCAAGAGACCTAAGCTGTCGTCCCTCGCCTGGCTTTAGATTTAACTTCCTTACCCAGTATGCATCGCACAGAAAGCATGTTTGGTAAGATGAAAACGGGCTTGAAGACAACTGGGCTTGATGGCCAAACCACTGTGGCGAGAAACTAGGTCACATGTTGCTGACTACGCTCAACATCAAGGAGTTGGAGCCCTAGCAAGCAAATGGTTAGAGACCCACGGTCTGCTCAATTTGCCCTTTCCCTAAGGTTTCGGGATTGACATCTCCTGTGGTTTCTTCCTTCTGTCTACCCAGGGAAGTAAAATCTGGGGCGGGGATGCGCATGTGTATGCCTCTAGGCCGGTGGGCCTGGAGATTAAGGGCTCCTGCTCGGGAGGGCCTCCTCCCATTGCCACACTAGGTGTCTCCCCGGGTCCAGGACCCTATTCAGACAAGCAGAGAGCAGAGTCAGGGAAAGCCTGAGCCCAGGTCGAGCGCCAGGAAGGAGTGTTGTCACCAGACTCTGCAGGGTGCGGTGGGTTTGAATTTTATCATTAAGAGCAGTGCTTGCAAATGACACTGTGAAATAAATGTCATGGCTTCTTGGAATACTGTCCAGGGACACTTCGGCATACCTACACAGCCATAGTGCACACAGAACCTGAATTTCTTTATCAGGCGTCGGAGGTAGCTTGGAGTTGGGAGGGAAGCTAAAGACCCCATCCTGAACACCAACACGTCTCTAACTGAACATCCCCAACAGGAGACTGAGGTCACAATAGTAGGCTTGGAGCTCCCCAAGTCTCTGAATCTCGAGTGGGTAAAATGCTCCAACTGTGCCGCCCTAGGGGAAGGTGTGAGGGAAGTGCCCAGCACCATACAAATAGAAGGCATGGATCTTGATGTTACTTGTGCCCTGGGCTGGCATTGTTTCCCCTCAGCCTGGTGCTCAAGGCCATCTGTTAAAGCAGCGATTTTCAACCCGTGTGCCACAAGCAATTTTAAAACACGATACCTGAGTATCTAGTCAGGGGCACTGACCTCTTTGCCCGTAGATTGTCAAGTAACAAAATGGAAACAGCCCTGGCTGATGTGGCTCAGTGGGCTGGGCATTATCCCGTACACCGAAAGTTGCTGGTTCGATTCCCAGTCAGGGCACATGCGTGACTTGTAGGCTCTATCCTCAGTAGGGGGCGTGCAGGAGGCAGCTGATCAGTGCTTCATTCTCACATCGGTGTTTCTCTCTGTCCCTCTCCCTTCCTCTCTCTCTAAAAACCAATAAAAACGTTTTGTTTGTTTGTTTGTTGAATGACAACAGCCAACACAATAATAGCTGTTTGGTGCAAATGAATCAAGACTACATCAAATTTTTTTCTTTTTGTCAGATGGGCAAAAAATATATTTTTTGGTGTGCTGCGGAATTTTAGCAATTAGTTTATGTGCGCCATGAGGTGTAAAGGAAAATCGCTGTGTTCTTTGGTTGCAAGCCACCAGACTGACTCAGGCTAACTCAGGCCCAGCGGGGGTTTACTGGAGGGCTGCGGGGCCGCAGGAGCCGGAGGAAGCTGAGGCCTTGGGCGGGGCTGGCAGAGGCCGCCCGAGGATCCGGGTGAAACAGACTCACCCCCTCGGGACCACATCTGATGAGTTGGTGCTGTGGTTTCCTGTCTCTGTGTCATTCTGCTCGGGATTTAAATCCCTGAGAGGGTCGGATGGTGTAGATCCTGCCAGTGTGTGGCCGGGACTGACAGGCCCACCGGACTGCATGCTGTGTGGGGAAGCAGGTTCCCCCAAGAAGTACTGATATACTGCTACCAGAAGGACGGGAGGCAGGCAGGCAGGCAGAACCAGCTGCTTCTACCACAGGCCGGGCATGACGAGTCCAGCCATCCGTGCTGGCCATTTCCCATGACTCAACATACACTGTCCCCACCACATCCCCCAGTTTCTCCCAGTTTATGCCCTGTTCACTCTGGGGTGCCCTTTCTGCCCATTTCTGTATGTCCCCATGCCCATGTCAGTTGGACCCCTTCCTGGTCTCTGCTGGTCATGCATCAGGGTTTGGGTTGAATTGCACAAGCTAAGGAATAGGTTTTACTGGCAGAAGGGAAAGCTTACAAAGCAAGTGCTGCGATACCCCACAAAGAGGAGCCCCTGCAGGGCCCACAGTGAGAGTCTGATTCCCAGCAGGGACCTACTGGCCCTGCCCCATCGAATCTGCAGGGCAAAGAGGTCAAACAGCCTTGACAGGGGAACGCACAGGCTACTTGGTGCTGCGTGTCCAAACTTGGGGTGCCAACCACTTACAGGAATAGTTTGGGGAACACCTGCTGCCCCCCACTTGAAGTTGAGGGTCCATAGAAAGTTAGGGTCCTCCCTACTAGACACAGAAAGCCACGGTCCTGTGGGAAGCTGAGTTTGGGTTTGGTCCCTCTGGTGGGGTGAATGGGGAGGGACCCCCATCCCAGCCAGCCTGTTTCCGGGCAACCCACACACCCAACTCCAAAGCCACTGTTCTGTCACTGTTCCACACTCATTACCGCCGACCCCCACAAACCAAACACCTCTCATTTCTCTGAACTCTTTGATGGGGCTGCCTTGAGAATTTGTCCTCTTTTTCCTGCCTGTATCTTTGATCACCTCTGCCCAGGCTCTGGCCCGTGATTCCAGATGCCCGTAATCCCGCCTCGTCTCCTAAACTGGCATCTCTTCAAGGGCATCTCACACGTCTCTTATCTTTGCATTCCTGCCACTAATCGCAAGCTTGACCCCAATACACCCTCTATACAAATACAGGATCGACAGACGAGTGGTTTCTGCTGCAAGACTGGCATCTGCTCAGGGATGCGGTGAGAACGGATCCTCCAAAGTCGCTCCCGAGGAACCCAAGGAGGTGGCACGAATCCCAGTACTACCAGGAATGAAGTAATGGAGAGAAAGCTTGTATGGCATAGGGGTGGGGTGTAGAGGTGGTGTTAAAACACACCCCGCTTCAACAAACATTCTCGAGCGTCGGCTGCACATCAGGCACTGAGCAGAGCCTGGGAGCACACCAGAGCACAGAGCAAATATGGGTCTCACCTTTATAGAGGCAACTCAATATGTAGCTTCCTCTAAACCTGGGCGTGAAGTTTCTTTGCTTCCCCAAATCCTTAACACTTCAAGATAAACCAGGCCCTTCTCACATCCAGAATTACAGCACTGAATCAGAGGGAAAACTGGACTGAAAGGTCACTGTATTTGCTTTAAAAAAAGAACTCTTTCCTTTAATCTCCACACATTCACACGGTCACATGAATGTCAAGTCAAGATTTGCCCTGCTCAGCCTCTCACTATGCCAGAGACACAGCAGGGCAGGGCATTGTTTTGATGGACTTAAAAGGCTTCAAACCCCAACTGGCTTAAAGGGAACATGCTATCTCTGTGAGCTGTCACTCACAAATTGCTCCAACCATTGATCTGGAGGGAGGGGGGAGAGATCAATGGTTGGGCAGAGAGAGGTTTGGCTTTCAAGTTCATGCTCCTCACACTTGTGAGCTCTGGCCTTGCAGAGGGATGGGGGAGGGAAGGCACTGGGTTATTTGGAAAACCTTGGCTTAATCACAAGGAATGAACCTCAGAGACTAAGAAGCGAAGGACCCTCGTTCTACAGATATGAGTGAGAAGCCTTATTAGTGATTGTCTTAACCACTGCCCTGGTCCAGTTCCCCACTCACCTCCACCTTAGTCCCCCAGTGGGATTAAGGGGCCCCAGGGGGCAGTGTCTTCCCTGCCAGATCACTGACATGTAGAGGGGAAAGGTGATGGTTCCACATCTGTCAACCACTCAGGTAGCTCAGGAATGCTGGTTCCTTCTGACAAATGCACGTCTCAGTCACCGCTGTTTGAATGAAGACCCAGAACGACAGTTGACGAAGTGATTAAAGAATTTAAAAATCTAGACTTTTCCCTCAGTCTCGGGCCCAGCACCTGCTCCTCTAGAACAACTTTCTCGGCCCCACCCCAGCCAGAATTAGGCCCTTCCTGTATACACCCACGCCAAGCACACTTCTGGGAGAGCACATGCTGAAGCAATTGTTTGTTTGAAGCACCGCCCGCTGTTCATCGGTCCATCTCCTCGAGAACAAAGACACCGTCTTATCCTTTTCTGTAGCCTTAGCACCTAGAATGTGTTCAGTGAATGTCTCATAAATAAAGGGAGGCCAAATTGTTGCATGCACCCCATGTTATGGCAGTTATCACAGAAAGACAGGGAAGATTTGGGGGTGGGGATTGAGGGTTCTGAAAGCCAGAAGGAATGGGGAGATAGAAAAGGGGGAAAGAAAAAGAAGAGGTCAACAAAAAAGAGGGCCAGAAGGTAACGCTCCAGGAGGGACACACAAATTTAACAAGGTGAGAGCCAGGCGTCTTTGAGCAGGATCCCAGGGAACGTGGGTCAGACCCTGCAGTTCCCTGGGGCTTATTGCTGAGCATGGACTCCTGTTACCTCTTCTCTCTGAAGTGCGAATTACAAGGTTAGCCACTGTTCTGAGCTCTTAGCCACTCTTTATCTTCCCCAGCTCCACTCTGATGGAGACAACGTCTGGGGAGCTAGTTCTTCTGTACCACAGTCCAGCAGCTAGACACTGAAACCTGGAAGAAACCAAATCTGCTCCTTGCACTGGCTCCCAGGGTCTCATCTCTCTGGTTGGGAAGCAGGTTTTTGCCCTGCCGGTGTGGTTCAGTGGTTGAGTGTCAACTCATGTACCAAGAGGTCACTGGTTCGATTCCCAGTCAGGGCACATGCCCAGGTTGTGGGCCCGATCCCCAGTGGGGGGCATGCAGGAGGCGGCCAATCGATGTTCTCTCTCATCGATGTTTCTATCTCTCTCTCCTTCTCCCTTCCTCTCTCTCTAAAATCAATAAAGAAAAAAATTAAAAATAATAAAAGAAGCAGGGTTTCTGCATCGACTCTGACCGTCCATAGAACTGGATTTCATTATACTAACTGAACCACATCTGCCACAACAGGAAAGAGATGCGGAAACAGAGGACAGAGGGTGAGGAAGGGAGCTCCGGGGTCTCTAGCTCCCGTGTGTCAGACTCTTACTGTGTGTCAGGCACCACCCCCCGCAAGTCACATACATCGTGTCACTTAATCCTCTGAGGCACGCATCTTTATTATTCTCATTTACAGATGAGGAAGCCAAAGTTGAGAATAAATAATTTGTCCCTCATAAGATACCTGGTCCCCATTAGAATTCGTATTTGAGAGGATGGTCAGACCCCAATATCACCATGATGTTGCTGAACTACCACCCACCAGGGGACACAGGATCACTGGTGGGTGTGGCATGCTGCTGCTGCTGGTGATGATACATAGTCGCTAAATTATTATTATTAAGCATTAATGTATGCCCAACACGGTACTAAGTGATTCATACACTGTCCCACTGAAACCTACCAACAACCCAGTGAGGTAGGTTTTATGATTTATTTATAGACAAGACACTTGAGGCCCAGAGAGGTTGAGGGACTCACCTGAGCTTGCTCAGTAAGTTGTGCAATGGCAGAGCTCAGAATTTTTTTTTTTTAATGCTCACCCGAGGACATTTTTGCATTCCTCTTCAGATAGAACGAAAGAGAGAGAGGGGAGAAGAGAGAGAGAGAAACATCAATGTGAGAGAGACACATCAACTGGCTGCCACCCACACGACCTCAATAGGGGCCGGGGACAAACTGTAACTGAGATATGTGCCCTTAGCGGGAACCGAACCTGGGACTCTCTGGTCCCTAGGCCGACGCTCTAACTGCTGAGCCAAACCAGCCAGGGCCAGAGCTCAGAATTAAAACAAAGCCTATCTGGCATTGACGGTGGCGCTAAGGCTGGGAAAGGTTACTCCAGAGGCTTTCTTCACTGGCTGGAGTTACCCGTGTTTCACAGAACCTTCCTTGAGGAAGGAATCTCCAGGGATTGTTTGATAATGGAGCTAAGCCATTATTATTTGCTTTTGATAGTTGCAAAGGACTCAGGGACTTTTAAGGGGCTCATTCAAGGTCTCACAGCTGGATATTCAGGAATGTGTCTGACAGCATCACGAGTCGCCCTAAGATTATTGGGTGGTTATGAGTTGTCCGCTCCATCTCTCTGTGCTCTCTTGGCCTTTCTCTATTTCATTCCCCCACCTGGTGCCCAATGTCCATTTGATGTTCCTGGGGTCCTGAGCCCCTTGTTATTCTTGCCTCTGCTGCATTTTTTTAATTCCTTTCTTTTACTAGAATTTATCTCTCTCTGTCCCTCCTGACCCTGTTAGGTGGCTAGAGTCAATTTGATCAAGCTCATTTGCACTAAAGCATTAATGGCTTTATTAGAGCAATCCTTCAGGGTAAGTGCTGCATTTTAAAATACCCCATCTGAATCCTGGACCAATGCTGTACACGGCAGCACAGTAGTGGGCAGCCCCTTGGTGGGGTTTTCTTTCTGGTTAGGCAAATCACCTGGCCTGCACATAAGGCAGCTCCCCGGCACTGATCAGTTCAGGGAGGACTTTCCTGGCACAGCTTCAGCTGCCTTAATCTGCAAAATGGGGATGGGAAATTTTTGCCTGGAAGGAGGGGGTTGGGTCTGCAGCAATCTTGCAGCACTAAGATCAGTCTAATTCCAGAAATCTAATCTGGAGAGGCAGAGGCTGCCAGGCAGCCAGCAAAATTAATGAGAAAATTGGAGTAAACACAACGCTTGCCTTGTCTGCTCACGTTGGGAGAAGGTGACTCGGTGCCAGTCTGCAGAGGCGGGCTCTCTGGGGTATGTACACATGATCTACGTGCCTCTCTGGAGGTGCTGTGTGCTCCGAGCTAATGAATTCAATGGCACGGAGAAAGGCTTAGAAAAGAATGCCTCTACCTGGATAGCTTCTGGAGAACCTTTCATTTACTCGAATCACATCTTAGATCTGCCCTCTGTGATCACATTAACGAGGAGTAGCCCACGCACAAAGCCCCTCGGTGTGGGATAAAAAAGACATCATGCTCAATCGGAATGGCAAGAGGGAAAAATCAATAAATGATTGAAGAGCTTCTGAGTCTTTGCCTGGGCATAAGCTTCACAAAGTGGGGTTTCTTTTTTTTCCCTCTGCACCACGAGATGCGAAGGAGAGAAAGTTGCCATTTGATTGAGTCCCTTGCAACGGGGGGGATTCTTTTGTCAAGGATGAACACGGGAGGAGCCGCCATTTCCTGACAACCCATTTGCTTTCATCGACCAAATATTTTTATTCCCGGCTCATTCCTTTGAGGAGAAATTTGCTTGGCAGAAAACAAGTCCAAGATGGACCATGGGTCAGTGCTCAGAAAGTGGGCACAGAGGGTGAGGGGCAGGTGCCGTTAGGGTGTGAGTGGCACAGATCGTCTTTTTTTTTTTTTATCCTCACCCGAGGACATTTTTCCATTTTTTTGTTCAAGTAGAGTGGGAGGGAGAGAGAGGAACAGAGAGAGAGAGAGAAACATCGACGTGAAAGGGACACATCGAGTGGCTGCCACCCGCACGACTGACCAGGGCCGGGAACAAACTGCAACCGAAGTACGTGCCCTTAGCGGGAACCGAACCCGGGTCTCTCCGGACCGCAGGCCGACGCTCTAACTGCTGAGCCAAACCGGCCAGGACCAGATCGTCTTAATGACCCAGTTTTTGGTGACCTGGAAGTTGAGTTAAAAGGGCATAACGGACCCTTTTAATCTTTATTATAGAGGAACTAGGGTATCGTGCAAGGTAATGCCCGCAGCAGGAGAACAAGAAATATCAATAAGGAGTTTGCCCTGTGCATAGACAAGTCAGTGTGCACAGGACAAGCCCAGAGACAAACAGCACTTGCTGTCAGCATCTGGGACACTCGGGTGCGGTGGGGACTATGGCAAACTGCATAGTTCTCAACTGCCAGGGCTCAACCTCTGAGACTGGTTGAAAGCACCATCTGCCGAGTCGGGAAACCTGGATTAGTTCTCCCTGTGATTGATTTTGTGACCTTGGGCAAGTTATTTACCCTCCTAAAGTGAAAATAAGAGGTTAAAATGCAGCCCGAGAAAGATGATCCCTGTATTGGTCAGTTTAGGCTAAGTTGTGCTGTGGTAACAAACATCCACTGTATGGGAGAATTGCATCCTCTGACAGTTCATATGTTGAAGTCCTAACCCCCAGGACATAACCTTATTTGGAATCATTATCTATATAACGAAGTAAGAGGAGGTTGTTAGGGTGGGCCGTAATCAAACATGACTCGTGTCCTTATTAAAAGGGGGACGTTTGGACACAGACCTGCACACCAGGAAGATGCCAAATGAAAGGCACAGATCAGGGTGATGCTTCTCCAGGCCACGAGTGCCAAAGGTGAGGAGCAAACCACCAGAATCTAGCAGAGAGGCTGCAACAGATTCTCCCTCACAGCCCTCAGAAGGGACCAAGCCTGCTAACAGCTTGATCTTCGACCTTTAACTTCCAGAGCTGTGAGGCGATATGTTTCTGGTGGTAAGCCACCCCATTTGTGTGCTCTGTTACAGCAGCCCTAGCTTACTAATACATCCTCTGAATGCTAATGGCTTACAGCACCAGTTTCTGCCTTGTATATGCTACACACCCATTTTGGGTTGGCAGGGGGCTCTGCTATCATAGCTTTTCAGGCACCCACGTGGATGGAGTAGCCACCATCTCAAGTTGAAGCTTCAGGGTTCACCTTAGCAGGGAAGAGGGCCTGGAGAATGGCATATCGGCTCTTAAATACACTGCTCACATTTCATTGGCCAAATCAAGTCACATGACAGTGCCTAATATAGAATGGAAGTATAATTGTTCCATTACCTGGAAGGAGAAGAAAACCAGGTAATGGGCACAACTGATGTCTATCATAATTATTTAAGAATATCTACATAGAAAAAAAGATCAGAAAAGGCATTTTGCTTTTTAAAATAAAATAAAAGTTAGTTTACGTATTAAAAGTTAGTAAGTAGCTGGACCAGAAGAAACTCAACTCTGAATTTCTTACTTTATCTTCTAAAGAAATGGGATAAGGTCACCATTCTGTGTAGTGAAACCCCCTCATCCAAAAGGCTTTACACGTAAGATGGACATGTACACCACCAGCTTGAGGTTACAGATGCCTAGAAACCTGTTGATAAAGTGGATAACTTTGGATGGTGACATTCCCATTTACCATGTTTATATCCACAAGACAACCTCCCATAAGAGAGACTGATTCAGGAGATGATGGGGAGGGGATGTTTATTCAAGGGAATATAGTCTGTGGACATGGAGGAAAAGAAGGTAGATGATGAATGAGAGATGGTGTCGTAGGGCAGGTTCCCAGAGGGAGACCCTGAGCTGACACTTTATTTGATGTGATTTATTAAGGGAACGCTCCAAGAAGAAACTGATGAGGGAGTTGAAGCAGCAGAGCATGATGGAGAAGAGGATAAGCCGAGGTGTGATTTCAGGCTCAATCCCAGCCTCATCCCAGGGAGAGCTCTGGAGCTAAAACGTCAACTAAGAAGCAGGGAAGCTGGGTTTTCATACCCCTGCCCTGGCTGGTCGCTGGCTCCCAGGCACTTCCGGCTCTGGTGGCTCAAGGGCAGGCCTCTAAAGAAGGTCACAGGGTGAGCCATTCGAAGCAGAGCACACTGTAGCTGTCCAAGGGATCCCAGAAGTGAAGAGGGGAACTGAGGGGCTCTGGGTGGAGCCTCGGTGGTGCCACTGCTGATGGGGACTCCTTGGAGACAAAGGTTTGGGCCTTTCGGATAACTGTGTACAGCACCTAAGTGAGAGCCCATGGGAAAGAAATTTTAATCAAGACAGACCACATGGCTCTTAAGCTGCTCCTTGCTGGCAGTGGTGGAGGGACCCAGGTGGCTTTTGGCCACAGATACCTGTATCAGCTGTCATTGGGAAGGACTGACAGATGGTTTCAAATCCACATGGATGGCTGGAAAAAAATGTGCACCGTAGTGACCACAGGAATTCTTGACACGCAGTGAGAAATGAAAATGACGATGTTGCTGAAGAGATGACAGAAGGGGAAATTCTTGCTTTCTCTCACGATCATCTCCAATGGAATCGAGCTCCTCTCTCTCTTCCCCGGCCTCCCTCCCCAGTTCTGCCAAGGGCCAGCAGGCAACAGGGCAAGGCAAAGCTTTCCTGAGGCCTGCGTGAGAGGAAGCAGAGGTGAGACTTAGAGGAGTCAGACCTGGGTTCAAATCCCAGCTCTACCTTGTACTAGCTGAGTCAATTAACCTCCCTAAATCTCAAGTTCCCTACACGGAAAACAGGGAATGGTAATACCTGCACGTTAGGTCTATATTGAAGACGGAGGGAAATGCAACCTTTTTGAGTTTTAATTTCTTCACCTGTTCAATAAAGTTTAAAAAAATTAATGATGATGCTGATAACCCTCTCAGAATAGATGTCAGGGTTTAAGAACTAAATATACCAGTGTGCTGTACATAGGCTGCTGTACCTGGCCCGTCCTGGCCACCCCTCCACCCCCGAGTCTCCTTAAAGATAAGAACGGGTCTTCCCACTCCTGCCGCTACTGGTTATTTTTCATATAGGCTTGCAACCCCACAGAAGAGCTGTGTCTTACGTTTTCTAATAAGAGTCACACCCCACCCCCCACCTTTCCTTCCAGCCATGGTGAGCTTATGACCACAGTGGTCTCTAGGTGAACAGATACAGCCCTCTGGAGAGAGAGAAACCCCCTCAGGCCAGGCCTTCTGGGACGGGTGATATAAGAAAATGCCAAGGACCGTCTCTTTCTCCTGATAAATGCCCTGGACCAACCCGGACCTGTTTAATTTCTAGGCCGGAAGCACACATTGGATTACCTTTTCCCGCGGTAATCTAGACGGGGATTAACAGGCTCACTCTGAGACGGAAAGACACAGGGGTGCAGAGTCCCTTGTGTTTACAGGATTTGATAGGATGGATCTCTAACAAGTCTAGTTTAATGTTGGCTCAAGTTAAAGCATGGTGAATTCCAGCCCAAGAAAAATAAAGTAGGGTGCCATAGAATGTTACAGATAATTTAATACAACTCCCTCACTCAGTAGGGAAGGAGCCTGGGGCGCAGGGGGTGCCTGAGGCATCTACGCCGTGTCCTAGATAGAGACTGTGGCCAGGTCGCCTGCGTCCCGGGCCAGGGCTCTGGGCTCTGTCATTCACTTCTGCACCATTGGCCACACCTTTTGTCATATTCACACACCACCTGCGCCTTTATTAACGTGGTTTCTTGACTACTTGAATTGACTCTATTTTGTTCCTAAATCAATTTGTTTTGAAAGGAAACTGCTATAAAAGGAAAGCAAGGATCTTTCACCACAAAGAGAAGGCAACTGTAAAAATAAATACTATGAAACAAAGCAATACTATGAAACACATTAGCAAGGCACTGCTGTATGTTAACAGGGAGGTTCGTAATGTTAAAGAGCTTAAAGTGTAATAGTGTTCTTACGCTTGGAGAGGATGTTTTTTAACGCATCCATGGACCTCCTCAACTTGTCTCTCATATCGTGAGTGGCAAAGTCGGGCAGGAAAGGAAAATGGAAGTCTAATTCTTTATGCTGTCTGGATTAGAATCCCAACTGTGCCACTTATCAGCTACAAGACTTAGAGCAAGTGACTTAACCTCTTTCTGCCTCAGTTTCCTCCCTTATAAAATGGGAATAACAGTGTGTACACCATGGAACTGTTGCAAGTATTAAATTAGATAGTACATACTAAGCCTTCGGAACAGTACTTGGCATGGAGCTAGCACACGATAGCATCCGGCATTACTGCAATTATCATTATTGAAACTTAAATGATTTTATATTCCACAGCACGATTGCAAACCTTATTTCTAAAGGATCAAGTAGCAACTATTTTAACCTTTGTGGTTTATATGGTCTCTGTGACAACTCTTCAGCTCTGCCATAGTGTGAGAAAGTCGCCACAGGCAGAGCATACATAAACAAACAGGCACACACAAACCAATAAGACTCTATTTACAAAAATAGATGGCAGGCTGGATTTGGTCTGTGCCAAAGGCTTACAGGTGTGGAAAACAAAAACTTGAATCTACAAAGCCAAATGCTTTGGAGACTATTTTGAATAAAATACGTACTCACGTGAGACAGCGCATCTCAAAGGTTCGCCCCGGTCTCAAACTTCTGAGGACAATCTCGCACACCTGAAATGCAGATTCTATTCTTATCACCTGCCAGTGTCTTTACTGTCCTCCAAATGGCCATGGGACTGAATAGGTTCTGAACCTGAGGTAGAATCAAGGTTAATAGCTTGGGCGAGGGAGACAGAATGACTTGGATTTGCCACTCATCCTGCAAGGAGTATCATTTTCTTTATACACATGAGAAAATTGCAGCTCAGCAGTGTGGAGTAATTGCCCGATGCCACACAGCCGGCAAACTGACATCAATTCTACAAACACGAAATTTGGTTCTGGTCCAGAAACCCCAGGGCCAGCTGCGTGTCATTGTGACGCTTCCTTTTCTGTTTCTAATCTCCATGATAAAGGAGGGGCGAGCACGAGAGGGAGCTATTTAGAGTTGGAAATGATGCTGATGGCTTTGTAACCCAAGGAGAAGGAAAAATGGAACCAGTCCTCAGAGACGACAAGATAGAGGAGAAAGTGTAGGGGTGCGGGGGAGGGGGGGGCGGGCAGACAGACGGCTCTGTGTTTCACTGGTGACCCCTAGTTGTGTACCTGGGCACATCCTCTCTGCATCTCACTTTCCCCAGGTGAACTAAGAGGAAGCAGCATTATTGATTTCATACAGAGGGCACCGTGCATTCCAATACCTTTGTCTCGTTTTCTCCTCACAAAAATCCTGAGACTTTTATACCCATTGTATAGAAGAGCAAGGAGAGGCTCAGGAAGAGCACTTACATTGCCCAGGATCACAGGGCTAGTCAACTGTGAGGCTGGGATTTGAGTGATAGCCTGTCTGACAAGTCCTGTTCTTCTTCGTTTTGTTTTTTATGCTCCCCTGAGGACATTTTTGCATTCATCCTCAGATAGAGCGAGAGGGAGAGAGGGAGGAAGAGAGAGAAACATCCACATGAGAGAAACACATTGAGTGGTTGCCACCCACACGACCCCAACCGGGACTGTGGACAAACTGTAACTGATTACAGTGCCCTTAATGGAAACCGAACCCGGGACTCTCTGGTCCATGGGCTGACGCTCTAACCGCTCAGCCAAATCGGCCAGGGCCAAATCCTGGTTTTTATAGTGTAGACTATCCCTTAAAGGATTCTATGTCCCTTCTGAGGTGAGTCCACAAATGAGGAGAATGAACACAGATGTTCTGTGTTCTGGAGTCAGAGCTAACGCCTCTTGAACTCTTCTCATGGACTGGGCACTGTGCCCGGCCAGTTCTTCCAAATGACCCTATCCGCTGAGGGCTAATGGTATCCTCTTTCTGCAGATTTGAAAACGAGTTTACAGACCTTAAGTAACTTGTTCAAGATCACTCAGCGACCAAGTAGCAAGGCTGAGGTTTGGACCCAGGTCGAACTCACTCCACAGCCCATGCTTATTACAGGATGTCTACAGAGTTTCTCTTCCAACCCAGGACCCTTTCGAGAGCGAAGGTGTTATTAATAATTTTGCTAGGACAGCAGGCAGAAGCAGGGTCCCCCCAGCTCTTGACCACTGGGTGCTCCCTGGCCGCCAGGACCACTGTGATCATGACAAGGAGCGGAAATCTACTACGGCCGGCAGCACCACCCTGTTCATTATACAATTCACACACTGATCTAGTCCTGTGGAAATGAAGCCTTTGCGATTCAGTGCTTGAAATGTTCAGGAAGGGGTAAATGTAATTGCCTCTGGAGTTGCCGCAAGAAGTAATCAAAGAGGAGTTGGCCCTACCCCTCCCCAGCCCCCCACTTTCCTTCACCCTCTGCCTGCAGGCACAGGGAGAATAGGAGAGAAGGTTGAAAAGAATGCTCCAAGGAGAGGGAGAGAAATGACTTTAGGTTTGATAGGATAAGACCAAGGAATATCTTAGGTCCAGAAAAGGGTCCAGGCCATTGACAGGCTGTCCTGGGAAACACACAGACCTCTGACCCAGGCCAGCGTCACCGGGGGCAGTGCTGGTGGCTGTCTCCCCTGGACGCTCGGAGACATGCTGGGGAGAATGTTCTGCATCAACATTCCCAGAGTTCCACCATCAGGGCCTCGTCCCTTTGGATGAAAGGCTTCCTTTTCTAGGAGACCATTTGAAGAATAAACAACCACAGCACCACTCGAGTTCATTATCAGCCGTAAGCATGTGCAGCCTGTTACATCTCAGATTCCCTTTTGAATTTGGCAACTGGCTGGGATGTAGGAAATGTTAAGTTGTGATAGAGGAATGGCCGAGGGAGAGCTTCAGAACGTGGGTTTTGCCCAAGGACGTTGCCTTGGTGTAGGATCCTGGGCAGCCAGGAGGCAGCGGACTAGGCGTGGGGGCCCAGGTGGTAGCTCGGCAGGGCAAGACTGCAGGGGAGAAGGTGGCTCCAGGAGGGGAGTCCATCACTGCAGGGCAACAACCCTGTCGACACCGGTGAGGTAATGGGGTCAAAGTAGTACAAGCAGAAAGGCCAGGGATCCAGGACCCTGGGGTACGGGGCGGGGGGGTCGTCTCTCTTAAAGTGAGACTAGGCAAGTTAGTCACCCCGTGACACCTCATCTACCAAGCATGACGCTTGGCTGAAAATGAAATCATCTTCGAGGTCTTTTCAGCTCTAAGACTAAGTGCGGTTCCCAACTGTGTCACACTAAGTGAACCTTGCTGTGCCCAGGTGGGCGGCTGAGAGCAGTCGGGCTCTGACTGGAGAGCAGGTATGAGCCCAGGCATAGACCGCTCCCTCCCACATGACCTCTGCTCTCCCTAATTCTCTTGATGACCAAGGGCGATTTAAAAAAATATATATATTATTAATATTTAGAGAGAGAAATAGAAACATCGATGAGAGGGAACATCGATTGGCTGCCTCCTGCATGCCCCCCATTGAAGACTGGGGCCACAACCTGGGCATGTGCCCTGACCGGGAATCAAACTGGCGACCTCTTGGTGCATGGGTTGATGCACAACCACTGAGCCACACACGCCAGGCTCAAGGGCAATTTTAATTTCTCCTTGTCCCATTTCTTCTTTTCGATCTCTAATAGGGGCAGGAAGGAAGGACCAGCAAGAGGGGAGGGTGGCAGGGCCAAGGCTTCTGGTAGGTCCTACTTCCCAGGGTCCCGCCTTGGGGGCATCAGGAATTGATGAAGAGAGAAAGGAGAAAAGTTAAGGTCTTTGACTGCCAACTGCAGTCGAGATAAAATCTGATCTGGAGATGGCCTGAGGACTGGGCAGAGGTCTAAAGGACCAGGTGGGGCAGCTAAGGCATTTAGCTTCTCAGCGCTCTGGTTTTTGTCATTTTTAATGAGAAGTTGGGGGTGGACTGCCATTTAATGGCTATCCACTCTGATGAGAACTGGCTGCGTGCTTTATGTGTTATCTTGTTGAATCCTCACAACAACCCTTCTAGGAAAATACTATCTTCATTTTACAGAGGAGGAAACAGCAGCTTAGTGAAGATTAATCACTTGCTCAAGTTTGTACAGCCCAGAAGAGGCAAAGCTGGGATGCACTTGAGGTCTGTCTGGCCCTACGGCTCGAGGCTGGTCCGCCACACCCCGCTACCATTTCACGAAGGAGCCAGATCTCACCGTCCCTCTAGCTCACTCGAGGGGCTCAGTGCAGGAGGAGACTGCTGGGTTCAGGTCTCATGCGGTAGGCTGTCACTCGGGGCGAGTTACTTAACCTGCCTGAGCCTTCATTTCCTTATCTATGTAATGGGGGATTAAAATAGCCCCCTTTTAATATATTTGTTATGAGGATTAAATGAAATTAAGTATGAAGCCCATAGCAAGGGCTTCATACATTTAGCCATTATTATAATTAATATTATTCTTAAATTGTATGCAAACCACATGAAAATAAACCGGTGGCTCCCCTGAATTCCACGGGCTTCTGATAAACCCTGCTCATTTCAAGTGCCATTTACGAAAGCTAAGAAGTCATTCCCATCATCATCAGAAAAGCCAACCTGACGTTTGATGGTTGACAGGGAGCTTTCGCAGGATTTCATCTTTTGATCAACACAATTAATCTGTGAGGTAGGGAACACAGATGTGCTGACCACTTTCTTCTAGTAAGGTGAGCCACACAGCTGCAGTAAAACAAAAGTCTTTTGTTTTTTTAATTCCTAAGCCCAGAGCTTTTACCTACTGTGTTATAGAGAATGAAAATGGGTTCTCTTGGAGCCTTTAGGTGTATATATACAAGTATATATGTACATGTGGATAGACAGATGGCTACATTAACGAGAATAAAGAGCGGGCCCTAGAACATCCCTGATTCAGGAAGGGATGTACCCAAGCTATGCTCCTCTATCCCTTCTGGAATTCTTGGAAATTTGGTTTCTGGACTGAGCTCAGAGTGACTGCCCCACTGACTCTAATTCTGACTCTGGTCTGTGTCTTCTTGAACCAGACAAAGCTCACTGCCTCCCCTCAGCCTTTCCCCACTAACCCAGTTGGGGCCTTGCTGAGATGCTTTCGGCCTGGCGTGTTCCCTTCCCAAAGCTATTGGATGTGGACTGCAGCTCATCTCCAGGAGCAGCTTGGCTTGGTGTTGGGCACAAGGCTTTAGGAGGCAATAATAATGTTTCCACGTCCCAGCTGGGCCTGTGTGGCCACTGCTTGTCGATTCCCACCCAGGATTCTATGACAAGGGTTGGCTCCGGAGGAAGTGCAGCGGAGGTCCTTCCTGTCCATTGTGCGACACAACAGCGGCCTCCTGTGGCCATTAATAGAACAACAGGCACTCTTGTCGCTAAGTTTCTGGGTTTTCTTCATTCTCTCTGTTTATATTTACTGAGACCTACTGTGTGCCACCCATGACTCCAGACACTGTGAAGATATCAGTGAACAAAACAAAGTCCTTTTATTCATAAGTGTGAATACTTTAGTACGTGTGAGGGGGGCCAGAAAAAATATATACATATATGTTGATGTTCAGAAGAATTATGAAAAAAATAAAGCAGGACAGAGGGGTAGAAATGGGGAAAAGGGTAACCATTTTCAATAAGGTGGCCAGAAAGCCTCACTGGTAAGGCGACATCTAAGAGGGAGTTGAGAGGAGTGGGGAGGGATGTCCAAGGCGGATGAAGCAGCAAGGGTTAAAGAGGGAAGGCACTTGGCCCTGGCCGGTTTGGCTCAGCGGTTAGAGCGTCGGCCTGCGGTCCCGAGAGACCCGGGTTCGGTTCCCGCTAAGGGCATGTACCTCGGTTGCAGTTTGTCCCTGGCCTGGTTGGTCGTGCGGGTGGCAGCCACTCGATGTGTCCCTTTCACATCGATGTTTCTCTCTCTCTTCCTCTCTCCCCCTCCCACTCTACCTGAACAAAAAAAATAGAAAAATGTCCTCAGGTGAGGATAAAAAAAAAAAAAGAGGGAAGGCACTTGGCCTGTTTTAGGAACAACAAGGAGCCAGTTTAGCTGGGACAGACTGAGTCAGGGAAGAGCAGCAGGAGACACTGAGGGGCTGGGGCAGGTCCTGTAAGGCATGGGCCCTGACAGCCTTGTGTTGCTCAGACCAGCAGCATCAAGTCCCCTGGGAGCTCTTTAGAAATGCAAATCACTGGCCCCGCCCCGAGCCCCCGGAACCCACCGAGTCTGGGGGTGCGGTCTGGCAGTTTCAGCAAGCCCTCCAGCTGGGCTGAGGCTGCCACAGCCTGAAAGCCACCCATGGGAGGCCACAGAGGCCGCTGTGGGGCTTGGGCTTCTATTTTACAGCGAGAAGGCATTGGAAGTTTGGGGACAGAGGAGTGACATAATCTGACAAAACAACAACAAATCACACTTGTGCTCTGCTCCTACGCCCTGAGATTCTAATTTAATTAGTCTGAGATGTGGCTTGGCACTGGGGTTTCCAAACCTCTCTAGGAGCTCAGTTGGGAGGCTATTGCTGCAATGTGGGTGAGGATGATGGCGAGGCCGGAGTGGCAGCCACGGTGGTGGTGAGGAGTGGTCAGATTCTGGATAGACGCTGAAGGTAGAACTATGGGGATTTTCTCATGGATTTGACTCAGGATGTCAGAGAAAGTGTGAAAAGTCAGGATGATGCTCAGGTGTTTTACCCTGAGCGAGTGGAAGGCTGCAGTCTCCGTTTGCGGTGGCAGGGACGACGATGGGAGCGCAATCCGGAGTTTGATTTTGAGCCTACTGAGTTTGAGATGTTTATTTGAGATCCAAATGGAAACGTCACTAGGTTTAGGGGAGATGTGTAGGCTGGACATCTAAGTTGCGAGCCATCAGTGACTGATGATGTTTAAAACCGTAAGGGTGACTGAAATACTTAGGGAGGGAGTGTAGATAGAAAAGAGATGTTGAAGTGAACCCTAGGAACACCCCAATGCAGGAAGGAAGTAGGAAGAGAACCAAGAACCAGTGATGTCCCCGGAACCCAAGTAAAAATATATTTCAGGAAGGAGGAAATGGTCAACTGTCACAAACTGCTGACTGGCCAAGTAAGATGAGGACTGAGAATTGACCTCTGGATTTAGCAGCGTTGAGGTCATGGGGACCACATGACTGAGGACAATGTCACTGGAGGGACTGGGGGAGGGGCAGATGCCTGTTTGTACAATCGGAGAAAAGAAATTGAAGACACGGAGGACAAGCAATTCTTTTGCAAAATTTTGCTGTAAAGAAAAAGTGTTGAGAATAGGGTCAAGAAAGGTTTTTCTTTTTGTTGTTAGTTTGTTTTGAATGTGAGAGAAATTAATATGTTCCTGTTTTTGTTGGGAAAGATCTTCCAGCACAGGGGAAATGAGCAGATATTTTAATAACAACAAACATTTATTAAGCACATTTTTATGCACCTGGCACTGTGGTTAATGTCACACATGAATTATTTTCTTCATATCTCCACTCTGCTATAATTCTATAAGATGGTTCTATCGTTATTCCCAATTTATAGATAAAGGAACCTGAGTTCTCAGAAATAAACTAATGTTCCCAAAGAAGCACAGCCAATAGGATAGGAGAGCAGAGGTTCCACCCTGGAGTCACCTCCAGAGCTAGAGCCTTGACCCCTGCTCTGCAAAGCCCGGCCATCGAGCCTCCTGCATGTGGACACCCTTTGAAATACTTGAATTTGCCCAGCCAGTGTGGCTCAGTGGATCGAGCGTCGTCCCATGGACTGAGAGGTCCAGGTTCAATTCCTGATCAGGGCACATGCCTGGGTTGCAGGCTTGATCCCCAGTAGGGGGCGTGCAGGAGGCAGCCGATCAATGTTTCCCTCTCACATGGATCTTTCTATCTCTCGCTCTCTAAAAAAATCAACAAAAACATGTTTTGTTTTGTTTTTTAAAAAAAAGCTCGAATTTTTGGTGCTCAGCTAGAAGGGATAAAATGATTCCCTATTCTTTCTCCTGGATCACCCCTCTCTGCACCAGGATGCATGACCTCTCCAGCTCAGTGTAGACACTGCTGTAACAGTCCATATCCTTGGTAGAAGAAAAAGGAAATAACATCCATACTGGGTTGAATGGTGTACCTCCCGCCAAGCTTCATGTCCACCTGGAATCTCAGAATGTGACCTTATTTGCAAATAAGACTTTGCAGGGATAACAGCAAAGTTACAGCTAAGTCTCACTGGATTGGGATGGGCCCTACCCCAATGACTATTGTCCTTATAAGGAGAGAAAACAAAGTCACAGACAGACCCTCAGAGAGAATGCGGTGTGACCATGAAGTCAGAGACTGGAGCGATGCAACCGCAAGCCCAGGAATGGCAAGGATCCGCTGGTAACACCAGTAGCCCGGAAGAGGCCCGGAAGAACCCTTCTGTAGAGCCGGCAGAGAGATGTGGCCCTGCTGACACCTTGATTTCAGACTTGCAGCTTCCAGAACTGTGAGAGAATACATTCCTGCTGTCTTAAACCACACTTGTGGCAACTTGTTACAGTGGCCTAAGGAAGCCAATACAGTGCCCATTGGTCAGAACTTGGCAGTACACCTGTGATGGGTTCTGTGGTGCCCCCTGTGCCATGCACATCAACGAGTGCTGCACTACACTGTGATCACCACTAAGATCGCATTAAGGAGTGGCACAGAGTCATACACTGGGGAGGACCCTTAGAGATAATGCAGTTCAGCCAGCTTACCTTAAAGACGTGGAAGGTAAAATCCAAGAAGGGCAAGAGGCTTGTCTATGGTCACATGACTAATTGCAGGCGCCACATCTGTCTGGTTCACACTGCACCCTTTGTAACCTGGAACACTGCCTGGTACCTAGCAGATGCTCAATGAATATTTGTTGAGTGAATGAATGAGTAAATGGAACCCTGAGCTTTAGCTCAGGGCCTCTTCCTTCAAATCATATTCTTATGGCCTGGTAAGATTAAAACCAATACTACTTAGCCCAGCCAGAGTGGCTCAGTGGTTGAGCATTGACCCATGTACCAAAAGGCTGCTGTTTTGATTCCTGGTCAAAGCACATGCCCAGGTTGTGGGCCCAATCCTCAATGGGGGGCATGCAGGAAGCAGCCAGTCGATGTTCTCTCTCATCGATGTTTCTATCTCTCTCTCCCTCTCCCTTTCTCTCTCTAAAAGTCAATAAAGAAAAAAAATTAAAACACAAAACAAAAACCAATACTACTTTGTTGAAATTGGCAATTCCTTTCCTACATATGCTCAGACTAACACCTACCAGCTAGGGACTAATTTTTGTTGCTGAAAATGTCAACAGTTCTTCGAGACCTAGCCAGAGAAAATTTATAATATTGAAACATTATTCTTTGTAGGTTTTCCTTTACCACCTGGACTTTTCTGTTCCACTGGACATTCCTCTTAAATAAGGAGCTGAGTATCCTAAAAATAGTACCACCTAAAATTTACTAATACTATGCCAACACATGGACTCTGGTCACATTTAGCTTCAGGCCTTGAGATAAATTCTTGACTGGTCATTCACAAGGATAAAGGCAATATAACTAATAGCCACCATTTACCAGGTAACTACAGTGTATCAGATATTCGTTAAGCCCTTTCCTACGTTATCACCTATCTCCACAATAAAGATTAATGATACCTTTCAAGGTATTGATTGTAGGTATGTTGTTCAATAAGGCAGCCACTAGCCCAGGAAGGAGCTCTTTTGGAGGTCTGACATTAGTAGTAACAGGCTTGGTGAACATACAGGAAAATGCTCTTCTGAGTTTTGAAATCCCCGAGAACTTATCTTACAGATAAAGTCCCTCAAGTGTGCAAAGGCATATGTCCCGAAATATTTGTTACAGAAATGTATATAAGAGCAACAGATTGGAAACACCTAAAATGCCATCAGGGGTGGTTAAAGGGTACATTCCATAAATAAAGTGCCAGACAGCCGCTCAGAAGAATAAGGCAGATCTTTAGGCAATCCTGTGGAAAAGTGTCCAAGAAACAGGACCTAAATAGTACAGTCCTATTTGTGTAAAATACATATAATGATATAAAACACACACAGAAAGAAAGGTGGGAAAGAAGGATGCTATAATCTTACTCGTGTAAAATAAAGACAATTACGTAAAATCTACATAGAAAGAAAGGGAGGAGTGGAAAAGATTTCTGGAAGAATGTACAAAACATTGTTAATATATGCGGAGTATAACTAGGGAGCAAGGAGTGAGAAGCAAAGAAAAGTTTTTTTTTTTAAACCTAAAAACCTTCTATACTGTTCATATTTTACAACAATGTGCTTATATTAAGCTTATCATGTAAAACCCAGTTATTTAAAAATAAGAAAGTAGAGGGCATGTGACTTGTTATGAACACCCCGGGGTCTGCAAAGAGACTGCAAAGAAAGCATGCAAGCTTATTTCTGCACTGGTGCTTAGAAATTAAGAAAACATTGAATTTTAGCAGAATTTGTACTGATCCATGCCAGTTCAGGTTAATAACATGCTCAGGATAGATAGACCTGGATAGCAGAACTGAACACATTTAAAACAGAGTTTGGCCAAGCTGTTAGAGGAAAGATTCCAGAGCACAAATGTTGGACAGATGGATGATACAAGATGCTTCCCAAAATGTTACTAAGTCTCAAAAGGATACAGAAAAATATAATATGTAGCATGAGTTCTTAATTCATAAGGGGCCTCTTCTTTTTTACCCCTGAAGGAAACATTCATTTTCAAATTCTTGCTCCTGCTTTAGTGGACTAATATGTGATACATCAGCTATCAAGCTATAAAATTACAGAATGATCTTAATATTTACTGATTTCTTTCTCTGTGCCAGATGTTTTAGCCCTCACAATCACCTGATAAGTAGGGTTTTCACAAACGGGTAAACTGGTGTTCAAAGAAGTAACCTGTCCAAGGGCCCTTGGTGAGTAGGTGGTAGAGCCCACCCCCCACCCCTTTGAGCCTCTTGCCTGTGCATCGCAGCGTTCCAGACAGGGGAGGGCCCTTAGGTGTCATCTTATTCTGGAGGAGGGGACACTGAGGTCCATGGGGGAAGAGGCTTGCTCAAGGTCCAGTCCAGGTAATGGCTGAGGCAGGTCTGGAACTCAGGCATCTGTTTCTAGTGCATGTTCATCTGCTCTAATACTTCTTTAGGCCTTGGGTGTACAGCAGGTGTTACACTGAATTAAACTGTGCTCTTACATGGACAATTTTGTAACAGGCCTCAGATAAGGAGGTTCCTCCCTGAAACCTGCACTTTCCAAACCTGAGCACCACCTGTCAATTCCATAATTTGTGGATGGAGGATAACTGAGGTACCATTTACTTTAACTTCCTGTGGAGCAAAAGTAAGTGAGAACACCAGGTTTAGTGGTTACTTAAGTTTCTTCTCACATATTTTGAAGTGTAACGCTGCTCTCTTGTTAAAAAAACAGTTTAATTCGTCTGGAGAAGGAAGACTCAGATTGCTAGCCGGGGCCTGTGGGAGGAGGGGCCCGCAATTGGCCCCAGGACTGTAGCATCTGCAGGAGCCATACTGCTCTTCTGTCTGCTCAAACGCACCTTGGCTCTCACAACCACTGCACATGCTTCTCCATCTGCCTGGAACATTCTTGCCCAGAGCAAGTCCTTTGTAGGGATCAGCCTAAAGGCCATTTCTCTGGGGAAGCCTCTCCCAAGCCCCAGGGTAGGCCTTTGAGATTCTTGCCGCACTTGTACTTACTTGATCCCTGTCTTCCCCAGCACACTGGGCCTCGAGAGGGCAGGGCCTCATCATTCTTGTTCATCACCATGGGCGTGGTCCTCAGTAGCCAGCCTGCAGGCGTCCTCGTTGTTGATTAAATAAATGAGAGAGGAGAGAAAAACCTGTGCAATGCACCCAAGAGAGCTCAGAAAACAGTCCTCCACATCTGTGATTTCAGAGTTTATCCCCATTCGATACCCAAATATAATAAGCCTATACGATGTCCTCGAGTTACTGACAAAAGGCTTTGTTCAGTGTGCTGCCAGAGGAAGTGGCCCTGAAATTCATTTGAAAACTATTTCCATTACAATAGCCAAAATTGAAAAAAATCTTTGTACAACGGGAGCATTAACTATATAAAAAAACCCCAAAACACTTAGCAAAATACCTATTGGTGCCAGATAAACAGTGTTACTCTACTTTGAATTAATGTGAGCTGGATTTATGAATTTTTATATTACAAATGGGTACATTTCATTTTCTCCCATCTTGCGCAGTCCCCGGGAGGTTCACGGGTAATAAAACAAATGACTTTCTTTCTCCATTAGCCGGTCATTGCCACTTTCAAGTGGCTCCTTGCCCGTACGCGCCAATATTTTTCTCACAATAAGTGGTAAAGCCTCTGGCCTCCTCATTTATCTTCACTGCCTCTTCGTGTTCCAAGAGGGGCAAGTAGTGTATTACCTTCCGTCTACATCAGGGAAGGAGGTAAATCGAGGCAAACATGCTAAACGATTTCTGTAAGTTCATACAATTAATTGGCATTCAGACATCCTTCTATATCAACGATGCAACAAGTATTTAGTGATTGCCAACTGGGTGCCAAACTTGGATTTTGTTGCTGGGAGTGTGATAGGAAATGAGAGAGACAAGGTCTCTGTTTTAGTGTAGCTGATGTTGGAGATAGGGGAAATTGATAATAAACTAGTAAACAAATAATAACAAGTAGTGCTGTAGACTGAGTGTTTGTGTCCCCCACGAGTTCATGTTGAAATATAATCTCCAATGCGATGGCATTAGGAGTGGGCCTTTGGGAGGTGGTTAGGTCACGAGGGTGGATCCCCCTTATGAAAGAGAGAGCAATCGCACCCCTCTCCACCATGTAAGGGTGCAGCAAGAAGGCAGCCCTCTGTGAACAAGGGTCTCACCACACGCCCAGTCTCCTGGCACCTGGATCTTGGACTTCCCAGCCTCCAGAACCATGGGAAATAAATTTCTGTTGTTTAATCTCGCCAGTCTATGGTATTCTGTTACAGCAGCCCAAGTGGACTAAGATAGACAAATAGTGACAAACGATCATGATACAAATGAGAGAGAGTTATTAGGGAGTTATCTAGCCCTGACTCTAACCCCATCCCTGGGAGCGAGGCTGTTGTGTGGTTAGGGAGGTCTCTCTGAAATGGTGAAAAATGATCTGAGGTCTGGATGCCAGGAAGCAGCCCGTGAAGGGAACATCTGGGGGAAGTTTATTCTAGGCAAAGGGAACCACAAAACCAAATTGAGGTGGGAGCAAGGTTGGTGTGTTTGAGGAACAGCAAGGTCAGGGTGGCTGGATGTCACGAGTGAGGTGAAGTGAGGTGGGTGATGAGCTCAGACACACAGGAAGGAGCCAGCTCATACGGGGTCTTGCAGGCCACGAGAAGGAGTGTAGATTTTCTTCTAGTGATAGGCAGCACTGTAGAGAATAAGCAGAGGATGATACAATGGAATTTATGTTTTTGAAAGCTCATCCTGGTTGTAGTGTGGAGAATGGATGACCTGGGGACAAGAGTAGAAGTTCAGGGAGGCCATTAAACAGTACAGATAAGAGATGACGTTGTCTGGACAGGACGGGGTCAGTGGAAGTAGAGAGTAGATGTTTTCTGGAATGAGACACCAGGACATGCTGACCTTTTGCATATGGAGAGTAAGGCAAATAAATCAAGGATGACGCAGGTTTTTGGCTTGAGCAAATGAGTAGGTTGTAGTAGTAGTACCCTCTATTAAGAAAAGATGGTGTATCATCTTTATCAGGGCAGGGAATCGAAGCTTGTTTTGGACATGTTATTTAAGAGATACCTTTTAGAGATGCCTGGCAGGGAACTGTTGGGTCCACAAGTCGGACAAAGTGCACTTGGACCTGGGAATACCCATTTGGGAGTCACCAGTGTGAAGATCATATTTACAACTTGTAAGTGGGTGATGTCACCAAGGAAAAGTGCTGGTGGAGAAGGGTCAGCCAAACCTTCATCCCTGAGTCCCATACTGACCAGTGGTCATGGTCATATACCAAGGCACAATAATTCCACCCCTCCCATTCCATTAAACTAAACAAACATTCACGGTCTCTTCTATGTGAAAGATGTTACCCAAAAGAATAAGGGGCTACAAAAATAGGCGAGTAACATATAATGTCATCTCTCAAGTTGCTCGCAAACTGGTAAGGAAAGAGTAACATGAATATAATAAAATTGTGAATGTATTTCCAAAGATTTGGATGGGATCTTCAAAGGATACACTTGGGATGACAGGTTGGGAGGCAGATCATAAAAGGTCAAGACATTGGATATTTTTTTCCTGCTTGGATAACAGGACACCATTGAAACTTTCTGAGTTCTGTGATCAGATGAACACCTTTCCTTCCCCATTCACGGTGTATTCATCCTTCTGTGTCTGGCTGAAATCTCACACCATCCACAAAGTACTGCCCACCTTCTGCTACCATTCATTTTTCATCTTTTTTTAAAAATTGATTCTTTAGAGAGAAACATCGATGTGAGAGAGAAATATCAACTGGCTACCTCCTGCACACCCCACAACCCAGGCATGTGCCCTGACTGGGAATCAAACTGGGACCTCTCAGTTCATGAGACCATGCTCAATCCACTGAGCCACACCAGCTGGGCTCAGTTTTCACCTTTAAGTCCTTTTGCGTTTATCTTCTAGTGCTGATCCATTTAGCACTTGATAACACACTGTCTCTTTCAGATGGTTTGTTGTAGGAACATCTTACTTTTTAAACTGGTCTATACCTTCCCTCTAAGCAGGCTCCATGACCTAAATCCATAGTCTCTGGCTCAGGGAGAGGAACATAAGAGCCCGCAAGCAATGCCTGTTGCTTCAAGTGCCCCTTCTTCAGGGAATTTTCCTCTGACCTCTGATTGGACCAGCTTCCTTTGTTCTAGGCTCTCATAGAATCATGTTCTAGCACACGTCTCCATTTTTAACTATACACCTGACGTGTGACTATTTGAATAGGATATGTATTCCCACAGGCTGTAAGTTCCCAGAGAGCAGGGGCCACCTCTGATTTTGCTCATGGCAGTGTCTCTAGTTTGTGTGCAACAAACCTCTGTTGAAAAATTGAATAGGCCTGCCAGGTGTTCAAGGTCCAGGGGCTAAGGTGAAGCAGCCTCTGGCATGGTCCGACTGCCTGCCTGAAGTTTCTGAGAAAGCAAGGAGGTTCACACAGCAAAACCATCTCGTGGAGGGGGTTTGTCCTGATGAACTCCCCCTCTGCTTAGGAGTGGCTCTTGAAGGCTAATGTATCATCACTTAGGACACTTGAGTCCTTTCCCACAGCTGAGCAGGAGGCGAAGCAGAGTGTTCCCAACTGTCAGGAAGAATAAGCGCGCTGGCAGCAGCCACCCAACTTCTAGGCAGATGGAGCGACATATGTGTATTTACATATATATTTCCTAATCAATAGGTTCTAGAGAAAACATGAAAACTCAAGAACACCACTGGAATTTAAGGGGCTCTGAAGGAGTTGAATTCTTTAGAGGAAATTAGTACCATCATTTTTTTTTTGCTGCAGGCGACTTCAGGAGAAAACAAATAGTATTATTTGAATGGTCAAACTTTCTTCCCTAGGTATGGAAATCTCCTCTTCCAAATTAGGTACTTCTAGTATTTCTTCTGAGAAGTGCTTTTCTGGGGGCAGCCCAAAAGAGCTTTGAATGCTTTTAACCATACTTCTGGCCGCTGCCTGCTTCTCTCTCCCCTTGCCAGACACACAGGCCTATTTCTTCTCTTTCTCCAACAGGCCAACCTGTTCTCCTCTAGGAACTTTGTCATTTCATGTTCTTGGCAGGTGGTCAATAAGTAAGTCAAAAAAAAAAAAAAAAAGGCTACGATAAGCCAATAATGCCTCAGCAGAATCCCGTAACTTGTCTGTCTGCTGTTTGAGCCACATGTGTTGGAGACAATATAAGTGACGCTTGAAGATTTAGCCTAAGATTTATTGCTTCTGATTCTCACTTTGTTCATGCATGTAAATACCTTCAAGGCAAATGGTTTGCAATCTTATCCACTCCAGAACCCTATTTTGCTCCTGTAACTCATGTGGAGATGACCTTGTTGCCTATTCAGTTGTGTACGACTTCCATTCCTCTTTCCTTTCTTAACTATAGAAGCCTTTGGGACGATGTGCCCAGTTAAAAACACACACACACACACACACACTCATCTGCCCAGGCTTTCTTATAGCTACAGCAGGTAGCTCTGTAACCCAGTTTCGGCAGCTGAGGAGCAGTTGTTGGGTGAGGCTTCAGGAAAGCTATTGCCTTCATAATAAAAAGGTCCAGACTTAGCTGCTATGTGTCTTTTGTACTTTGACCTTCTGCCCTTCTCCCTGCCTGGAATACAGACATGATGCTGGAAGGGACATTATCCTGTAGAGCAGGTGTTGTTGGCACTCTGCCCATAACCTGTGGACACTCCCCATTCCTATATTCTCCACAGGCTCCCTACCCAAAGCTCCTCTGACTGTGTACCTGAGGGGTTTTGTGGGCTACAGGATCACACTTAGCCTGTGTGTGGCAGGTTGGAAGAACCAGTTAGCGACCCTGGAAGCAGCCCTCAATGACAAATGGGAATTGGTACACAAATATCCCAACTTCTTGGCCTCCAGGTGGGACAATTTTGAGGCATGAGCTACATATACTGGGGGCAGACAGACCTCCCTGAGATTCTCGGTAGGAATGAACATCAGTTGCCCACAACAGTAACCCACTCGTTAACGCACCCTGTATTGGCTTTCTTCTTTTCTGCCTCACTTCCCCACTCCCCTGCCTGCCTGGGATGACTTTCCAGATAAACTCTCTGCACACGACTCCTTCTCTTAGGGACTCCTGGAAGAACCCAATCTAAGACATCTGTGACCATGCAGACGAAAGCCACATACTAAGGGTGGAGAGGAACCTAGAAGGAGCCTGAGTCCTTGAGCCCCTGCACCGGCCTTGTTGCTTTCCTCTGGACTCCCTATTTGAGAAAAATAAACCTCTCCTTTGGGTAAGTCATCACAGTTGGGTTTCTACAGCATGCAGTCAAATGCTCGTGTGACTGAAAGAGATCTGCGGGACTTTTTGGTTGAGTACAAATGCAACCAGTCATCAGCTGGACATGGCTGCTAAAAGCTGACAGATTCCTAGTCCTGCACCACGTGGCATGTTAAAGCTAGCACCATGTTTTGTTGTTATATTTAGCCCTCATATTAATTTTATGAGTGTGAGGTAGGTATTATCAACTCTACCGAAGTCCAGAGAGGCCAAGTCCCGTAGTTCCATGGCTAGAAATTGGAACTCCAAGGCCGGTGATCTTTGGCTATAGGGAGGTAGGGGTTAGGAATTCATTCTGAGTCTGTGGCATTTAAGTTATGAGTCAAACCTTTATCTGTTCCCTCTGCTTATCTTCTGAGATCCTGTGCTTTTCTACTGTCACCCTGCACTCCCATCGGACTGCAGCTGTTCGCTGCTAACAGAGCTACCCTTCCCCAATGCCAAGTCTCATCGCACACTTTACATACTAGTCACATGTTTTCCAAAACATGTGCTAAATCCTCATATCTGTAGGCCTTTGCTCAAGCTCTTGCCTTTGCCAGGCATGCGAGGATGGCCTGGTAACTGTGTCCTCATGGTCCCTGTGGGCAGGGCACCCATGGAAGTGTGACTCATAGTGCCGAAAACATAAATGCTTAGTAAATATTTGTACAATTAAAATGGGTAGTCATGGTGGCATCCAACTTGAATCCAAATTTACTCCTGTTTAAAGGAAAATCATTAACATCAAATTCCATTACACATAAAAATGAATACTCTACATATTTCAGACAAATGAAATATAATTCATTAAACATTTAATATTTTACATTCAAGGATAGCTATTTTGTTAAAGGACAAAATTACCATGTAAGTATTCATTAAAATGGTGACTATTTAAACATCATCTGAACCACACCAAATGATACTCATTTACTTTTCTGAAATGTGTTGAGAACCTACGAGTTTATGTGTAAGGCTGGGCATTTTTAACCTTCCTGGCCTACGCAGGAAAAGACAAGACTGTGTTCCCTTACTGGTGACTCGGGAAATGACACACTTGTGCTGTCACTGATGGTGTGTGGAGACAAAGCTAGCACCTGACTGGCTGGACTCCGGAACACAAGCATGCCGTGCTCCCATGCCACTCTAGGACACAGGAGACAAAGTCTGACCTAGGGCGAGACTATGAGCAGGGCGTGGAGGGACTCGCCAAGGGTTTCACGGAGGCTGGGGGACGGAGGGAAAGCAGTGTGCTTTGACCTTAGAATACATGTTAAGGGAAGCTAAGGAGCCAGGGCTCTCTCCCAACCACTCCAGGTCAGCAACTCCCAAGATGTTTATTTCATATCAAGGTAGTTGGTAGGAAATACACATGTTCACTGGGCCTGACTTAAGAATTAACCTCATCAGAGCAGATGCAGCTTATCTGGTTTCATCTGGTATAAAAAATAAATAAATAAAAAATGCTCAGATGTCCATTTTTGGTAAATTTATTTCACAAAGCCATTATTTCATAAAGACAACAACGTTCACCAACTATAAGACACAATTTATAAATGAGATAAATATTTCAAATACATCTTATTGAGGAAAGGCATTTTCACTAACTGTAAAATTTGGTGAGATAAAAGGATAATTACACCAGAGTTATTATCAAAAGACGTTTAGGCTATGGTTTAAGTTCAAATGGTTAAAGATTTTACAAAAAGATAACATGACACTATTAGTTAGAGCATTTGAGTAGATATAGAAAATACTAATAAGTGCGATTTCCTTTCTCTTGAAAACTAGCTTTAGAAATACCAACTCTGATTACATTTTGACCTGCTTTAATTCCTTGTCAAGTACACCTGGAATATTCAAAGTAAACCAGTTACTTTGGCCATCATATTAAGTCACCATTATGTTTCTAAAGTAATTTATCCAGGATACACTGGAGTAGTCTGTACTTCATTATTATACAGTATTATCTAAACTTATACTTTTTCCAGTATTTCCTGTATTTCTATGAAGCCCTGTCTCTCATGACTTTGATCATTAAATATGTCTCCCTTAGGGTTCCAAATACTCATGTTCATTATGAGAACATGTGGGGTAGATTCATTCTCTTTCATGTGACAAGCCACGTTATATAAGAAACGACCCCAGAGCTGCTATATTGGATAGGACTAAGGGTACTGTCTGAAGAGCTGAGGAATATTTAGGAGACAGATCTCAAACAAGGGATTTTAAAAAGTTTTAATTTTTCAAGAGAAACATTCTGGGAAGGGAAAAGTGTTCTATAATCAATAGCCTTTGCTCTCATAGTCAAATGTATTAAAGCAGTTTTCCTTAAAGAAATACAGGTCTATGAGCCCAGGCAAGCTTTGGCTAAATGACTGGTAGCTTTTGTTTGGGTCTGAAGGTTCCCATGGAAACGGCCTGAGAGACAGAAAAGGCAGCATTATCATATTTATCCATAATGCCATCTGATAAAACCACACATTGATTCATTCATGCTCTCCAGAGCAGATGTATTATTTCTGATAAACCCGGACAAAGGGAGGCATGAGTTCTATCTGGTCACACTTTGAATTTCCTACCTTCCTCCATTTGAAACCTTAAATTAAAATCCTGATAAAACCTCCTCTGAACATTTCCCTCAGGACCTGCTTGTTCAAGTAATGCTTCCATAATCAGAAGCCAAATGAAGAAATGCGAAGAACCAAAAGGAGCTCCACTGCCAAGTTCTTAAAATGATATGACTCCAAGCTTTCTACAGCTAAAGAAATTATTCTGAGGAGTATTTACAATCCATTACATCAGATCTCAGCCAGACAAGAAATAGTGCCTTAGGTGTTTATTACATACAGTTAAATCAGATGGCATCATCCATAATTTTTCTTTCTCTTTATGTCTTGGTCACTTGTATGTACGTGTCTGCCTATCTATCTATCTATCTATCTATCTATCTATCTATCTATCTATCATCTATCTATCTATGCCTATCTATTTAATATATTTAATATAGTAACATACACCACACACCATAATCTATCTTTTTTCAGGTTAGTACATCCCAGAAAGATCACAAAACCAGCCCTAGCTCAATTCTTTATCATAAGTATACAAAAGTAAAAACCCCAACAACAATAAAATATAAACAATGCAAACAAGATAAGGAGGCATGCATGTAACTGTTAGCACCATATTTAAGACCAGAGGGCAAGAAGGTTGACAGAGGTCTGAAAAGGAATCCAGCTCTGGGTTTCCCCCAGGAATGGGATCCCAAACGTAGCTCTTGTCCAGTCCAGTATCTTTAAAAAGGGAAAGCCTGAGAAATTCTCTTAACATAAATGTCGAAATCCATGATTTACCAGAGACAGATGATTTGACATTGTTTCTTGTTCTAAAAGCATTGAAGAAGCTATTCCTTAGAAACAAACTGCTCACTTCTGGAGATCAGTTGAGAAATCAGTGCCAGCTCAATGACACTCGGTAAGTTAAAAAGACATAATATATCCCCCCAAAGGGCCAATTTACTCATAGAAAGTAGTTCATTAACGAGCAGTTAGCTCCCTGATATCTGTATAATACAGACATGGGCTACACTGAAAAGATTCCACCTAGCACATGAAATTGCACACTCCACAAGGCAAATATCTGAAAAACACCCACACCTTTACGCACTATGGCACTGGTGTAGAAATCTAAACCACAGAGTCAAGTCTCAACTTGGTCCTTTCCATAAGGGGCTAAAAGTGCAGAGACGGGCTTATTTAGAGATGTGAAGAGTTCAGTGGATTAAAGGTGACAGGTAAGAAGTTATAAAGCTAGAAACACCTTTAGACATTATTTAATGCAAATCCCTTACGTTACTGGTGGGAAAATGAGGCTTCAAGATACGCTTCGGCCCTAACCAATGGAAGAACTTGACCAGAAGAGAAGCCGTGGAACTCTTTTTTTTTAATCCTCACCTGAGGACATTTTTCCATATTTTGTTCAGATAGAGTGGGAGGGAAGGAGAGAGAGAAACATCGACGTGAAAGGGACACATCGAGTGGGCCACCTGCAAGACCCAACCAGGGCCAGAGACAAACTGCAACCGAGATACACGCCCTTAGCGGGAACCGAACCCGGGCCTCTCTGGACCGCAGGCTGACATGCTAACCGCTGAGCCAAACCGACCAGGGCTGTGGAACTCTTAGCGCAGTCCTTTCCTCATTATGTTCACCTCTCAGCCTCCTTTCAATCGTAATGTGTATCATCTACTCGAGCTTGAGGAAAACTTACTGAGAAACATCAGATAGGAAAAATGCTGCATTTTTACAAAGATTTTCACAATAATGCACGTTCTGATGTGCTTAATTAGAACAAGGGGGAAACCCGTCATCTTTTGGTAAAAATGTTATTTCCTGTGTGAAACAGGTTCCTATTCTGAGAGCGTTTTTATGGGTGCTGGGGAGCTCAGAGCTGGCAGTATTCATATGCCGCATCTCTGCAGTTAGAGTTCGAGTCAGCTGATCCCATATCATCAGGCGGGCTGAAATGACTGCTGTCTTGAGAATCTGTTCCAATACTTTTGGTCTCTGACTGAAGGTGAACAGAAACCTGAACTGCTATCTCCTGGCCTTGTTCACTCAGAGAACCATCATCCGAATCTCCTCCTGGTGAATTACTCCGCCCCATCTCGGGGTTAATGATGTAGATGGCACCTTGATCGTTCAAGGCAGGTCTCTCTTTAATTCTTTCTCCCATGTCATCAGGGTCATCCATTCGCACAGCCTCAAACATCTCCTCAACAAAGGCCCTGCAGTTTAGAATAAGGGGTGGGAGAGGGACGCTTCGTGCCAGTTCTTCTATGTAACGAGCAAACTCCATGGTCTTAAATTGTGTGACCTTGGCGAGCTCCAGAGTCTTGGCCGAGGTGATGATGGGGATGCGTTTGGCAATCTCAAAGGCCTTCTGAAGTTTCTCCGCCCCTTCGGTTCTGAAGAATTCGTTGATGGCCTTTTCGGTCTTACGGAGATGGCTGCTCATCATGCAGAGCCGTGTGACATTCAAGATGAGAGTGATTGCAAAGGCAATCAGGCAGACGATCATGTAGTAGACACTCATGTCTCCCGAGGTGAAGATGACACGCAGGGTGACAGAATAGGAGGCACGGACTGGAGAGGTGACGAAACATGTATAGAGCCCACGGTCATCAAAGGCTACGTTGGTGATATTCAGGAAGTTATCAGAAACCAACCATTTTCCACCTGATAACCCAACAAAAATAAAAAATAATTACAGCATAAAGAATATTACCACTAAATACACTAACTGGCTTATCAATATTCCTTTTCTTCATGAGTGTATTTTAACTCATCTATTAGGTTTTGCTATGTGTTCAAATCATGTAAGAAAGGGTAGACTGTTACATCCAGGGTCAGAATTTAAATAGCCTGGAACTTAAAGGGAATCAAGATCTTCCTTCCAGACGTAATGATTATCATAGCTACCTTTTCACAGCTAGACATAACAAGCCTTTCTGGGAGACAGGTATGTCTATATAATGCTAAATAACTAATCTCTAAAAAAATGTTTATGTGTATACAGGCATACCTCAGAGATATTGCGGGTTCAGTTCCAGACCACCTCAATAAAGCGAATCTTGGAATAAAGCAAGTCCTAATCATTTTGCTGGTAGAGGTCTTGCCTTTACTTTGTAAAAAAAAAAAAAAAAAAAAAAAAAAAAAAAAAAAAAAAGCAATGTATGTGAAACACAATAAAGCAAAGTGCAATAAAATGAGGTGTGCCTGTATGTGTGTCTACATCACAATTTCTACCTATACATTTGCATAAACCAGAAGAACATGCCTCAGAAATATAAAACAGTGGTCATTTCTGGGTGATGGGTTATGAGTACTTTTTATTTTCTTCTTACTTAACTGCTTATTTTTGATAATGAACTTACATAACAATAGATAAAATTATTTTTTAAAAAACCCTACCAATTTAATGAATGTGAATGTGTTCAATTACTAACAGGTTAACGTGGCATGCCTTGCACATGTGAATTTTGTTAGAAAAGGTTTGTAGATGATGATTATCTTGATTTTCTGGCAAGAGTAACTAAAGCACAAGCCAAAAGATATGTCTCACAAGTCAGGGTACATGAGCAGTTTGGCAAGACAGAATAAAGTTGTCCTTAAGATACCTGGGCTTCTGTTTTTCACCTAAAACATCCCACTTTTCTTCGATATATGAAGGTATCTTCACTCAGGAAACACACATAGAGAAATATAAATGAGTATGAAAAGCAAAATATACTGACTGCCCACCTTGATTCAGTATCCTTCAATAACTTGGATCTGCCTGCATAATTCTCACGTTTGCAGTAAATTCTCAGCATACTCTATGCTTTAACTGTGATGGTCATTTGAAAGTGGGATCAATGGACTGTAGGTGTGAGTCCAATGACTATAAATGGTGTCCCAGAGAAGGCTGGGTCCCTGTTTAAGCACCACCTGAATCCTAATCTTCAAGATCTCTTTAATCCCCAGGATTCTATAGTTCTGGATTATTATAGTAGCACATAAATTAGTAAGCACTTTGAATTGTGCCCATGTTTTTCATCAAAATTCTACAGCTATATTTAAGAGCTATGAATTCACCAATGTAAAAAAAGGAGAAAAATATATAGCTATAAACATAGCCATTATTCCTCAAGCTTCTGTCCTATGAACTTGGAGCTATGAAAAGGATATCCCATGAATCCAAGGTATGATGACCTACATAGACTCCATTCATCAACCACTGTGCTACGACCACAATCTAAACTCTCTAGCTTGCTTGCTGATAATAGCTCAAGATTTATGAACCTTATACTAGACTGGCATGCTCTTTAAACTCCTCTCTCTTAAGAGTCATAAAATTTAATACAGTTTTCTAGAGTTGTTGTTGAAAGCATCAGTGATAGATGTCAGTTTAAAGGTTTTCAAAGTAAAGGCAAAATAGGAAAATAAAACTGCATTCCAAATGGCTAGTATCAACTTAACCTAAACTTTGATTATGCAGTCAGTCTGTAATAATCACTTTAACTGAATAATTCAAATCTCAAATGCATTTGGTCAGGATCCTACAGCCCAAAGGAAGTAAGAATCTAGATCAGTGAGTCCAAATGTGGAACCCTAATCATGTTCAAAATACACATTCTGGGTACCACTCTAGAGATTCTGATCTAACAGGTCTATATTCTTAAGAAGCTAGTTAAAAACACACAGTTTTTTCTAACAACTCAAACACTTCAATCCCTTGGTGGCCAGTTACTCAGTCTATAGATGGTAAAAGTTTAGCACACACTTTAGAAGGAAACGCGCCTGCTTCCTTTTCTGTTCCACTCTAATGTGAATAACCGAGTATCTTTATAGTCCAAGAGATCAGATTATCTTTCTAGCAAGAAAGATAAGGCCTTTTCTGAAAGTGTACCTTGTGAGGATCCCAGATTTAACCTTTGTCCCAGTGATTTTTCATGGTGATTTCTTTTTGAGGTGCTTTAACCCAAGTAGTCTTCAAAAAAATCTTTCTAATAGAACACTAGCTCAGGAAACAGTATTCTGACTAAGATGTGTCCACAGGCCCACAGACAGCAAAATCAAATAAAAAACCTGTCAAAAGGTAGGTCTTGGTCACATTATTATGTTTGTGTGATTTTTAAGACGAAGATACAAAATTTGTAAGAGAAACAACCCTCCTGTTTTCAAGCAAATTAAGTGTATAAAATAGAAAAAAAAAAGGGAGCTAGAAGGACTTTTAGCTCCTCCTCAATTCCCTTCTAATTCTCAGAAGGACTTAAAGTTTTATGCACAGATCTATAATCATTAAAAAAAACCACCACCACACTGGATTTCCTCTAACATTTTTAGTAACTCATTTCTGAACAATTTTTTTTTTTTTTTTATGACAAATTCACTTAAGTCTAGCCCAAATCCTTCTTACTGTATGCACACAAGGCCACCATACTATACTATTCACACTATGGTCTGGGTGCATGGTCCCCTGGAGCCGAGCAGGGCACAGCCCTGATGAAGTCCATCTTCAATGAAAAAGGGAACCAACCCACCAAGAGGAGAGAAAATAGCTCACTGTCATCATAGGAAAATTTTAAAATGTACAACTACTCCTTATTTTTTCTTTCTTCTGGTTACGTAATTATAAGTAATTTGCTTTTTTTGATAGGTTTAATACTCCAAGTCTTTCAAAGGTCTTAACTATTCACCCTGGTACCTCACCTTTGAGATTTCTTGTTGAAAATGCTATAAAACCAAGGAAATGAGTAACCCTATTTAATTATGCCCTGGCATAGTTACCTCTGCCTCTGTCATCCAGCTGCTGTCCTTTTGAGTTGTACCAATGGACATCTTGATAGTGGTCGACTGTGAGAAGACACTCGATGGAAACACTAGCTCCCTCTTTGGCTATGATGATTTCATCACCTGAGTGGGGGGAGCCTGCTGAGAGTTCAAAGCTTGGTGGAAATGATTCATTGAAAGAACTATGATTTGCTTCCAGTGGGTCCATTTGATTGAAGCTTACATCTTCCAAAACAAACGCAGCCGGCATAGTAATACTCAACACTAAAGTGAATAAGTAACAATGTGGCTTCATGGGAAAATGAGAGCTAATCTTGCTTAGATTTGTAGAGCTCAAAAGGTTCTATGCTATAACAAGAGTACAGTGGGTGATTTATTGCTTGGTACTGAAGTTTTCCAAAAAAGTGGTAGATCCAAAATGTAATTTGAAGTCTTCAGTATTAAAACGTGAGCGAAGACCAACCTAAAGAAAGCCAGATATAAAGTTTAACCAACAAAGACTCATAATGGGGTGAAACTCTATGTTCTAGAAATGAAATAACTGGTGCATCAGGGAATACAACAGAGAGACCACCACCTAAAATCTCACACAGAGATGGTAGAAAGAGCACTGAATTGGGAAAAGGCAGACCTAGAGTCTGGTCCTAGCTTTGCTACAAGCTTGGTTGCACAACCATGGCAAGTAGTTAAGCTTATTTTCTTATCTGTCAAATAAGGAACTAAATAAGACATCTTTATTTTATTTATTTTTTAAAATATGTTTTTATTGATTTTTTAGAGACAGAGGAAGAGAGATAGAAACATTGATCGGCTGCCTCCTGCACACCCCCCACTGGGGATGGAGCCTGCAACCCAGGCATGTGCCCTGACCAGGAGTCGAACCAGGACCCCTCAGTCCATGGGACCACGCTCAATCTACTGAGCCACACTGGCCAGGTTAAATAAGACATTTTTAAAGGACTCTTCTAGTGCCCGGCCGGTATGGCTCAGTGGCTGAGCATCGACACATGCACCAAGAGGTCGCTGATTCAATCCTGGTCCGGGCACATGCCCAGGTTGTGGGCCAAATGCAGGAGGTGGCCAATCGATGTTCTCTCTTTCTCTCTCTCTCTCTTCCTCTCTGTCTAAAATCAATAAAGAAAAAATAAATAATCTACTTCTGAAATGCCATGATTCTATTTCACTCTGACAAATTCTATGCAACAGGGAGCCAGTGAAGGCTAAAATACTTAGCTTAATGATCTTTTATTTCAACCTGCACCGTTACCATCTGTTGTTATATCAATAATGTAAGTCAACTAGTATATCATAATTATAACCATGGAGTTCAATATCTGAGTAGTACTTGAACTCAACTCAGACAGTTGAGGTAGTTTTTCTGTTTTAATATTAGAAAGAAAATTATACTACTTTATATACATAAATATACATATATTGACTTTGGAGGCTGCAACACTCTTGGGCAAGAATGTTAGACAACATAAATAATTTTCCTTTAATAGTTTTTTCAATATCAAGAGACAAAATACAGTACATTTAACAGTTTGTAAGAATACCAGATTTCTAGCTCAAAGTCTATAAAATTAGCTAAGAGAGAAATTGACATCTTAAACGACTAATTGGTAGCAATGCAAATATAAGCTATAGGGATAGATTACCAAACAAATTTAAAAGAAGAGTAAAATATCATGAATAAAAAGTAAAATAGTATCCCAATCTAAGAGTTTATGTGAGTATACCATTGTCCTGATAATGTGATTCCTCTTTTAAATCACTGACTCTCAAAGAAAAATGTCATCTCTTATGTCTGTAAAATATGGGATGAAACACCTAGCTTTATTTCTTATAAAGTCCCAAAATAATTAGTTTTGGAAATGACATGTACTTCCTTTTATATTTTCATGAAGGCTTCTTGATCATATAGCATAAAAAGCAATGGATCATTGTATTTTGCCATTAAACTCCTCAAAGTCTGAATTACAATACACTGTAAATGTCATTTAATTTTCATTAGCCCTTGAAAGGATGGTTGAATGATGAAAATACTTTTCTGTGCTTTTCTATATATTTCAAATTTAAGGACAGACTATTTAGAGGAAAACAAAAAACTTCAGACTTTGTTATACGTAATAGATTGAACACATGTGCTTACTTTCATTTCCTCCCCAAACCCCACTAAAAGGACAGTAAAGGAAACAAAGCACTTGAGCCCGGGCGTTCCCCAGGACTTTGATGAGGAGTTCCTGGGGCTTCATCCAAGTTAGCATTTTCCAAATTTTATGCATGTCTTCTACTGCCATAACTTTTTTTCTATATCCGTGTACCAAGTTATTATTATTAATGCTTTTTCTTTAAATCAACTCATTATTCTACTTTTATACATTTATTTTAGAAGGAAAGTCTGTATCACATCTGTGAATAAAAGTAACTGCACCCATAAACACAATAAAAATAAAGCAATGTTATTAACTTTCAGAGACACTACCATATGCTGAAGGCTCTGAGCTAGGCTCTCTTTGTAGGGAAAACAAACACAAAAACAAACAAAACAAACAAAACGAATACCCTCCCCCATAACTCCACTTTATTCTAATACCACTGCATTTCTTATCCTGCCATTTCCTTCCTCCCCACCCTTGCCCACCACTGAGTTTAGAACCACTATTTTAGACTAGAGGCACACATTTTTCATGTATTCACTAGCATCTATTGAGCACCTACTATGTACAACCTTTTGTACTATAGACACTGTCTCTGCCTTTATGGAACTCGGTCTGCTAGAGGACATAGACACTAATTAAATACATACAAAATGTACTAAATGCTACCCAAGCAAAAGTATAGGGTGCTACTGGAGCATTCCTCATGGCAAAGTAACCTCATTGCAGAAAGCCTCCCTGAGAAAGTAAGATGTGCAACAGGACCTGAGGGATAAACAGAATCTGAGAATGGAAGATAAATGTTTTAGGCAAAGGGACAGGAGACAGGGAAAAAAGCAGACGAATCACTGGTTAGGAGGTGCTCAGGAATAAGAGCTACAAGTTGTGTTAAGGAGAGGTGGTGGCCAGTGTCGGGTTGGATTCCTGATTCTGGAGGGGAACAAACAGTCTGGGCTAACAGTAAAATTGGAGGTGGACTCTGGGAATTGGAGAGGGAGATTTAAGTGGGTAAAAAAGGTAACTTGTTCAAGATGAAGAGGCCACAGAACTGAGAGGCTTAAGAGTGGCACAGATCATCTGTGGGATGGTGATGCCCCTCCCCCAAATCAAGGCAGCTAAGGTAGAAGACACTGGAAACAGAAGAAATGGACTCTCCCTGCTCTGAGATGCAGGAGCTTCCGGGGAACGAACCGTCTCCCCACGAGACGCTGTGGGACAAGTGGTACCCTGGCAGTGTTACTGCTGTGTGGAATCCCTTCTTCATGCAGCCACCTGAGCCCCCTTTCAAGGCCTGGCTCTTCCTCCCACATGGATCGAGCGTAAACCTGGGCACAGGATGGCTCTTCCTGGACCCCTGAAGCCCTCACCAATACACTACTCACCTGGCTCAAATATGCTGCTAGGGAGTCTACCCCATCTCACCTACGAGCCCTGTAAACACAGGACTCTTATTTTTTTTAATGCTGTACTTCATAACTAGCACATGCTCAATAAATATTTAATGAAGAATGTTATGCAGCAGGGATCATTATTATTCAAACCTACATGCACTTACTAGCACTTACTATAGTCTCTGACACAAAAAGAAACAATGTTAACAATCTTGAGAGAACTTAAAGGCATAATGCCTAAAGGAATTCCTTGAACCAATCCCCCAAGTCTTCATTTACTATCTTGTTCTAGAAGATGATGGTGGGATAAAAGATTATCAAGTCCATGCCTGGTCGGTGTGGCTCAGTAGATTGAGCGTCCTGCCATGGGCTGAGAGGTCCTGTCGGTTCCCAGTCAGGGCACATGCCCAGGATTCAGGCTCAATCCCTAGTAGGGGGCATGCAGGAGGCAGCCAATCATTGTTTCTTTCTCATTGATGTTTCTATCTCTCTCTCCTTTCATCTCCCTCTCTAAAAAAAAAAGATTATCAAGTCCAGATTTTCCAAACCAGTTTGAGTATCACAATTATCTAGAGAACTTGCTAAAAATATAGATTACTGGGTCCCATCCCAGACCTACTGGATAAGAACCCCTGGGGTCAAAGCTTGGAACTTATGGTTTATAATGAGCTCCCTGAGTGATTCGGAGGCAGAGGGTCCATGGGCTGGCATCCAGAGACCACTAATATACTTATTTCCTCTACAACAGCCTTGTCTAATGGTACTCCAGACTGAACACTTCCAAATTCCATTTGGATTAAGATTACCCTGGAACATCATAATTGCAGGCCTCTGATAAAGGCAGGGTAGCAGAGAAGTTCAAAGTACAGACTCTGGAGACAGATTTCCTGAATTCCAATCCTGGCTCTGATTTTAATCAAGCCATATAACTTTTGTTAATGACAATCTCTCTGTGCCTCAGTCACCTTATCTTTAAAACAGGGAAAGTACTAGTAGGTGTTCTCAAAGGACTACAGCGAGGTGTGAATGATACAGTATATATAAAACAGAGCCTGGCAATAGTAATCACTGAATAAGCTCTAGTTATTATTATTATTGTTGATGGTCCTTCCAGATATTGTGCTAAAATCTGTACCTTATAGCAAAACCATTATTTAAGATAAATAAAACACTTTTACTCAGAATACTACCAACCATTTAAAAATCTTGGCGGGGGTGCTGAGGGGGTGGTAAGAATTCCATTGTGTAATTTAATCTTTAATTTTAAATTTCATATTTTTTTCTTTTTCTCACTGCAAATAAGTATTTTGCAAAACTATGGATCTAACAGGCACTGTAAACTAACTTTGGACTCCAATCATAATGTTAACATTGCTTTTACGTGTCCTGAGTTTGCGGTAGAGAACCTTGGCTGTGAGCTACCTAGCCTACATTTCTCTTTTTGGAATCCTGCCTCTCAGGCCCAGGAGGAACCCAACCCACTGGCTGACTAACTAGTTAGAATGTCTGTCCTTGGAGTCAGGAATTGAGACACCGTGGGTTAGGGCTGTTTGAGGAAGAGAAGAAGTAGGGGGCTGAGGCCCTCAGGTTTGGACCACATACAAAGAGAAGCAGAGAGAAAGCACAACAGGGATGGAGAAGGGACACAGAATGTTCCAATAAGACTATTTTTTCCCCCATAAAGAAACAAGCATCTTTATTCAACGTTATTCAGAATTAAAACCACAAAAATACAGACTGTGTAAACAAGAAAGGAAGTGGAGAAATGGCTAGAAAGGAGAAAAAAAGATTAAGTTCAGCAAAAGTGACTCAACTGTGCTTATGGCTAGCAGGAAGTCCTCGGTATGGATCTCTAGTCCTTTCCTTAGGCACTGGTGTGGTACACAAACCACCCATGCAGTCAAGATTTGAGGGTCCTGTTCTGTACAGATAGAGCCAATTGTTTCTACTAGAAAGTTAGAGAAACCTGTAAGATAGAATCTAGAAAAATACTATGAACACCCTTAAACTGCTCTTAGGTCAAAGGTGGCAGAAGTAATCTGGTACATTAATTTATGCTAGGAGAGCAACAGGTCACACAATATCCTTATTATGTCCAGTCAGTAAAGACAGGCTGAGTCTGAGTACTTCATACTCATACCATGGGCATCCTGAACACAAAGGACTTCCAGTCTGAGCTACTAAGAGACACAACCCATTTGGAGGTAAGAGGCTATTAAGCAGTCGGGAGAGAAAACACTGGCAAAGGTATGTATGCGTTCAAGGTAACAGAAGCAGACAAGAAAGTTAAGAGAACAAATCAACCTGGGGATCAAGACACCCTTGACTTATCTCCTCATCCTAAATTTCCTTTTACTTAAGTCTGTGTGAATTGGTTTCTGCTACATGCAACAAGAGCTACATTGACTAAAACCATTCTACTCATTTCTGGAGTAATGACTTTAAAACAGCTTAGCTAAACCAGGGGCTCATCATGCACAAGATGAAGTCCTGGGTGCTGCAAAGGATGCTCAGGTGAATTAGGATACTGACCCAGACCCTCAGGAATGTACAAACTAGCCTGGAGACAGAAACAGCCCCAAACCAAACAAAACCAAACAAACAAAAAACAAAACACCACACACACACACAGAAGACAGTACTGAAGAGAAGTATAATTGTGTTGTGAATGCAAAACAGAAAGAACTTCATAATTTTAGGAATACAAGTCACTTGTAACTTTGGGACTTCCCATAATATCATCCCTGCTATTCTCAATGCAGCAGCTGACATTTGGAGGCTAAGAAGAAAGAGTTCAAAAAGGAAAATCAAAGTGCCTAAAACGTTAAGTTTTTCTAAGCTCATGAATAATCAGATATGTAGATGATTTTACCCACCAGAATCATTCTGAATATTGGTTATATCATTAAAGAAAGAAAAGTGCCTAAATTGTCATCCCTAACAGATTGCCTTGTTGCTGTTCCTGCCAACTTCTGTGAAATATTTGCATTCTGTTCCAGTTCTCAACAGAAGTAAATAAGGAAGTAATGTGGCTGATTTCCGTTCTCGTGGCTCAACAATTGGCTGAGGAAACTGCTGTTTGCAGAAGTAGTTCTGGGATAACTCAAAGGGAAGAAAACACTGATGCCCAGATGGTATTGGCTTTTGTTCCAAGTATACTAGGATATTAATGCTTCATTCTCCATAATGAAATGTGTTCTAGGCTGTATTTACAGCTCATACACTCTTCTCTGCCTGTACTGTTACACTTGAAAAATGGAGAAGTTCCCCCAGCCGTGGTACACATATGGTCAAAGTGCCATTCTGAATTGGCAAAGAGGAGAAAAAGCAAATGAAGATCCAATTTTGTTAGCAGATTGTTAGCACTCCTCTATTCTTTGCAAAGAACAAACTTAAAGCATTATTATAGGTATCTATAACATAAAAGGGTTAGTAAGATTAAAAAAGAAATCATTTTGAGGGCCATTTTCTGCCAACTTTCTAATTAAAATAGCCCCTATGCTCCCAAACACACACCTCCTAGCTGGCATTTGGGCACTCAGCTCAAACTTTGACATATTTTCTGGTACACTGAGAAACACCTATAGTCACTGGAGCTTTGTTTTAAACTTAGGATTGTTTGTTATCCTTTTTTTTTTTTTTTTTTGTTACAAGCACTGGCTGAAACTACTGGATGCAAATGACAAAAACACTGATGTTACAGGTTTGATGTATAATCTCCTTATCCAATTTCTTTCTCTGTAGTCTGAAAATCCCCCAGAATCTCAAACTCAGTGTAACTAAAATAGAACTCCTCACTTTCACCCTCAGATCTACTTGTCCAGCATATGCATAGCTACACAATACAACTCTTCCAGTTTTGCAGGATCAAAGTTATAGGATCATCATGGCTTGGTGGTAAGGAGCACTGGAGTTAAGAGTGCCTACCTCTGGGTGAAGCTGTGGGTTTGTGAGGCCTTAGTTTTCACATCTATTGAATCAGGTTATTAACAGTAACCACCTCATAGGGTAATTGTGAGCTACCCTGTGAGGTGAGCTGATGTGGGTACATTACAAATACATGCTACTGTTGTTATTATTCCACCTCCTAGATATTTTTCAATTAAGTCTTATGTTCCTAACCTAGGTCATAGTCCTTTTACCTTACCTGGTTACCACATTATACCAACTATACCCCTGTGGTGTCTCAAACACTGCTCCTCTCAGCATTGGTCCTAAACACAAAACCAAAAAAGTCAAGGCAATTTCAAAATCTATTGGTGATTTTCCATTGCCCATGAGATAAGCTTCAAATTCTAGTCTGGCATCCATAATTCTCCAGAAATAGATTCAGGAGGCAGAACAGAAGTAGCCAGAGCCCAGCAATGCCTCCATGTGCAACAATCACTTGCTAAAGGAATAAATGGATTTAGAAGTCAAGGCTGGTCTTTAGTTACATCTGTCACTAATTAGCTATGATCTCCAGTGGTCTCCGTTTCCTTATCTAGAGCACAGCTAATTAGTGACAGATGTAACTTATCTAGATGCTTAGCTGATTATCATGACCATTCCTTTCTTTGCTTAAATCCAATAATCTTCCCAGCTTCCCTTGTCATGGCTGAGCCTTAACTACACTTGTTTTACTCTCTGTTCTCTCCAAATAACCTGTCACCTCAAGTTCTGGCTCCAATTGTTCCTTTTGCTTGAAATTTCCTGCCCCTCCACACCAATATCTTCCTGTGAAAATTTGACCCTCTCAACAACAGCCAAATCAAATGTTACCTTATTCAAAAGCCTTTCCACCTAAACTCCCACCTCTGTTCTCTTAATTTTAGAAGGATTTCTTTTGATGTCAGTCCCCTAGCTCACCAAGAGTACCTGATCCTAAGACTTATCACTTTCCTTCTTCTATCAGTTATCTGTCCATAAGCTTTACAGATGACAGTTAAAAACCTTAGTCCTTGGCATAAGATTAGATTCAACATTTTGAATTTAGACACTCATCAACTTGGTAGTCAGAAAGGTAATTGCTACAAACCTCTCACAGACTCTGGAAACTGTTAATGGAGAGATCTGAAGGCATGAGAACACAGTTGTTGCTTTTTTAAAAATTTTAGTGGGCAGAACACTCTAGAGTGAATTTGATTTATAACTAGTTTTCTCAAACTGCAATTCTTAGATCACTTACATCAAATTAATCTGTGGTGCTTGTTAAAGATGCAGATTTCTTGGCCCCACTCAGACTTAGTGATTTGGTATCTATAAAGGTGAGGCCTGGGCATCAGCATTTTAATGTGCATATAGTTTTAATGACTTTTAAATCAAGTTCCTATTTCTTTTAAAAAAATATTTTTATTGATTTCTAGAGAGGGAGAGGGAGAGAGGGAGAAACACCAATGTGAGAGTGAAACGTGGATCAGCTGCCTCCTGCATTCCCCCTACTGGGGATTGAGCCTGAAACCTGGGCATGTGCCCTGACCAGCAATTGAACAGACAACCCTTCAGTGCATGGGACAACATCCACCCAACTGAGACACACTGGCCAGGGCAAGTTCATATTTCCTTTGATATTCATAACAATATTATAATTTGGTGATTCTCATAGTGTGGTAGAAGGTCCTCTGGGGGGAGGGGTCCCTGAGACTTTTAAAACATGATTTTTCAAAACAATTTTCATAATAATACTAGGACATTATTTTCCTTTTTCACTTCCATTCTCACACCATATAGTGCAATCTTACAGAGGCTACATGGTGATCACAAGAGAATGAACACAGGAGACAAGAGAATCTAGCTGTCTTCTATTAAGACAGATATTAAAGAGATTTGTAAAAGTGTGAAACAATGCCATTCTTTTAATAATCCTTTTGTTTTGGAAAATATTCTTCATAAAACTGCTATTCATGTTAACATGCAATGAGTCTATTATTTTAAATAAATTAATAACCACTGAAAGTTGTTTTGATATAAAAATGGTAAATATTGATAGTTATAATTCAACACAAACAAAAATTCTTTGACGTTCTCAGTAAGTTGTAAAAGTGTAAAGGGAGCCCAAAACCAAAAAGTTTGAGAACTTTTTGCTATAATTATTATCAGCAGCATTTTAAAGATTAAGACACAGTTAAGGAGCTTATTGAACAATTCCATACTTAAATCCAAAATTCTATGCACTTTCCATTACAACAAAAAAAAATCAGAGGAAATGACCTAATTTATACTTATACAGTTTTTTTGAACAGGCATTTTTAAACAGCTCCCAGATGATACTGATTCCCCTAAATTCAGAGAAGCATCATGAAAAGCAAAGGAAACTATATGAAGGGTTTTAGGAAGTGACAATTATATATATGGACATTAAAACCATGATCCTTAAGACCTTCTATGCAGTTGAAAGGCCTGGGTTCTGAAAAGCCAAGTCCTTTCACCTAGCTGGGACTTAGTTTTTCACCACTGCACAATGAAGGTGTCTCTCATGCCTTTCTTTCTGGCTGTCAGTCTGGGTTTCATGCATTCACACCATTGGGAGATTCATCTTTCTGATGAGGGGTCAGCTGTAAACTTAAAAATCATAAATCAGAGCATGTCATTTCTCTGCATAGAAACCTTCAATTGTTTTCCATTGCTTTCCAAATAAAAGTCAAAATCCTTGTCCTGGCTCATAGACCCTACAAGATTTGGCCTGTTTAAGTCTCTGGACGCAGCTTCCTCTTTTTTACTTCAGTCACAGTGGCCTTTTTCCTTTTTCGTGACCTTGCTGAGTTTATTGCCACCAGAAGGTCTTGCCATTTACTATTCCTTCTGCCTCTAATGCTCTTCTTCAGACCTTCATAAGGCTTATTCCTCACTTCTTTCCATCACAGTATCCTGTTTAATTTTCTGTAAGGCACTCACTACCATCTTAGATAATTTTAATTGTTTTGCTTATTTTTATTAAAGTAGTTTTTCAATTACAGTATACATTCTATATTATTTTGTATTAGTTTCACGTGTACAACACAGTGGTTAGTCAATCACATACTTTACAAAATGTTCCCCCGATATGTTCAGTACCCACCTGGCACCATACATAGTTATTCCAGTATTATGGACTCTATTTCCTATGCCGTATTTTACATCCCCATCGGCTGTTCTGTAACTACCAATTTGTACTTCTCAATCTCTTTTTCACCCAGCCCCTCCCCTGCTTCCTGTTGGGCTTCTACACTAGAATGTCACCTACTTGAGAGCAGGGCCACCCTTGGCTGGTAAACCTGTGTCTCTCTCCCAAGGACCCAGGGTAGTGCCTGGCAGGTATTGCCTTTTAGTAAGTGCAGGATGGCTGAACTCCTGTGCCTTAAAAAAACCCTTGGAGCCCTGGCCGGTTTGGCTCAGCGGTTAGAGCCTCGGCCTGCGGTCCAGAGAGACCAGGGTTCGGTTCCTGCTTAGGGCGTGTGCCTCGGTTGCAGTTTGTCCCTGGCCCGATTGGGCTCATGTGGGTGGCAGCCACTCGATGTGTCTCTCTCATGTCCACGTTTCTCTCTCTCTTACTCTCTCTCCCTCCCACTCTATCGGAACAAAAAAAAATGGAAAGATGTCCTCGAGTGAGGATAAAAATAAATAAATAAATAAAAAACACCGGCGGAAACCCCAACTTCCTTCCCGTGCTATGCCAACCCATCCGCTCGAACCCAAGCCTTGGCCCCCCCGCAGCGACGCCCAACGAACCCTAACTCACCCGAGTGGTACCAAGCCTCTTCCCGCTGGAGCGGCTTGACCCGGAAGTGCTCTCGGGAAGGCGAGGCCGCCTCCGGGCTGAAGGAGTACTTCCGGGGTAGCAGGAGCAGCTCGTCGGCGGCTGTGGCGGCGGTGAGGGTAGCATCCGGCTGGGTGCGGGGCTTCCTGGGAGGAGGGTGGTCGGGTGTGGGGTCCCAGAGCTGCCCCCTGTGGCCCGGTTCGCTGGGGTGGGGCAGGAAGTGGGGGCGGCGGTCACTTCGCGCTGGACGCGGAGGCTGTAGAAGCGCTTTGCCCTATGAAGCGCTACGTTTGTGTGGGGAAAACTCTTGGACGAGATGTTGTCAGCTTGGCCCACGTTCACGGTAGCTCTCCCGTTTGGGACTTGTTCTTGTGCGTGGGAGAGCGCATGTTTGTCCGGCTGGAGACAGCCTGTTACTATCGAGAGCAGCGATGTAAACAACCACCGCGACAATACCCACAGCAGATGTTACCCTGGAGCGGGTTTGGGCCGGTCTCCGTCCCAGGCCGCTCGCCCACGCCGTGTCCTGTAATCTTTACGGGAACCCCGCCCGGCAGGTGCTCCTAGCCGCCTTTTACCGGCGGGGAAGGCAGACGCAGGTGGGCGCCCGCGCTTCCCACGGGCACTGCAGTGCGGAGCTGGAAGGAAGTCGCGCCGGCTCCACCGCCCCTGCGCTCAGTTTCGGAGCTAAACCTCCTTCCGTTCTGCTAACTGTGTGGCTGGAAGTTCTTCAAGAAAACGCGGGGAAGTGTATATATATACACACACACACGTGTGTGTGTGTGTTAAGTGTATACATTTTTACTTAACAAAAAAATACGGCTTAGCTGTTTAGTTTTGCTTGTAATCATCCAGGTCTTTGAGTCTACAATTATGAAAATAAAACACTTAGTACAGAATACATGGAAAACTTATAAAAACATTAAATAGTGCAAATTCATGTACTTGGTATTTATTCTCCTCTCCCCCTTTCCTGATAGATGATGAATCTATTGACCAACAGGGATGGTACAGCCATCTAATAATGAAAGTAATAATAACAGCCAGCATCACAAAACCTCTTCCCACCTAGCTCAAATGTCTGGCACATTGTAGATGCTTATTAAATCTTTGTTGCACAAATGCAAGAATAGCAATAACCAGTGTTTAGTATTTTAGAGTATGTCCTTCCAGTCTTTTGTAGAATTATATACATTATTTATGTAGTATGTATACTACATATACTATGTGTAGTATGTATCTATATATACTATGCTATATTTAAAATATACAGTACTATGTGTTGTAATTTGGAGAGAGTATAAAGAGAGTAAAAAGATAGTTTAAAAAGCATATATTCAACTATACAAAACATTAATTGAATTTTATGCAAGAACTGTATACTTTCCTATTAGGCCCTTGGAGTAAGTGGGGCAGAAATTGTATCTTTATTTCTCAATCTCCAGACCTTGGTACCTAGTAGGTATCCAACAAATGTTTGTAAGTTAATGAATGAGTGAATGAATGACTATTTCAGACTTGGTTTGTATGTGTATGGGTAGTTGTATATAGATTTTTTTTTTTCTGTGTGTTTTGGAAATGTATAATGTATGTATATCATATAACCATATGCCCTAGGATCCATGGTGTTGTATAAATCTACCTTTCTAGCCTATGCCTTCTCACTATTCTTCCTGCTATAGTTACTACTGCTGGTATCTGTTCATATTTCATACTGTCACACCTCAGGCCTCTTGAATTCTCTCATTGGCATCTTCATCTGTCAAAATCCTGAGTGCCCTTTATGGCAGGTGTTACAAGTCCAGATGCTTATAGGGGCTAATCAGATCACATAAACCGTCACGTTGTTTTGGAGAGCAACTATTTGACATGAACTAGTTATCAGGTTGAATGTGGGCCTGGTGTTGCGAGATCTTTCAGTTTTACAAGGGAATTTAGAAACCTATTTGTATACAAACTTTGAGTTTTAGATGTTAGCAATTAATATTAAAAAATGTTTAAACACTGTACAGACCAAGTAAAAACATCTTGAGGCTGGATTCAGCATTCAAAAATTCCATTTTGTGACCAGTATTCTATGTTTATTTCAGATAATGTTGTCCATGAATATTATTCTCTGTTTCTAGCAGACTTCTTTCTGTTCTTTTAGTATTTTGTGTATATCTCAATTATAGTGCTCCTTCCAAGCTGCCTTAATTGTTAATATGTCTATCTTTTCTAGAACATTAGGAACATTTTTATGGCGTGGATTGATTCTGCACTTGGTATATATTGGTACAAAATCTGTGCTTGTGCATACCTTAGGTCTCATTGTGTGTGTTTGTGTGTGTGTGTATGTATGCATGAGATATGTTTATTTCTTCCCTGCAAACCAGTATCTGCTCTTTGTAAAATCACCAATAGTATCTTGGCTTTAGTTGTCAAAGAACTATACTTTTGGGAGGAGTTGAATTGGTTAACATTGCTATTCAATAGCTGGTCTGATGTAAATCCTATCTGATATCTTAAATTTCATAGTCTTTCTGAAAAATTATAGTGGGAATGATTAATAAGTAATAACATTTCTATAAATGACACTAAAAATTAATAAATTGTACCTCATTGAAATGAAAAGGTTTTGCTTTGTGAAAGACCCAATAAAAAGATAAGCTACAAACAGATAACATTTAAAACCACATATCTGACCAAAGACTTGAATCTAGAATATAAAAGGAACTCTCAAAACTCAACAGTAAAAAAAAAAAAAATTAATTAGAAAATGAGCAAAAGATACAAATAGGTATTTCACTGAAAAGGACACACAGATGGCAAATGAGCACATGAAAAGATATTTAATACCTTTAGCATTTAGAGAAATGCAACTTAAATCCATGGTGAGATATCATTACACACCTATCAGAATGGCTCAAATAAAATATAATACCACCAAATACTGGTAAGAGTGCAGAGAAACTTGATCACTCATACATTACTGGTGGGAATGCTATTTTGGAAAAGGGTATGACAGTTTTTTATAAAATTAAATAAGTACCAGTGATTGTATTCTTGGTCATTTATTCCAGAGAAATGAAAGCTTATGTTCCCATAAAATTTATACATGAATGTTCATAGCTGTTTTGTTTGTAATGGCCCCAAAGTGGAAACAGCTCAGATGTTTTCCAACAGATAAATGGTGAAACAAACAGATACATTCATACCAAGGGATACTACTACTTGGCAGTAAAAAGAAGATACTGATACACACAACAACTTGGATGGATCTTGAGTGTCTTATGCTGAGTAAAAAAAGTTGATCTCCAAAGGTTACATAGTCTATGATTGCATTTATATAACATCTTGAAATGAAAAAATTATAGAGATGAACAGATCAGTGGTTACTATGAGATGGGAGACGGGTGGAATGTGGCTAAAAAAGCATAACCCAAGGGATCCTCGTGACGGAATGTTTCTGTATCCTAACTGTGGTAATGGTCACAGAAATCTATATATGTGATAAATTTTCATAGAACTAATTACACATGCACAAATTGATGCATATAAAACTGGTGAAATCTGAGGAAGATCAGTCAGTTGTTTCTATCCTGGTTATGATATTATACTATAGTTATACAAATTGTCACCATTGGGGGAAACAGAGTGACGGGTATATTAGATGTCTGTGTATTATTTCTTAAACCTACATGTGAGTCTATGATAAACTCAAAATAAAAGGTTGAAACAAATAATTTATACCAGAAAAACCTATATAATTTTTGGGGGGCTTTTATTTTACCAGGTGATGAACTAATCATGTCGGATAAAGATGATATTGAGGCTCCAGTGATAACTGAAGCAGCCCCCGTCCTTGAAGATGGGAACTCTGAGCCAGCCAAGAATTCTGAGTCAGTTGACCAAAGTATCAAGCCAGAGAATAAACCAGAACCTGTAGTTGCTACTCGGAAAAGACCAGAGTCCAAACCTTCCAGTGACTGTGAGACTTCAGAAGTTCTTCCTGTTCAGGCATCAGAGGCTGCAGGCAAAGTACAGTATCTGTTAAAAATTGAGATAAAAAAATGTTAGGGTTGTGTCTTTTCTGAGCTCAGTGTGGATCCTGGAATAAAATAATATGCTAAATTATTAGCTTTGAGCTTGAGGAATGTCATACAGTAAGATAAGAAAATAATACTGAAATGTACAAATAGGTATGGTCAACAGTTGTATGTTTTTAATGTTTTCAACAAAAAATGTTAGGCTTAAAAATAATTTGGAATTAATGTCAATTTAGAATTGTACCTATTTCTTTCCTTTTATAATCATAAAACAATTTTCTCAGTTTTATAAATGCCTTTATGAGTAGTTGTCTTTGCCGTGTGGTGCTTACATGCAGGTTACATATATCTGTCAGTCAATACATTTATTTAACCTAATAATATATATTTGTTTGCCCATACTTTTGGTTACTAATTAGATGCCTTGTCTGTACACTCTTATTTTCCTCTAATTGTATTATTTTCTTTTGCATTTTGTTTTTCTGGCTACTGGGAAAATTAGGAGCCTGCTTCCAAAGAGGCACCCCAGACGGGATGGGGCTATTGGGGCAGCTGGGGCAAGTCCTTACTTTCCTCAGCCTCAGCTACAGTAGCCACAGTAGGTAAGGCCATCAGTTACTTTATTAATTTTTTGTGTATTTTGCTAAAGATCTGTGTTAAAAGTGATTTTGTTATGTTTGTTTTATAGTTTGAGGATACATTAGTAATGAGTGGCTGATTTATACAGCCACTCAGGTTTGCATCATTTCCTCATTAGAAGGTTGATGTTTAGGTTTTGTTAATATAAAACTATTCTTTGGTGATAATGAATCTTTTTTTTTCTTTTTCTTTTGATAAGGATGCATTCCCAACTATGTAGGATCAAAATAACATATCCTGTGGTTGTAATGAAATTAAAAATCTATGGGTTTGATTTTTGGTTTGTTTTATCAATTTTAGTGACTAATAGCAAGTAATATTTAGATATGAAACTGTTATCATTTTTCTCGTTAGGGCAAGGTATTTCAAATGTCATTGAGAAAGCAGAGACATCTCTTGGAATCCCTAGTCCCAGTGAAATTTCAACTGAGGTTCAGTATGCAACAGGTCAGTATATGGAAATATTAAGAATTGTGGATCAAAATGGAATGGTTGAGCTCATTTTTCAGTAGAAAATTACTGAGTGTCTGATATTCAGGACATAATGGGACAGGTGGGAAAGGGAATTTGGAACCTTTGGCTGACAGGTCTGTGTCTCTTTACCCCTCGTGTCTCTTCACTTCACTTTCTTCATCTATGAAATGGGATGATATTTTTATCTCATAGGACTTTTATAAACCTTAAGTAAATAAGACCATGATTGTAGAATGTAAAAATGGCTTATATTGCTTGGCACAATTAGTAAGAGTCCAATAAGAGGTAGCTGAATTTGAAACGATTGTGGTATGAAAAAATATTTTAATGTGTTAATTTTGGCAGTGTATATTTTTCATGCTGGGATTTTTATGAAGGTGAAGTTTAATTCTGGTGGCTTGCCTTGATCAAATAGAAACCTACTCTCACTTAAGCCTAAAGGACAGGGTTGTAACGGGATCAAGAAGGCCTTGGATCACAAAATAGAAAGCTTTTTAGGGCCCAAATTTGAGTCTTTTTCTGCTTATTGTCCTCTGATCCTGCTTTATGTTGAATCCTAATACAAGTACCCATCAGAGACTATTTGGTATCAGTTATTTCCACTTTTAAATTCCCAGGAGAGAGAATTATGTTGGCCTAAACTTGGGTCACATGTCCTTGGGTCGACTATGGCTAGAAGACAAGATCACATTATAGAACATGCTGTAAAGGACTACATGAATGAATTGGAGACACTGTGCTTAGTGATATCTGCATCAGACTACTTTGGCTGCAGGTAACAGAATATTTGACTAAAAGTCAGTTTCTTTTTCTCACAAGAACTCCAGAATCAGGCTGTTCTAGAGTTAGTGGTAGTGGCTCATTGATGTCAGAGTTCTGTGTTGGCTTCTCTGCAGTTTTCTTTGTTGTCTCTATGGTTGCCAGATAATACTGCAGCTCCAAGTACAGCATTCTAATACAGCTGTGCTCAGAATCAGGCAGTAAGTGCATGGGAAGTGTCGTTTATCCTCCCTTCAAAGAAAGGAAAAGCTTTCCCAAGAGCCCTCAGCATATTTCAAAGACTTCATTGGCTAGAACAGGGTTTCATGTTCTTGCTGTAGCAGCAAGAGATGCTGGGAGAGTGAGTTTTGATCATTTTGATAAATCTCCATGTCAGGAAGTGGGCTTAACAGGAAAGGAAAAGACAGTAGAAATAGCTTTGAATAGGTAAGCAGCAGGGTCTTCCATAGACCTAAAAGATGTCTACCACACAAGTCATGATTTAAGAAGGCCATGGTTAAACTAGAGTGACTCCTGGAAAGAGTGAGCTAGATGGATAGAATTAATGTTTTACAAGAGAAAGTTGATGGCATCGTGGATACTGAATCTGGAAATCTGGGAAGGGGAGATTGGGAGAATATGTTGGTTCTTTTCATGTCTCTGAAGACTACTCTGGAGAAGAAGTTTATTTGTGGCTCATGAAGAGAGAACTAGTACCAGTGGAAATTACATGCACTTAGATTTTCATTTAATAAAGAGTTTTTAGAGTTAAAAAAGTTATAAAGAGAACTTTTCAAAATTAAAATGATAATAAACTACTCCCATTTTCTGAAGTTCCTGAGGAGGGGGGTTAATTCCTCTGCCAAGGATGTTGTAGCTGGGATGTCTCTTTTCAAAAACTTTGAGGTAAGCAAAAGGCCATCAGTGGAAATCATTCAATCATTTTTTAGGGTTGGAGTAGGGGTGGAGTGTTTGATCCAAAGACTATGTTTGTACTTGATAATAATGGGAAAGACCAATAATTGAGGAAATAAGAAGAAATAAATGGTGTGAACTAAGATTCAGACTATTGTTGAGAGTTTACCCTTCAAGTGTCCTGTCTTTGTTCTTTTATGCTTTTGAACCCCACAGTCTTTTGCCATTTGTAAAACTAGGGGAAAATGCCAAATGAATACATTCGTGGGTTGAGGAATAAAGCATGTTTTATGATTGTATTTGCATCAAGTGCTCATTTCCCTTCCTTGTGTAGTTAAGCATTGTCTCTGGCTTCAGGCATCAAAGCTATTGTAGGAAGATTATTTTTCTGAACTCAAGTCAATCTATTAATTTATTCAAAAAAAATTTATTGAGTGTCTACTCATCCAAGGCACTATTCTAAGTGCTGGGGAAATATCAGTGAACAAACCAAACAAGATCTATACTTCCATGGTAAAATGAAATGGAAAAAAGATAAGGTGAAGGGACGAGTGCCTCTCAGGGGCAAAGCACAGTGCTTGGTGTTGTGAGAATTTGGAAATGAGTTAGACATAGAACCTCCCCTCTGTTTTGTATCTAGTGGATGAATCTATTGTTGAGAGAACTAACCAGAGCACAAAGCAGGTGGAGCCAAATATTGTGATTGAGGTTCAAGCAAAGGACTGGGAACTTGGAGCAATTCACTTATGTTTTCATGAAGGAAAATATGTGAGTTAAATTTTGAGAATGGTTATAGTTTTGACAGAGAGGCTGTGGTACAGGGATTTTGAGGTTAAGGGAACTGCATATGTAAAAAATTAAAAAGTGCCTGGCCAGTGTGGCTTAGTGGTTGAGCATCGACCCAGGCACCAAGAGGTTGCCAGTTCGATTCCCAGTCAGGCACATGCCCAGGTTGTGGGCCTGATCCCCACTCGGGGGCATGCAGGAGGCAAGCCAATTGATGTTCTCTCTCATCAATGTTTCTCTCTCTCTCTTTTCCTCTCTCTCTCTAATATCAACAAAGGAAAAAAATTTTTTTAATTAAAATAAAAAAGTGAGAGGGCATGAGGGTGTTTTGGGGAAGAGAGAAACCCAGGATTTGTGTAAGGATGGAGGGAGAGATAAGCCTGAAAAATGGGTTACATGTCATAGAGACTTATTTTTCAAAGAAAATAATATTTTTAAACAAATTGAAAATAATAATGCTCATTATAGGAAAACTTAGTTAAAAAGAAAAAAGTAGAAAGTTAAAAACAAGTGAAAAAAATCAGATTCCATCCAGAAATAACATTTTGGAATGTATCATTCTAGAATTATTTTATAAATGTGAATATACACATTTAGAAAACTGTAATCATACCTACATTTTAAAAAACCTACCTTTCTTTAAAACCTATTACATTTTTTTTTTCTTTATTGATTTTAGAGAGAGAAGAAGGGTAGAGGGGGAGAGAGAGAGAAACATTGATGAGCGAGAATATCGATTGGCTGCTTCCTGCATGCCCCACACTGGGGATCAGGCCCACAACCTGGGCATGTGCCCTGACTGGGAATCGAACTGGTGACCTCTTGCTGCATGGGTTGATGCTCAACCGTTAAACCACACCAGCTGGACTAAAACCCATCACATTTTTATTCTGTGTCAGTAATATGCTTACATCATCATTTTTAATTGCTGCAGGGAACTTCATTTATGTAGGCATGTTTTAAACATATAATTAATCACTTTTTTTTGAAGCATCATGACCATTGTTACACTTAACATTCTTATATCTGTGTCTTGTGCAATTATTTTTTAATAGAAAATCCTAAACATGAAATTACTGAGTTATAGAGTAGTCACAGATAAAATTTAGATGCACTTTGTTGGCTTACTGTCTAAATAACATTCTTTGAAGAGAGAAAAGGGAAGACCTGTTTCCCATTTCTACTCCATGCATGTTAAAAAATGTGGAGGGGTGTCTTTTATATTTATTCACATAATTACCATTATTGGTGCTCGCTATTATTTTTGTGTCGGTCCTGGTTTTCAGCTGATAATCTTTTCCTTCAGCTTTAAGAATTTTCTTTATATTTCTTGTTAGTGCAGGTTTTCGGACAGTTCGGAATTTTCTCAGATTTTGTTTGAAATGTTTTTATTTCCATTTTTGAGGTTATTTTTTTGGACATATTTCAGGATGACAATTTTCTCCCCCTTTTATCATTTTTAAAGTGGCATCCCATTATGTTCTGGCTTACATTCTTTCTGTTGGGACTGGCTGCTTTTACAATTTCTTTACCATTGCTCTTCGGCACTTTTGATTATGTTGTGGTTTTCTTTGTGTTTATTCTGCTGGAGAGTCATCAGACTTCATGGATTTATGAGATTTAATCAGTTTTGGAAATGTTTAGCTATTGTTTCTTCACATATATTTTGGTCCCCTTTTTCTTCCCTGGTATTCCAGTCACACATGCTTTAGACAACTTGGTGGTGTCCCATAACCACTGAGGTTTGTTCATTTTTAAGCCTTTTTTCTCTATGATTCATTTTAAGTAGTTTTTATTGTTGTCTTTAAGTTCACTGGTCTTTTCTTCGGCTTTGTCTAATGCTGTTAAGTCCATTCATTGACTTTTTAATTTCAGATATTGTATTTTCAACTCTAGAAATGTCATTTGTTTCTTTTTTATATCTTCTATTTCTCACTTCCTTGTCTGTTAATTCTATCATCTGCTATTTTTTACTTGAGAACCTGCTGTGTTGTACTATGTTTTTTCTTATACATGTATACATATGATAAAGTTTAATTCATAAATTAGACACAGTTCATCTCTGTTATTTGAGTCTGTTTCTATTGAGCAATTCTTTTTCTTGGTTATAGATCCTAATTTTCATTGAATTGAGTGCTGGACGTTATAAATGTTACATTGTTGAGTAGATTTTGTTTTAAAGGGGGTGAGTTTTTTTGGCAGGCAGTGAAGATATTTGTAGTTTAGATTGATCCTTTTAAAGTTTAGGGTGATTCTAGAGCAGCCATTACTCTTAAGTGGTAGTTGAGTGCTACTACTAAGGCCTCTGCTCTGATTCGTCTGAAGTCTCTACCTAATTCGTAGATGTTTAACTAGATCTCTCTAGTTAAACTCTGATTGGTCAGAAGTCAAATGTTCTGTAGCCTAGCATGAACTGTGGGCATCGTTTGGTTTATAGCTCCATGGTAGTTTTTGCCCATATCGTGGAGTCTCCCAGTACCTGAACAGCCAAAGTATTTAGCTAGAGACTCAAGAGTACTCCTGTGTAGATTCCTGGAACTCCTTACCTCTGTAGCTCCCTCTTTTCCCATATTCTGACCTGCAAATTCCAGTTGCTTCAGCCTTCATAGACTCCAGTCTTTCTGTCTTATACTCAGTGAGACTGCCATGCTGTGCTTGGGTTTCCCCTCCTTGTGCTGTGGTCTGGAAAGTCAAGCCAATCATAGGATTCCCTTTATTTGTTTCTCTTCTCTCTTGTATTATAGCCCTGTACTATCTGTTGTCCAGTGTCTGTAGGCAGTTATTTTTTATATTTGTCCTGTTTTCTAGATGCTGTTGTTGCAGGGCAAGTGCAATACTAGTTAACTTATCAAAGCTGGAAGTGGAAGTCCTCCCTATAATAGTTAATTAATTGTTTATCTCTTATTAGAGATTTTGAAGTTATTAAAATAGAGAGATTTTTTTTCAATGAAACATGTTCATCTTTGTAATGCATGTCTGGTTTCTATAAATAAGCATAATTATTAGGATAAAATTTTAAATCGACGATTTAAAAAGCCAGGTTTATTGAGCTATAATTTATATACAGTAAAGTTTACTCTTTTTAGGTGTATAGTTTTACATGTTTTGACAAGCATACAGTCCTATTTACACTGTATATACAGTCCATTGTGATTATACAGATAGAGAATATTTTCTATATCTATATAGGCAATCAAGATGCAAGAATATTTTCATTATCCCCCCAAAGTCCTCTCATGCCTACACCTACTGTCAGCTCTTGATGACCAGAGATCTCTTTCTGACTGAATAGTTTACTTTGTCCATAAGGTCCTGTAAATGGAGTCATACAGTAGTCTGTTGTAAAGACTGGATTTTATTTCTGAAATTAAAATGAAAAAAGCTATCTTACCTTTCATTTAAAAATAGGCAAATAGTTTAATACAACAAAAAGCACTAATACCTTGTATGTGGGAAGTAGGGTCTAATTTTTAAAAAATTCACATAGGTGCTAACAAAGCATAATAATCTATGGACCATCTCTTCATGTTTACACATCTTTCCCTCCTGTAGGAGAGACAAATGCCAAAGAGAATGAAAACTCCTTTCCAATGACAGGAGCATTTGGTGTATTCTCAACCATCTCTACTGCTGTTCAGAGCACAGTGAGTATCAAGTACAAGGTGGCCTGCTCCTTTCCATGATAATAATAGATTTTTGTCTCTTTCTCCCTCTTCCTTGAAAAGCCATGGGGACTAATTACTCTATGGGATTCCAGATTGCTGAAGATCAATTACTTTAGGGGTACAGTAAGAGCTACTTGAAAACTTTCTTTAAAGGAATAAAGGAGGGACCAGGAGGTGAAATATAACAGAGAGGCAGTATGTGGTAATAATGAATAGACTAGAAGTTCTTAGTTTGGTGGTCCTAGAAAATTACGCTTTATAAAAATATTTTTCTCATAATTGCATCTTTTAGGGAAAAAGGAAATATGATTTTTATGATGGATACTTGTAAGACTATATATGATTAGAAATTTTTTTAAAATATTTTTTTATTGATTCTTAGAGAGAAAGAGAGAAGGAGGGAGAGAGAGAAATATTGATGTGAGAGTGATATGTCCATCAGCTGTTTCCTGCATGCCCCCACCGGGGATTAAGCCCACAATTTAGGCATATGCCCTGACTGGGAATCAAACCGGCAACCTTTTGGTGCATAGGACGAGGCCCAACCAACTGAGCCACACTGGCCAGGGCTAGACACATTTTTAAATGGGTAATGTAAGAAGCTTACTACTTTTCCTATATGAAGATAGATAGCTAGTACTTTTTAATTTTAACTTTTTATTGAAATATAACACATATAAAGAAAAGTGAAGTCCTGAGTGTTCACTTTGCATTGTCACAGAATGAACACATTCAGACTAAGAATCAACATGATGGTACATCAAATGTTCCCCTTGTGCCATCTCCCAGTCATCTGTGCCTCCTCCTGCCTACCAAGACAATCACATTCCTGACTTCAACCATCATAGATTAATTTTGCTTGCTGTTAAACTTTATATAAATGGAATCATATAGAGTGTACTTTGTTGTATCCGGCTTCTTTCACTCAATATTAAGTTTGTATGATTTATCCATGGTGAAGTTTGCATGGTATGTTCTCTTTTCTTTGCTGTGTTCCATTGTGTGACTGTGTCACATTTATTCATACCACAGTTGATAAGTGTTGGGATAGTTGCTAATTTTTAGCTTTTATAAAAGGCTGCTATGAGCATCCTTGTCTATCTTTTGATAAACCTCTCTACAAATTTCTGTTGATTATGTAACCATGGGTGGAATTTCTGGTTCATAGCATATACATACATAGCTTCAGCTGTAGTAGATAATGACAGTTTTCCAAAGTGGTTATACCAATTTAAATTCTCACAAGCAGTGTATGATTGTTTCAGTTGCTCTACATTCTTGCCAGTGTTTGGTATTGTAAGCCACTATTTTATATAGTCAAAATATGGAGGTTTCTTTTTTCAATATTATTGTAATCAGGTTGCATGTGTTTCCTAGGGAAAGACCGTTATCAGTGGGGGTTTGGATGCCTTGGAATTCATCGGGAAAAAGACAATGGATGTAATAGCAGAAGGAGATCCTGGATTTAAAAGAACCAAGGATCTGATGCACCGGAATTCTACACTATCTCAGGTACTGCCTCTACCTGTTTGTTTCCTGTTCCTGTTTTTTTTTTACTTTCTTTATTTTTTTACTAATTAATTTTTGTTACAGATGTTTCTCGTTTTTCTCCCACTGATTCCCCGCTCCCTCACCCTCCCTGCCCTGTCCCCAGTTTTGTTGTCCATGTCCATTGCCCATGCACACATGCATATGAGTTCTGTGGTTTATCTCTCCCCCACTACCCCCTCTTCTGGAAATTGTTAGTCTGTACCCCACTTCCACGTCTCTGGGACTACCCCATTCCTCAGACTGTTATGTTCATTATATTCCACAAATAAGTGAGATCATATGATACTTGTCTTTCTCTGTTTGGCTTGTTTCACTTAGAATAATACTTTCCAGGTCCCTCCATGTGGTCTCAAAGGATAAGAGATCTTTCCTTCTTACAGCTGCGTAGTACTCCATTGTGTATATGTACCACCGCTTTTTTATCCATTCGTCTACTGGTGGACACTTGGGCTGTTTCCAGATCTTAGCTATTGTAAATAATGCTGCTATGAACATGGGGGTACATATATTCTTTCTGATTGGTGTTTCAGGTTTCTTAGGGTATATTCCTAGAAGTGGGATCACTGGGTCAAATGGAAGTTCAATTTGTAATTTTTTGAGGTAACACCATATTGTTTTCCATATTGGCTATACCAGTCTGCATTCCCACCAGCAGTGTACTAGAGTCCCCTTTCCTCCACACCCTCACCAACCTTGTTGTTTGATGATTTGTTGATGGCAGCCATTCTGACAGGTGTGAGGTGATACCTCATTGTTGTTTTAATTTGCATCTCTCTGATGATTAGTGATGTTGAGCATTTCTTCATATATCTCTTAGCCATTTGTATGTCCTGTTTGGAGAAGTGTCTATTTAGTTCCTCTGCCCATTTTTTAATTGGGTTCGTTGTCTTCCTTTTGTGGAGTTGTATGAGCACTCTATATATATTGGAAATTAACCCCTTATCTGATATATCATTGGCAATTATGCTCTCCCATACAGTGGGTAGCCTTTCCGTTTTGATGATTGTATCTTTCGCTGTGCAGAAGCTTTTGAGTTTGATGTAGTCCCATGTGTTCATTTTCTCCTTTGTTTCTATTGCCTTAGGTGATGTATCAGTGAAAATTCTGCTGCGTATGATGTCTGAAATTTTGTTGCCTACAGTTTCTTCTAGGATTTTTATGGATTCATGAGTCACACTTAAGTCTTTTATCCATTTTGAGTTTATTCTTGTGTAGGGTGTAAGTTGATGGTTTAGTTTCATTTTTCTGCATGTAGCTGTCCAATTTTCCCAGCACCATTTATTAAAGAGGCTGTCCTTACTCCACTGTATGCTCTTGTCACCTTTGTCAAATATTAATTGAGCATATTGCCTTGGGTCCATTTCTGGGTTCTCTGTTCTGTTCCACTGTTCTTGTGCAAGTACCAGGCTGTTTTGATTACAGTGGCCTTGTAGTATAACCTGAAATCTGGTATTGTGATCCCTCCAACTTTGTTCTTCTTTTTCAAGATTGCTGTGGCTATTCAAGGTCTTTTTTGGTTCCATATGAACTTTTGAAGTACTTGTTCTAATTCTGTGAAGTATGTTGTTGATATTTTGATGGGGATTGCATTGAATCTATAGATTGCTTTGGGTAATATGGACATTTTAATTATGTTAATTCTTCCAATCCATGAACAGGGTATGTGCTTCCACTTTTTTATATCTTCCTCTATTTCTTTTTTCAATAACCTGTAGTTTTCTGTGAATAGGTTCTTTATTTCTTTGGTTAAGTTTATTCCTAGGTATCTTAATTTTTTTGCCGCAATGGTAAATGGGATTGTTTTCTTAGTTTCTCTTTCTGTGAGTTCATCATTGGTGTATAAGAATGCCATCAATTTCTTGATATTAATTTTGTATCCTGCTACTTTTCCAAATTCATTTATTAAGTCTAGTAAATTTTTGATGGAGTCTTTGGGATTTTCTACGTATAGTATCATGTCATCTGCGAGTAATGACAGTTTCACTTCCTCCTTTCCAATTTGGATCCTTTTTATTTTTTCTTCCTGTCTGATTGCTGTGGCTAAGCGAAAGTGGGCATCCTTCCCTTGTTCCTGTTCTTAAGAGAAATGGTTTTCGTTTTTGCCCATTGAGTATGATGTTGGCTGTAGGTCTTTCATATATGGCCTTTATTCTGTCGAAATATGATCCCTCTATTCCCACATTGCTGAGCGTTTTTATCAGAAATGGATGCTGGATTTTGTCGAAGGCTTTTTTCTGCATCTATTGATATGATCATGTGGTTTTTATTCTTCATTTTATTTATGTGGTGTATCATGTTTATTGATTTGCGAATATTGTAGCAGCCTTGCATCCCTGGGATGATTCCCACTTGGTCATGGTGGATAATTTTTTTGGTGTATTGCTGGATCTGATTTGATAGTATTTTGTTCAGGATTTTGGCATCTGTGTTCATCAGGGATATTGGCCTGTAGTTTTCTTTCTTTGTAGTGTCTTTTTCTGGTTTTGGAATTAGAATTATGCTGGCTTCATAAAAGGAGTTTGGAAGTCTTCCTTCTTCTTGAATTTTTTCAAATAGTTTGAGGAGAATGGGTGTTAGTTCTTCTTTGAATGTTCGGTAAAACTCCCCAGTGAAGCCATCCGGGCCTGGGCTTTTGTTTGCTGGGAGAGTCTTGATTACCTCTTCAATTTCCTTAGTTGTTCTTGGTCTGTTCAAGTTTTTTATCTCTTCCCGGTCCAGTTTTGGGAGACTATGAGTTTCTGGAAATTTGTCCATTTCGCACAGATTGTCGAATTTGTTGCCATATAATTGTTCATAGTAGTTAACGATCTTTTGTATTTCTGTGGTGTCAGTTGTTACTTCTCTTTCATTTCTGATTTTGTGTATTTGGGTTCTCTCTCTTCGTTTCTTGGTGAGTCTAGCTAAGGGTCCATCAATCTTGTCTATTTTTTCGAAAAACCAGCTCTTTGTTTCATTGATCCTTTGAATTGTTTTTTTTTTTGGTCTCTATGTTGTTTATTTCTGCTCAGATCTTTACTATTTCTTTCCTTCTACTTGCTCTGGGGTTTTCTTTTTGTTTGCTCTCTAGTTCTTTAAGTTGTGAGGTTAGATAGTCTATTAGAGATTTTTCTTGTTTTTTTGAGGTAGGCCTGTAATGCTATGAACTTCCCTCTCAGAACTGCTTTCGCTGCATCCCATAGATTTTGTGTTGTTGTGTCTTCATTTTCATTGGTTTCCATGAAGTTTTTGATTTCTTCCTTTATCTCCTCGGTGACCCATTCATTGTTTAATAATATGCTATTTAGCTTCCATGTGTTCAAATGTCTTTGTATGTTCTTCTTGAAATTGATTTCTAGTTTCATGCCATTGTTATCTGAGAAGATGCTTGATCTGATTTCAGTCTTCTTGAACTTGTAGAAACTTAGTTTGTGCCCTTACATGTGGTTTATCCTTGTGAATGTCCCATGTGCACTTGAGAAGAATGTGAATTCTGTAGTTTTGGGGTGTAATTCTCTGTAGATATCTATTAAATCCATTTGGTCTAGTGCTTCATTTAGAGTCTGTGTTTCCTTGCTAAGTTGTTGTCTAGAGGATCTATCCAGTAATGTCAGCGGGGTGTTGAAGTCCCCTCTTATGATTGTATTGCTATCGATTTCTCTTTTGAAGTCCTCCAGAAGATTTTTAATATATTTTGGTGCTCCTATATTGGGTGCATATATGTTTATCAAGGTTATATCTTCCTGTTGGATAGATCCTTTCAATATTATGTAGTGGCCTTCTTTGTCTTTAGTTATGGCCTTCATTTTGAAATCTATTTGATCAGATATGAGTGTTGCTACCCCAGCTTTTTTTTCCTTTCCGCGTGCTTGGAAGGTTTTTTTCCATCCCTTCACTTTCAGCCTATGTGAGTCTTTTGTTGTGAGGTGGATCTCTTTAAAGCAACATATAGATGAGTCATGTTTTCTTATCCAATCAGCTGTTCTGTGTCTTTTTATGGGAGCATTCAATCCATTTACATTTAAGGTGATTATTGATATGTACTTATTTATTGCCATTTTTGTTTAGTGTGGTTCTATTTTTCTTCCCATTTCTCCTGCTAATTACAGCAGTCCTTTTAGCATTTCCTGCAGTGCTGGTTTGGTGCTAATGTATTCCCTTAGCCTTTTTTTGTCTGGGAAGCTCTTTATTTGACCTTCCATTTTGAATGATAGCCTTGCTGGGTAGAGTAGTCTTGGATTCAGATCCTTGTTTTTCATGACCTTGATTACTTCATGCCACTCCCTTCTGGCCTGTAGTGTTTCTTGTGAGAAGTCAGCTGAGAGCCTTATGGGGTTTCCTTTGTAGGTAAACTGTTGCTTATCTCTTGCTGCTTTTAGGATTCTCTCTTTGTCTTTAATTTTTGGCATTTTGATTACTGTGTGTCTTGGTGTGGGCCTGTTTGGGTTCTTCTTACTTGGGGCTCTCTGTGCTTCTTGAACTTGAATGCCTTCTTCCTTCACCAAATTAGGGAAGTCTTCTTTCACTATTTCTTTGAATATATTCTCCTACCCTTACTCATTTTCTTCTTCGGGGACTCCTATGATGTGAATATTTTTACGTTTCCAGTTGTCCCACAGTTCTCTTAAGCTGTCTTCCTGTTTTTTAATCGTTTTTTTCCTTTTGGTTTTCTGATTGGTTGATTTTTTCTACTCTATCTTCTAATTCACTGATCTGGTCCTCAGCTTTCTCTACTCTGCTATTTAGACTTTCCAATGTGTTTTTTATTTCTGATATGTCATTCTTCATTTCTTCTTGGTGGTTTTTAATTTCCAACTGGTTGATTTTCAACATTTCTGTGTGTTTACTCATGGTGCTCATGTCCTTACACATGCTGTTTTGCTTCCTCAAGATCATGGCTCTGAATTCTAGTTCTGTTAACTTGCTTAAGTGCACTTTCATTTGGCTTTTGTTTCTGTTTTTCACCATTTTGGCTATCACAGTGGGCTTTGGAGTCTGCCAAATTTTCCCTGTGGCTGTTGGTGTTCTGCTGTTTGTGGCTTCCTCTCCTGGGTTTGGATGAGGCAGGGAGGACCTGCTGTAAACACCACTGTCAAGTCTTAACTTTCCTGGTTAGAGTTGCTATCCCAGGGAATGGTAGTTATCCTCTAGCTTTTTTGCCTGGAGGCTATTAGTAGTGGTCACCTAAAGAACCTTGGTTTCTGTGTTGACTGAAAAACTTTCTCAGGTGCTCAGTGTAAGAGGATTTCCAGAGGGTGTGGCAGATGCTGGTTATAATGGGCCTCAATTAGCATTTCAATGGCGTCCCGGTGGGGTTGAATCTCTGAGGGAGGGGCCGCCCGCCTCTCCCCAGGGCCCTGGGAAGGAGTAAGATGACCACAGTCCTGCATGGCTGCACTGAGCAAAAGCTCTGAGCATCCTCCAAATCCCAAGTGTCCCCACACAGTTCCAGTTCAGTCTGCCTTCCCTCTGTCAGAGCCCAAGGTGAGTGCTGCTGCCAATTTAGCCTCTGTCCGGGCTCTGCGTCGTGGATCTGCCTGGGACTTTAACCCGAGGGCGCTGCTCCCAGCTAAGGGGGGCCGAGGCTGCGGCCCCAGCCAAGGGCGTAGCACCCAGCCAAGGCTGCCGCAGGACCCAGCCGAAGCAGCTGCTGGTCCCAGCTGAGGCCACAGGACCCACCTGAGGGCGCAGCTTCCAGCTGAGGCCACTGGACCCAACCAACGGCCTAGCACCCAGCCGAGGTCGCAGGACCCAGCCAAGGCGGCTGCTGGTCCCAGCTGAAGCCACAGGACCCAGCCAAGGGCACAGCTTCGAGCCAAGTTCCCCTGGTCCCAGCTGAGTCCGCTGGTCCCAGCCCAGGCTGCTGCAGACCATGGGCTCCCGGCCCCTCTCGCATCATCACAAGCCTACCAGGATTGAGTCAGTGTCCCTGGTTATGTGGTCCTCCAAGCTGCCTTTCGGTTGCCCCTTCCTGACGATTTGTCTTTATTTTCGTTGTAATTCCAATTTGGTCCTGGGAGATGGTCTGTGTAGCTCCATTCACTCTGCCGCCATTTTTTTCCTCTCTCCTGTTTCTGTTTTGATCTCTTTTTTTGCCTGTGGTAACTTGGGGTATTGTTAGCATTTTCTTTTGAATAATTTTTAATGATTTTTTAATTAAGGCTTTTTTTTTTTTTTCAATGGGGTTAGGAGGAAAGGGAGACCTCTAAAGCTTAGAAAACTACCCAGTTCTTTTTTTCCCTCTCTTTCCTTTCTGCAGGAACTTCCTGTCAGTGCAGTGTAAGATGCCAAGCCCTTTCAGAGTTGTTTATTAGATTAATGTTAAAACTACTTTCAGAGAAATACCTGGTTCCTTGGGTGTTACTTACTTTGTCTAGAATCACGTTATTTGTGATCGTTTTCCCCCTGTTGCTCCTGAGCGTATCAGATTTGAATCACATGCCAAGAACGGAAGGGCAGTGTGCTGTACTGTTACCCGTCTCAGCTTCGCTTCCCTCCGTTCTCAAAACTCACCCTTGAGCTCTCATTACTTACTGCAGTGTAATGCCTCTATCTCTTTTTCAGGTTTTACGAGAAGCAAAGGAGAAAGAAGAGCAGTGGACCACAAATGAGGTTACTATGGAAACGGACAAGAAAACTCATTATGGGCTACTGTTTGATGAATTTCAAGGCCTTTCACATCTAGAAGCTCTGGAGATGCTTTCCCGAGAAAGTGAAGTAAAGGTAATTTTAAACCAAAAATTTCAACTGGAATAGTCTCCAAGCAAAGGAATGTTGCATAGTTTCTTTTCTTTTTGTACAGTTGGAAGATGAAATGTATTTCAGATGGAGGCTTGAGACTCAGACTACCAGGCCAAAACAAACTGAAAACTAACATTTGAACTAATTGCTGGAAACAGAATGAGTCAAGTGTTATTTCTCTAAATTTAAATAAAAAAGGAGAGATTAACAAAGAAATCTTAATAGCACATTTGTTATTTTTCTTCACGTTGGTCTTTTTTTTTAGTTTCTTTGGCTTGAACTGCCAATTTGGATACAGTTACCTGTTAGCTTTTAATTAATTCAAGATTATTTCATTTCCATACATTTCTGTCTTACATTATTTTTGGAAGTACGAATTCTACCTTTCTGTAATGACCTGTCTTTTGTGTTAAGGTTCTTAAGGAGTAGATTATTTTGGCTGGTGAGCTCATAATTTTTATTTTAATTTGATCTATAGCCTCTTCTCCATTTGAGAATGTTTTTCTTTCTTTCATACTCCCACAACTTATTATTTTATATTATATTGATTCAGGTGAAATCTATTCTTAATTCTTTAAGTGGAGAAGAATTAGAGACTCTAAAACTTGAATTGGAGCACCTGAAAGAAGCATTTTCCCTAGCAGAGTTCTCTGAGGAAGAGGAAGAAGAGAAAAAAGGTAATATGAAAACCCAGCATCTGAGTGGGAAGGATGTAGTGTGTTTGTATGCACTGTATTGCCCTTAAAATAAGTGATTTTCTCTCCAATTACACGAGACTGATTTTACCTTTTTTACTGAGAATTTTCATGCAAATTCTCTGCAGCCTTGCCCCCAACTAGGCATTGTATGGATTCAGATTTATTCCTTGCATCCACAGAATTTTGAGCTTAGCAGGGGAAACAAAATGCCTGCCTAAGAGTCAGGTTTTAGATTTTTACACAGTAAAATATGATTGGGAGTCATTTTTATGAGTTATATTAGTTATGGTTGTATTATTTAGTGAGATTAGCTTTTCCCAAAACCACATTGTACCTGGGATCACTAAACCATTTGAATTCTCTTTCTTGAATGAGAAGAGCAAGACAAAAGAATAGCAGATGGAGAGAGAAGAGCCAAGATAGATTTTTTTTCGTAAGGATTTTGGAGAAAAAGCTGCGATGAAGCAGTAATAATTTGCTCTGATAAACCATGAAGTGATGTCTAAGAAAGACTTATACAGATGGTTAGTGCTAGAAGATTTCTGGGTACAAGAGTTCTCTCTGCTGCATCCGTGGTACACAGAAAGAAGCCTTGGGGTGGGCTTCAAAAGGGATATTGGATAGAATTTAGATGAGTAGAGATGAAAGGGCATTTTCTGCCATTTGTTCATATGTGTGGATTTTTTTTATGTTGACTCACCTATTTGCATGTATGTTTCCCAAGTATGAGTATTTCATGTTCCTCATCGTATCCCAGCAGGCTTATTTCAACAGCTTCTTCATCATCCGTCCAACATTCTGGAATCCCTTTTTCTCTTCCTTTCTTTTTATCCACCATTATTTTTTACCTGGATCCTGGATTATTGCCTTAGCTTTCCTGCCTTCCTTCATGTTCCCCTTTCAATCCATACCATCACCCTCAGGAGCCAAAGTGATCTTCTAAAATTTAAATTGTATATATCTGTCTCTGTTTAAAATCATTCAGTGGCTCCCCATTCCCTTAATAAAAAGTTTGAATTCCTCACCATGGTTTATATAAGGCCCTGTATTACCTGTATCCTACCTACCTTTGTAGCTTCATTTTTACCCCTCTTCTTTCTCTTATATTAAGACACTCTTAACTATATTAAACTTCTCACCATGCTTTTTAAAAAATATATATAGTTTATTGCTTTTTTAGAGAGAGAGGAAGGGAGAGAGAGATAGAAACATTGATGTGAGAGAAACACATCAATTGGCTGCCTCCTGCATGTCCCCCGCTGGCAGTCAACCTTACAGCCCAGGCATGTTCTTGGATTGGGAATCAAACCAGGACCTCTCAGTCCATGGGATGATGCTCAGTTCACTGAGCCACACCAGCTGGGCTCACCATGCTTTCTTTCACCGTGGATATCTTTGTACTTGTTTTCTCTGCCTGAAACTCTTCCCATTCTCTTGATTAACTGTACTCTTTTTTTTTTCTTTGTCCTAACTTAAATTCCACTTGGAGACACATGCATAGTATCTGCTTAGGATTCTGCCTTCACTAGTTCTCCATTTATACTTCTGGGATGTAATACAAAGAGTTTGGGATTTGGGCTGGGGGTAGAAAGGCCAAAGTTTGACTCCTAATATGTTATGAGATTTATAGGAAATAAATTAACCTCTTCAAGCCCTAGTTCCTTCATCTCTAAAATGGGATAATGACACTATTTTTATAAGTCCCTTGAAAGAATTCATTGATATTCACAGGATTCTGTAAGCACTAAAGCATCATGCTCATTTTACTGCTATTATTATGCTGCTATTATTACTACTGCTACTGCCACTTCCATTCTGCTTCTTGTCGTCCTTGTGCCCCACCCTTCCTGTCCCCATGATCCTCACCTGTCTGTCTGCAGTGTTTTACATGGGATTTGTTTTTCTTTTTTAGAGGATGACGACTTTACCAAAGAGATAACAGAGCTATTTTCCCAGCTACATGTCTCCTCCAAACCAGAGAAACTTGCCAGGGTAAGGGACTACTTCTTGGTGATTCTTATTTATTTTTTTACCTGTATGGATTTAGTGGGTAAAGAAAGTAAAATTATAAATTCCTGGCAAGGATGTCACTAAAATCGAAGATGTATTCTGAGTTCTACACCTTTTGCCTGCCCTTTGCTCTCACGGGTTAGCATGCTGAACTCACATCTGCATCCCCCCGCCCCGCTTCTCCTGGAACACACACATCTGCCATCCTTTCCTGTTTTCATTTGGAATGCTTTGATTGTCTGAAAGCTTAAATTAGGTCACAGAATTTGTCAGCTAAAGTTGGCAGTGCTCACCAGCCTTCATGATACCAATGGGCTAGTCTCTATTGAGATTTTAATTGTTCACAGGGCTCTGAATGTTTTAGAGGTAATGGGAGGTGGCCCCTGCCCTTAGGAAGCTGGAGGTTGCCATTTCCTAGAACCCAGTGATTAAGATAATGGCCATTTAGTTTGTGTAAATGAGAGAGTCCATGGCCTAGGCCTTGGTCTTAGATGGTGGTACTTGAGCTGTCTTTATACATCTGGAACATGGAGGGACGTGAGTCAGAGTTCAGAGTGCATAGGGAGGGCCTGTTTCCATAGCAGTACCCACATAGCACATATGCCAGTGTCAGCTCATGGGACACTATTTACTGGGTCTTGGGCTGCTTGCTGCTTCTTCACCCTCTTTTCTCAATCTCCAGAAACATTTCAGGACCAGTTAGCAGCTGTACACATTGCTTCCTGGCCAGGGAGAGTTGATAGCCCCACCTATTGATCCTTGAAGGCTCAACTCCAATACTGTATCTGTAATAAAACCTGTGATTCTTTCAGTTCTGAAATATTCTCAAAGTCTCTGGATTCCTCTTGCCTGATTACAGCTCTGAACACATTTTGTCTATAAGTCACTCACGTGGATGCCTTCATTTAATGACAATAAACATTTCCTTAGAAACCAGGACTCTCTTAAATTGCAAATGACAGAAACTCAAATCAGACTGGCTTAAGCAAAAAGGGGCATATATTAGCTCAAGAAACTCTAAAATCAAGAGGCAAGACTGGCTTCAGGCATGGATCTCCACCCAGAAGCCTGCCTCTTCTCTATCTCTTTACTCTGCTTTTTCCTGTTTGGCTCCATTCTTAGGGAATCTTTTCCACCTGGTGGTAAGATGACTATTGGAAGCCTCGGGGTAACTTGTGCCAGTTGAGTAACTCCAACAGAAAGAAGACTTCCCTTTCCCAGTAATTTTATCGAATGTCCTGAGACTGATGCCCATTGACTTGGCTTAGGTCACTTTTTCATCCAAGAACTAATAATCACTGTATGGACTGGGGGATTAATACTCTTAGTAGCTAAACCTGAGTTGTTTGTCAACCCTTGGAGCCAGAGGATAAAAGCAACCCCATCTACACCAGGTGAGCTGAGAAAAATCTAGGGCCTACTACCGAAATAAAGGAGATGTGGAAGCTGGCTAGGGAAAAACAGTAGATGTTCTCCATAGTATGCCACGCACTGGGTGTGCATATCTGGCCTAGACACTCTGCAACTACCCTATAATAATGTAGTTTATTAAGGAGATAGTCACATAGTAAATTTCAGTGTATTTTGGTTAGTACTAAGTTGAAAGAGTGCTCAGGGACTGTGAACATACAAAGAAGAGTTGTTTAGATGCCCAGTCTCCCGGAAGACCTTCTAATGGTACCTGGAAGAGACAATGTTTGAGTGAAGGATTAAAAGAAAATTAAGAACTGTTCTGATTTAGGAGAAAAAAAATAGTGGGAAGGGCATTTTGAACTAGGGTATAGATGAACAAAGAAGACAACATAGGTTATTGTGGAAACTGGTAAGAGATGAATGAAGCTGGAAGTTCATGGGAACTTCTTACAATCATGTGAAAGAGTGTGATCTAGTTGATGGGGAGCCATCGAAGGGAAGAGGAATGATCAGCTCTGGGCTTAGGTAGATTACTGGTAGCATAATGGAAGATGGATTTAAGATGAGCCAGATCAAAGCAGGGAGACCAATCAGAGTGCTATTGCCACGAAGTGGTTCTGAAAGGTGGTAATAGAGAGGAAGAGGAGGGGCTAATTGGAAAAATATGAAGGGTAAAATCAGACCATCTTGGTAATTGATTGGGAAGGGAAGAATCTAGGATGGCTCACATATTTTGGCCCAGGTGTCTGATATATAGTTGTTCCTCTAAAGCTCTGGGGAATAAGAGAGGGTTAAAATTTTTGGGAGAGAAAGGCAATTCAAATTTTGTACATGTTATATATGAGATGCCTATGGAATATCCTGATACATATGTCCAGTAGGCAGTTGGAATATGTTGTTTTCAGGAGAGGTCAGTGCTGGAAATAAGGATTTAGGAGTCAGCAGCAGGTAGGAATAGTTAAAATCACCGCAGTAGGATGAGTAGAGAGGAGAGGGAGTAGGATGAGACAAGAGAGCCAAGGCTAGAACTCCAAGTAATACTGGTGTTTAAGGGACTGCAGAGGAGGTCAGTACATACAGGAGACTGAGGAGGAATGCTCATAAGGGTGGGGGAGAACCAGAAGAGAGTATATTACAAAAGTTAAAGAAAACTAGAAACATCCCAAAGGTCCATCATCAGAATGGGTAAATTGTGGTGTATGTATAAAATGAAATACTGCACAGCAATAAAAAAGCATGAATTGCTGATACATGCACAACTATGTGAATAAATCTAACAGGCAGTATGTTGTGCATAAGAAACCAGACACAAATTAGAACCTACTTCTGATCCCATTTATATGCATTTAAGAGCAGATTACCTTTGGGTAGAGGTAAAGGGACTCTGTTTGATCAGTACTGACTACGAAGGGGTATGGGGGACCTGCTATGGTGCTGGGAATGTCCTTTATTTTGATCTGGGTCACAGATACATAGGCATATACACATGTAAACATCTCTTGAGCTGTTCTCTGAAGATTTGTGCACTTTATGTAAGTTATACCTCAGTTTAAAAAAAAGCCAAAAGATTTGAGAATTCAAGAAGGCATGAGTGGACAGCAGTGTTAAGTGTTGTAGAGAGTTCTAGTAAGTCTAGTACTGAAAAGCTAGATGTTATATTCAGATGAGGACAAAAGCACTGATTTCCATGATGCTAACGTGTTCTTTGTCATTGCACAGTAATCTTGGTGAGCTGAGTTGAATTGTTGGTGGTCAGTAATCTTTTTCTTATTTAGGCAAGAAATACAGCCTATGAATGGATCAGGACATCTCTGGAGAAGCCATTAGAAGAGAAGGAAGAAGGAGAAAAACAGTTGGAAGGAGAAACAACTGAGCAAATCAATAAAAATTCAATAGAGGTAACCAAAGTAAATAAGCTCTTTTTTTTTTTTTAAAGATTTGAGATGTAGGGATATTGCAATTTGGGAACTAAGTACTTTGTATTTTGTTGCACTCCCATCTATAACTTCTACCTTGTGTTTCAAGATTGCAACATCTTAGTTCCAGACTATGAGATGTAAAGAAAGAGACAAAGGGTACATATGTGGTATCATGAGGGTTTCCAGAAGCTACCACAAGACACTTTATCTAAATCTTTTGGTGAAAACTTAATTACATGGTCACATCTGACTACAGGGCAGCCTCCGTTTTTGCAGCTATAAGTCTAGTTGTAAACTTATATTACTATTATGGAAGAAGAGGTTTACTAACAGCGGGTAGCTATTAGTTTCTGTTGCTTTCAAGATATTGAATCCCTCAGTATGGAAGAAGTAAGGTGATGTCATTTCCCCTGAGATTAAAAAAATACACACCTGTGCTTTGTTTTGTTTTTTTTTTTCATCCAGGATATCCATGCATTTGCAATCCGGAGCCTAGCAGAACTGACTGCCTGCTCAATTGAACTGTTTCACAAAACAGCAGCTCTGGTTCTCCATGGCCGGAAGCAGGAAGTGACAGCTATAGAAAGAAGCAGAACCCTTTCCCAGTAAGTATAATAAGTATCCCTCTAAATGATGGAAATTGCTGAAAGAGTTTTCTTGGCTTATTTCCCAGGTTTTAGAAACTTTCCTTTCAGCAAGATACTATTCACACTATACCACTCACATATTATAAGTTTCTTCATTTGGGGTTTTAGTTAGTATGTAGCCAAAGTGTGCTGTTTCTTTTTCACTGAGCCATAAGTCTACGTTATAATTCTGCCCTTTTTATTAATCACTTTATACTCTGAAAACTAGTTCTCAGATTATTGGTCCTGGAATAGAATTAATTTAAACTTTATTTCTAAATGTAATCTAGGATCTTTTAAGTACTATCTTATCTCCTTAGAATGTATTTTTACTTGTTTCCTTTGATTTAACTGGAAAATATATTACTTTCTAGAGGATTTTGTAGAAAAATGTTTTTCTAAGGAATTAACCTCCTCTTCCTGTATCATAAATGCCTACTCAGTCAGATGGGTCCCCACATACATAAGGTAGCTGACTTAGGCATGATTTACTCCCTTTGAAAGCTTTCTTCTTTTACATTTAGTACCAGGGGTGATTTGTTCTTTTCTGATAGTCGTTAAATATAGCTATTAAAAGAAAGAGAAAAACAAAAAAGAATCCTCCTGATTTTTCTCCCTTCTTTTCTAGGATGACAGTTGTGTTGTGTAAAGAGTTATCCTCTTTGTCTAAAGAGTTTACCACCTGCCTAACAACTGCTGGGGTAAGAATTCATTCTTGTTGGGCTAATGTCTGTTTTGTTTTTAAAACAGCTTTGTTAAGATATAGTTTACATACCATAACATCTGCCCATTTCAAGTGTATAATTCAGTGGTTTTATGGTATATTTATAGAGTTGTGCAACTATTGCCATAATCTAATTTTAGACCATTTCATTATTTCCCAGAAAACCACATACCATTAACAGTCATTCACTTTTCCTCCATTCTCTTCTATCCCTACGCAACACTAATCTACTTTCTGTCTATAGATTTGCCTATTCTGGATATTTAATATAAATGGGATCATACAATATGTAGTGTTTTGTGTCTGGTTTCTTTCACTTAGCACAGTGTTTTTGAGGTTCACCCACATTGTACCAGTACTTTTTTTTTTTATCCTCACCGGAGGACATTTTTCCATTTTTTGTTCAGATAGAACGGGAGGGGAGAGAGAGAGAGAGAGAGAAACATCGACGTGAAAGGGACACATCGAGTAGCTGCCACCCACACGACCAACCAGGGCCGGGGACAAACTGCAACCGAGGTACGTGCCCTTAGCGGGAACCGAACCCGGGTCTCTCTGGACCGCAGGCCGATGCTCTAACCGCTGAGCCAAACTGGCCAGGGCTGTACCAGTACTTTTTATTACCAAGTAATATTCTATGTCATGGATATATACCATATCTCTGTGGGTATCCTTATGTTAGTACCATATTATCTTGATTAGTGTAGCTTTGTGGTAAGTTTTAAAGTCAAGAAGTATAAGTCTTCCCACTTGGTTCTTTATTTTCAAGACTTTTTAGATTTGGGCCTATGCATTTCCATATGAATTTTAGGATTGGCTTGTTTATGGCTAACTGATTTTTGCAAGTCATTTTTGTTCTTTCTTTTTATGAAGTCTGCAGTATATTTTGTGCTGTTCTCTGAGACTGTGTTAGAATTGTAGACCTTGATAAAATAAGAACCCCAAAATTTGACTCTAGTTTTAAGGAGTAGTGCCTTAGACTCTGGCAACTCTCATATTTTGAAATTGCTAGCCAGTAGGTAAGTTGTAGTTAAAGCTAAAGTTTTTTTTTTTTTAATTTTGTAAGGAATTGTAAAAATTTACGAGTGTGTTTGAACTATGGAAGATGACTCAAATCAATAATCAGGAATTAGGATAAAATGAAGGGCATATTTTTTCATTTTATTTATTTACTTTTTGATAAGTTTAAATCGTTTAGGGGTACAGCATTACATGGATTCTGTGTCCGACGGCCTTAGTGGGAAGGCTGCTTTGGAATTTAGCACGAACCATGCCATTGTTTCCATGAACACGAGTTACCTTTCCCCAGATTACTCTGGTTTTGTTTGGTTTGCTGCCAGGAGTCACTGTGTCTTCGTTTTGTACACATATGCACGTCTCTTAGAATTCAGTTTTCATCCCGAGCATAAACATCTTCAATTTTAAAAAGAGCCATATGCTCCCACTGGTTCCGGAGACCCCGCATATAGCCAGCAAAAATGACCTTGGCCCAAAGCCTTCCAGATATATTTGTCGTTATAGGAGTCCTGTTCCCAGCAGTCCCCACAGGGGACTTTCCAAGATGGTGGAAAAAAGCAAATGAAGGGCATTTTAAATGAGCAAGTAAAAATTACTTCATAGTAAATTAAGCTCATAATACAAAGAACTGATTGGTACTTGCCAGAGGTAGGGAGTGAAGGTGGGCAAAGTGTGTGAAGACAGTCAAAAGGTACAAACTTCTAGTTGTAAAATAAGTCATGAGGGTGTAATATATAGCATATTGACTATAGTTAATAATACTGTATTGCATATTTGAAAGTTACTAAGAGAGTAGATCTTAAAAGTTCTCATCACAAGAAATTTTTCTTTTTAACCTATGTGTGGTGATGGATTTTAACTAGACATATTGTGATCATTTTGCAGTGTATGCAAATATCAAATCATTATGTTGCACACCTGAAACTAGTATAGTATTATATGTCAATTGTACCTCAGTTAAAGTAAAAATTACTTTATAGTGAGTATATAGGTGTCAGTGTGGCAGCAAAATTATTCTGTGCCCTTAAATTTATTTTAGTTAAGAGCATGGCCCAAATTAATTTTTCTTTTGAATTATACCTGTAGGGTATAATACAGCTATTATAGTTTACACATGTAATCCAATGATATAGCTTCTCTTTTCCTCTTATATTTTCTTTAAAAGAGCTCTTGGGTTTCCCGGAGTTAATCTGAGATCAAATCTTTTCATGTGTTTCATATCTTTTCATGTGTTTCATAAAGATACTTATACCCAGTGGTTCTCAACCTTCCTAATGCTGCGACCCTTTAATACAGTTCCTCATGTTGTATGTGGGTGTATCTGCATGTGGGCGCACCCGCCTGGAGACTGAGCGGTGTTTCGGTTCCTAAGACCATCTTAGGTGATTCCTGTGAAAGGGTCGTTCAATCCTCAAAGGGGTCGCAACCCACAGGTTGAGAACTGCTGCTTTAACCCAGTAAGTCAATTACAAGGTGCTAACACATGCAAATAGTAAATTTGCATTATTTATTTCCATGTTTTTCAAACAGCCATCTTAAAAACCATTGAGTATTTTAAGCACATGTTTCATATCTGCAAATTTTGGTTTAAAATATTTCTAATGTTTTCTGTTCAAATGTAGCTTATCTCTGCCCCCTCTTCCAAAATGAAAATACTTTTCTAAAATCAATAAAAAAACTCCAGAGGTGTACATTATCAATTTGGATAGCACAGAAAGATTATAAAGAAGGAAATTTAAAGTACTTCCAGAGATGACATTTTGCTCTCTCAGTTCAGACTTTTTCTATGCTGACATTAATGTATGGATGTGCATGCGCATGTGTGCATGTGCGTGTGCATGTTTCAGAATGGGATCATACCATGTTTATTGTTTCTTTAACACTGTCCTTTATTCTAGGTCAGAGAAAAGGCAGATGTCCTTAATCCATTAATTACTGCAGTATTTCTAGAGGTTAGTAGTAATTGTTTTTAAGTCTAACTTTTAGACATTTTGTATTAATGAACACTTCTTAAGTTTTTATTTTATTTATTTTTCACAAGATTGGTAGTTTAGCTATATTGATGCATATATGACCAAAATGGTGTGTATTTGATGCATAGTTCCTGTTTACTAAATATAAAACAAAAGATAAAGCTGCTGGGTGGTAAAGTGCATAGGAAGAAGTAGTAAGCGGTCGTCACTTAGTGCTACCCTTTGGCAGTTAATGGACAGTTCTCGATAACAGAACACCTTCTGGAGACCAAGAGGGGAAACATGAAGGGTTGAAACAGGCAAGCACTGCTTCTTTTTAAATTTTTTTTGTTAATCTTCACCCAGAGATACTTTTCCATTGATTTTCAGGTAGAGTGGAAGGGAGGGAGGGAGAGAGAGAGAAACAAACATCGATGTGAGAGAGAGAGAGACATTGATTGGTTGCTTCCTACATGACCTGAACGGGGTCAGGGATCAAACCTGCAACCCAGGTACATGCCCTTGACCGGGAATGGGACCTGCACCCCTTCTGCCAGAGAGCCAACACTAACTCACTCTAACTGAGCCAAACCAGCCAGGGCAGGCTCTGCTTCTTAAAGGATTCAGGCTCATGCAGAGATTTGTTCAAAACAAAACATTTTCTCATTTTCTTGCCAAGAAATTTGCTTTGTTTCGTCAAAGAGGTACCCATGTTTACAAAAATCCTCAGTCCCTTAGATTTAAGGAGATGGGTTGTTTCAGTCCATGGAAAAGGGGGAACAAGAGGATCCCATGATGGATTATATTGCTTCCATGAGTGATGCTTTCTGGAGTCCATGTTTTAAGAACTCTATCTTGTAAATTAATTGTGCAAACAATTTAGACATTTGATGATCTGTTTAAAACATTTATATAAGCATTGAGGGGAGAAAATATATTTGATAATTGGTTAGGTTTTTTTCTTCATAGATTTTAGAAAGAGAAAGGGAGAGGGGGAGAGAGATAGAAACATCAATGAGAGAGAACATTGATTGGCCACCTAATTGGTTAGGTTTTTAATATGAATTCAAAAGATGTTATTGCTACTGGACTGTTACTACTTTAGTTTTAAATTCTGTAAAGTGTCCACTAATGAAATGCCTTTAATTCCTTAACTGCACAATTTTCTTTGAATAGTTAGGGAAATTATTCTGATCACTTAAACAGTTTTTTTTTTTTTTTTTAAATAAGTTTGTGCCTGGCCAGTGTGGCTCAGTGGATTGAGCATTGTCCCATGGACTGAAAGGATCCGGTTTGATTCCTGGTCAGGGCACATGCCCGTGTTGTGGGTTCGTTACAGGGTATGCAGGAGGCAGCCGATTGATATTTCTCTCTCGCTTCGATGTTTCTATTTCTCTCTCCCTTCCCCTCTCTCTAAAAAATAAATGAAAAGATATTTTAAAAAGTAAATAAAAAATAAAATAAAGTAAGTTTGTGATTTAGTAGATGGTCTCAGAATGGTTTAGGTGAAAGAAGTTTGCAAACTAGGAGTCCAGCCCTATACTGGATCTTCCCTGACTTTTTTGTTATTGCTGTCTTATGGTATATTTTCTTTTTTAAGTGACTGGTATTTTCTTTTTTCAATATTGACAGGCATCAAATAGTGCTTCTTATATTCAGGATGCCTTTCAGCTACTCTTACCTGTGCTGGAGATCTCGCTCATTGAGAACAAGACTGAATTACCAGAGGCATGAGCTGCGGAGCCAGAGGCCTTTGTCAGAACATTGAAGAACAGAGAAGATTGACCTGAGACTTGTGATGGCCAAGAAATGCCACTCTATTCTGGGTACCCTTGCAGAAATGAGGGAGAGAAGGGTTATTTTAGCATAAAAAAATTTCAGGCAGGATACCAGTTTTACAGGGAGTTTGTTGCCTTCATTGCTTGGTTAAAGTATTCAGGTTCTCACACCGCTCTTCCCGGTTGTTATGATTAATAACTTATTTGAAAGGAAACTTTCTAAAGAAAGTGAAAAAATAATAGCTCTAAATAAAGGTTAGTGGGACACTCAGGCAAATATTGGTCTTTTCTTTGATGGTGCAAAACACTAACAATTTTGTCATAGACATAATTGATTGTTAAGCAAGAAAAAAGTACTTAATTTAGTATTCTAGAATTCACATTTGATCTATTAATGCCATGCACTTTCTTCTTTCTTTAATAAAATGGCTTTAAGAAGCTGAGTATATGTAAACTCTATAATGATTACCCTTTATTACACAAATTCTTGGAATTGGTTAGAAAGTTTTATCTGCTCTTTAATTCTCAGCAGATAGTTGGCATTGAGGAGAAACTTATAGAACACACTTGTAACTACACGAATTAACTATAGCAATGTGTCCTTTGGCTTCAAATTGCTCTCTCACTCCAAGATGACAAGTTTCAAGTTGTAGTTGACTTCCACTCAACTGGATTCAATACCAATAAGTGCCATTTAGAGGAACAGCTTCATGTTTGCAGATACTCTGAATCTCTCCAGGATGTTTTTCATGCATATTCCATGTGCAGGATAAATTCAGTAAGAGCCAGCTCCAAAGGAGTGTGAAGCACTTACAGTAATGGGGTTTTTGTTGTTTGAATATTGTTGAAATGGACTGTAGAGTCCTATAGAAGTGATGTTCATTTATGACAAGATTTATACCTATTAGGTATGGTATATTTTTCCTCATTCCTTTTGTTTTAATGTATTCTTTAGCATGTTTATAAATACAGCTTTATCCTTGCTAGATCGTCAGCCTTCTTTTTGTTCTCTTCTACAGTTTAAGAGACTAAAAGGTGATTGTCTTCCTAAAAGTTATTTTGATATTCACTCTTTTTTAGAAAGTTCTTCAACTTTGTGGATTTTTAATGATTTAGGTAACTTTTGGGATTTCTGCCACTTATCTTCTAAAACCTTTAAATAGAATAATAATTTTTACAATTGATCCTTTTATTTGTCTAAACATGAGCCCTGATATTTTTCTTAGACCAAAGAAATAGCAAAGCCATAACGTAGAATGATGTCAAAACTATTTCTATGTGATTGCCTTATCGGGGGTAGGGAGCTGTTTGTAAGCATAGAGGAAAATAAATAGATCTTGCTAAATAGGTATACCAACAGCACTAAAATGTAGTTCTGCTTATTTTCTGTTCTAAAGTGATCAGAAACATTTTTAAATATTCCTTTTTATAGACAAATTTTATTGTTCCCAAAGTGACACATTTTGAAACTTAGTAATACAGTTGCCTTGTGGTTAATAAAATTGGTGTTCCAGTTCTGATTTGTTGCCTCAAACTCAGTTGCTGTGTCTGAACCTGGATCCCTTGAGCAAGGTATACCTTGAGGGAGGTTTAGAACTGGTCCTAGTGCCTAACCTGTTCAGACTCTTGTAAAAAAAACTGAACAAATATTTTTTTTCTTTTATTGATTTTGAGAGAGGAAGGGAGAGGGAGAGAGAGAGAGAAACATCGATGAGAGAGAACATCAGCTGGCTACCTCCTGCATGCCTCCCACTGGGGATTGGGCCCACAACCTGGGTATGTGCTTGACTGGGAATTGGGGTATAGATGTGGAGGATTGAACAGTAATTCTCTTTATGTGTCTATCCAGATTGTAGTCCTGAATTTGACCAGTTTTAGATTAGACCTTTCAAAAGCCAAATGTGACCCACTGCCTCTTCTTTCTTCCTCATTTCTCTCATCAGCTTCCCCCCATCCACCCAAATGTTTTTTAATGGATTTAGACCACCAATGAAATGACAAAAGGACCAATTAATTCTGAATAACACCGAAAATACAATGAAAAAAAAAAAGTTCCTTGATTCAGTAGAGATAGAGAAATAAGAGCATAAACATTCATTCATAGGTGAATAGGTAAATTTAGGGGGCATCTTGGAACCTATTGGATTATAGTGAGGGCTTTGGATGGTACATGGTTCTTTATACTGTTTGAGGTCAGTACATTATGTAGTTTCTTGATGATACCTACTCTTTTGGTGCTATTTCCTTTACATTTTCTGGTATCTAAGATTTACCATTATGTCCTAATACATGCTACCCCCCTTTCCAATTTACTTAACTCAGTAGTTAAAATGTTCAGTTATTACTGGAGTAAATGCTTCTCTTCCTACTATTGAGATCTTTAAAGGCTATGATTAAAAGAGACTTCATTGATTTGATCTAAAAGAAATAGAAACTTTCATGAACTAATTCTTGTCTTCTTTTCCTTTACACAATACCTTGGAAACATTATAGACAGGCTATTTTTTTTCTTGTTTTTGATAGATTTATTTATTTATATTTTTTAGGCATAGATACCCAGATTGATAGGACTTTGAAATGTGAAATAATAATTCACACAGGTGGCATTTCTACCAATCCAAAATTAGTGCTAATGCACAAATATGAATATTTTAGTCCTACAGTCAGGAAACAAGACCTGTGGATTCCTCCACCTGAATGAGAACCTTCGTTTTATACTTGTTTTTATCTAAAGACCTGTTTGAGGGAGAGATGTTTTATGCATAGTTGATATTGATATCATTATTTGAGAAGGACATTTTTTATATTTTTAGATGCATTCTGAATTTTAAAGATGAGGATATTCTTCATGTTGTAGAAACCCAGAATAAAATTGTACCCATGTTGGGCACTCCAATAATCATGGCATTTCACAAATGTCAGAGATTGGAATTTCATATTATGTCTTAACAACATAATGTGATGCTCATTTTCACAGAAGACTTGAAGCATTTGAGAAACAAGGAGATTCTAAAAATAGACCTTTTAATTATCATGTCATCAGATCTCTGGCCTAGTATATGAGGAGAGTTTTGAAAACGTCCTCAGTAGTGTCACTTTCCAACTGCACCCTGATATTCTTTAAGCACCAGTCCACTCGTTCCTCCCTTTTTACTTGCGGCCCTTGTTATTGCATTCTTTCTTGCTATTTCATCATTTGGCCAAATCCCAAAGTCCTTTCGTGTCTAATTATCGCTTCTCCAATCAACTCTTCAGGAAAAAAAAAAATCAAAATCTTCTCTGAAACTCATTTGTCCTTTAAGCTCAAGACAAAGGAAGGCTACAGTGATTGATCACTTCACCCTTGGACATCAGTGTTGAATTTTCTAAACATTTAAGTTTCAGACTGCCCTGCCTTTGTACAGGGCATATACAGAGACTAAAAATTGAATGTAATTGTCATCTGTTTCTACTTGTCCGCCCTGTATGTGTCTCTTTCTGTACACACTGGCCATTGTTGTGCTCTTAAGCTACTTCTAAAGAGGAAGTAATTTTCCCAACTTGATTGTGAAGGCACCAAGTATGCTTAATTTTTTAAAGCACATTTTAAAGTTGGAATGGGAGTAGTTTGTGGCACAGTGTCTCCAGCCAGTCTCACATGGGTAACCAACCAGTGCACTGACCTCAGCAATTTCAGCCAGACTTGTTTATGTAGATAATTCAGCCTGAATTATCTACATAATAATTGCAGCTATTTATGTCAGAAGTGAAGGATTTCTCTTAGTTGTTTAGTACAACTGGATCTTCCTTTAGCTCTCTCACACATATCATTGAGAGTAATAAGAACTATGTAGTGTGTATGTTGAAGCAAATGTTTCCAAATTAGGATTGAATATTCTTACATATTTATAGCATTCAGTAAATCAGCTAACACTTAAGTTCCCCTTTTGGGGGAGGGTTCTTTGTTTTGCTTGCCCTGAGTTTCCAGCTTCTGGCGTAGGGTCTGGCACATGGTAGCACATGTGTCGGCTGACTGAAAGAAGGAAGAAAAAGATGGGGAAACAAACAGGAAAGGAAATGGGGAATGGGGGTGGGGTGGCCTAGTGCTTTGCCTCTGGTAGAGAATGCAGAGCTGAAGGGATTCTCAGGTATGTAAGATTGAAACCCCTCATTTCACAGCTAGGGACATTGAGACCATAAGAACAACTAACTACCCTGAAATCACATAGCCGATAGGAGGCTCTGTGGGAACCTGAACCCAAGTCTTTGGATCCCTGGCCTGGCTTGTCTTTGTTACACCAGAGCCTCACTGTTGTTCTGTGCACATTTACTGGGAGGCTACTCCCAGACACTGGGGCTGGGGAACAAAATGCAGAATGCGTGGCCTCTGTCCTGTAGGAGCTCACACTGGTGCCACTGTCTGAGCAATCTCTGCATTGCAGATGCAAAGCCCTCTGACGACGAGGGGAGGCAGCTTCTCTGTTGTAATGAACTGTGGCTGAGTTGGGTGGACTTGTCCCAAATCTGGTTGTGATTGTTGGGGCAGGTCTGCATTGCAAATGTTTGCAGATACATCCATCAAAACCCTCAAATTGTTACTTTTGTGCTGGTGGCTTTTGTCTTAAGTGGCCAATTTTTGCTTTATATAGAACTACAGAATGATCTGTTATTCATCAACCACCGATAGTTAAGAGGACACTAAAATGTGGAATGGCTTGACTACCAGGCACCATGCAACATACTTTTCTCTGTAAATCTTCCCAACTGCTCTGTGAGACAGGGCAAGACACCCCAGCAAATGGGCCTGCAGGATGGTGTAGAAGTTAGGAGTAAAAACAGACTCAAAGTTGAATCTCAGCTCCCTCATTTTCTAGCCCAATTATCTTGAGCAAGTGACTTAATCCTTTAAAATGCAGTTTTGTCATCTATAAAATAGTCTCATGACAGCAATTACATTATGAAGTCATTGATAGGATTAAATAAAATCATCTGTGTAAAGTGCTTAGACTAGTGCCTGCCACGTAGCAAAATGAGGTAATGCTTAGTGAACACTGTGTGCCAAGCACTGTTCTGAATATTTCACATGTATTAATTCAGTCCTCACCATGAGATAGGAACCAGGAGCATACCCATTTACAGATGGAAACACTGAGGCACAGAGAGGTTAAATAACACGGGGTAGAGTCAGGATCCAAACCCGAGCAATTTGGTACCTGAGTTTCTGTTTTTAAACATTGCATTACCCTGCTGCCATAAGCTATCAGTTAAGAAACCGTAATGACTATTAGCTACTTTATTATGATGATTATGAAACAGATTTAGAGAGTTAAGTGACTTGCTAAGATTTCACAACTATAAATGGCAGAGCCCTTGCAATGTGAACCCAGGTGGTTTGGCTCCCAAGCTCATGTTTGTTATATTTTTTCTTTTAGGGGAAAAGCTTGGAGGAGGTACCTGTCTCGTGATAAATATCTATAGGGGAGCGTCTGGGCAGATTATCCAAAGCCACTAGGAGTTGGCATAGAAAGGACGTATGGTGACAAGTCATGTTTGCAACAGCAGGAACAAAGATCTCAGTGAAGTAAGCACATCTGTGTCATTTAGTAATCGAGGAAAGGAATACATGAATGTTCATAGTTTTATTTGTAATAGCCTCAGACTGGAAACTATGTAGATGTCTTTCAACTGGTGAATGATTAAACAAAATGTGGTATATCCACACCATGCATTATTACTCAGCAATTAAAAGAAGCAAACTACTGATACACGCCAAGAGCTTGGATGAGTCTCATGGAAATTATGATGAGTGAAAAAAAAAATCCAGTTCCAAAATATTACATACTGTATAGTTCCGTTTATATAACAGTGAAATGACAAAATTAAGAAATGGAGAACTGATTAATAGTTGTCAGGGGTTAGGAATGGGGCTGGGGGAGGAGGTAGGTAGGTATGGTTTTAAAAGGGCAACTGGAGGGAACTTGTGATGGAGTACCTTGGCTGTGGTGGTGGCTATACAGACCTACATGTGATAAACTATAGAACTAAATACATATGTGTACACACACGTGCGTACAAGGAACTATGAGGACTCTGAATGAGATGAGTGCGTGGTATTGCTGTCAATGTTCTGGTTGTGAAAATTTATGTTGGTTTTGTAACATGTTACCATTGGGAGAAATTGGGTAAAGGGTACATAAGATCTCTCTGTTCCTTACATTTACATGTGAATTTACAATTATCTCAATAAAAATTTCTATTTTTAAAAATGGAAGGAGGGGGACTTTGGGCCAAGGGAGCCAAATAGTCAAGGAATTGCCCATTTCCTGGATTTAACAAACATCTAGGGGTCCTGTCATTGTCCCTATTATAGGCACTTGGAAGCTGGAATTAGGGCAAGTGTGGATTTATATGGCTCTTCTCAATAAACAGGTACTTTGGTATCAGGTTTCAAAGTGAGATAAAGGTAGGTTAGGCAGTAAGGGACAGGTCCGTGGGAAGGGAAGGCTGAGACATGGGAGGTTTGTGAGGGCTTGGAGCTTGGCACATAGGCAACGTGCTGAAACCCAGTACACAGTATAATTGGGGGTTTACTTGGACTCTACAGATCCCAAAATAAAACTAAAATCAACATAGAAAACTATGCCTCCCAGGCCAGAACCTCCCAGGCCCCATTAACACTCCTGACTTATGGAAATAAAAGGCTTATCTTGATTGCAAATAAGAAACTCCTGGAAGGAGCACAGCTCAATTACATAAAAAGACCTGGAAAGTCTGGTGTCAGGCAAGAGGGGAACAGCGTACAGTTCCTTTCTCTGGGACCCTGATGGGTTTGCAAATGAATTTTATTTACTGTTAAAGAATAATATAGTGCTGGTGATTCTGACCTATCCCAATTAATATACCTACTGGTTTCTGGGACCAAGGCAACAGGATTGCTGAATGAGTTCTGCTGCAGAAGTATACAGTGTGTCTCTATTGCAGAAAGCCAGGTTACCTTACAAAGGATTATAGGAAACCAAAATTAGATTTAGATAAGAAACCCAAAGTAAGCGTAGGGCTGCTCCAAGGGCGTTTCCCCTTCTGCTCACTAACAGCCTGGGAGAAGTTGAAATTATCATAAAAACGGAAGCCACTAAGGCCCCTATAGATACCTGGGGCTACTTTATTTATTTTAACCACACAGCTAAATTGTCTCCTCCCCGGGAGTAAAGCTTCTGTATAAATGTCAGGGATAGCTAATCAATATGTTTTTAAATCAGAGCCTGTCCACTTCCAGTTAGGGAATGTTATGGGACAATATATATCTTTGCTAATCAAAGCTGCCCCAATTCACCTGATAGGGCAAGCTGTTTAAAATCAGTGATGTCCACATATGCTTTTTCCAGAAGGGTAATATGAATTTAGAGCTAGATGACCTAGGGTTGAACCTAGTTAGGTGGGAAACACAAGCTTTGAAATGTACGGATGTTGCTGAGGCAGAATTCTGTGAAAGGATCAGTTGGAGGCTAGCAAGACATATATCCACCCCTAGACAAAGGAGCCTCACCAGCAACCTACTTGGGTCCCCTCCTCACTGTAGGGAGTCTGTTTTTCAAATAAATTTTGCTTTCACTTGCCTCTTTGCCTGTGAACTCATTCTTTGATTTTGTGAGACCACGAACCCGGATCTGATCACTGCCTCTTGGTTTCAAAAGTAGGGAGAGAGGAGTGCAGGAGGAGTTTCAGAAGGTTTCCTGAACGATTCTGATCCATCATTCGTCATTGAAATCCACCAATGTAGTGGAAAAGATATTTACAGAATTCTGTTTCCAGCATCACTGAAGCCATGTCCTGCATCAGGGGAAAGAAGCACAAGTTACACAGAGGTTTTGACGGCGGCTACCCAGGACAGCTGAGTTCTAATTCTGGCTCAGCCACTAACTCACAGGATTCATATGGAGCCGCTTTCAATCTATTGATCGTAATAATGATAATAGCTATTATTATCTGAGTGGTTATTTTATGCTGAATGTTTTAAATACATTATTTCATTTATCTTCACAACAGCCCCACAAAGTTGGGAGTGCTCTTATTTCTAGCTAAGATGGGACATTTGCGGTCTGCAGAGGTTAAGACATTAGCCTGAGGTCATACAGTGTGAGGGAGTACAGCAGATTCTCTGCTTGTTTTTATAACCATGGCACTGACTTCTTTTTGGTTCTCAGTCATAAAAAGAAGAGATTGGGCCAAGAGGTTTGGATTCTCCATGGCTCCAGTGGATGCTGAGCCAATTAGTTAATTCTGACCTGAACTTCACAGAGCAGTAAGGAAATAATTCAAGAACTGCCAATCTTTCCCAGGGTTAAAGATAAGCCTGGGCCGGTTAAGAGGCAGAGAGGGTAACAGAATGATTTTCCACCCTTCAAAGGGAAGTGACTTAACTTAGAACTTTCTGTTATAGCCTGATTGAATGTGAAAAATAAGCCCGTTCTCTACAATAGAGTTTGGGTCTCTAAAGAGTCCTGTTGGTTGAATGCGTATTATAACCTGTCTCTTTTGATTATCTAAAATACAGGCAGTGGGAAGATAAAATAAATGTCTGTGTGCTGGCTTATTCAAGTTCACATTAAGCCCACTGGGAAAAGCACCTGGTGCTGTTAAGAAACTAGAAAGAAACCAGGATAGGATGCACTAAAGGTCAACGTGGAAGGGAGAGACCAAGGTCCAACATGAGAGGAGAGAGAATACAAGATAACACCCCCAGGTGTGCTCTGCTCTCTCCATCCAGGTGAGAGGCTGACCCTGGCGTGAAGCATGCCGGCCTTAACTGTAGGTGGCGGGCATCAGGGCTACAGCTCTGCAGGGCTCCCCTCCTGTGCAGTCACCTCACTGCTCTGCAGTGCAGAGAGGCCACGGGCTCTGGGATCAATGTAATCAGGTTTACATTCTGCCTAAGGCATTTCCAGCTGTGTTACCCTGGGCAACGTCCCTTTTAAGCCCAATTTTCTCGCCTGTGAAATGGGATAATATGAGCACATTCCTTATAGGGACGCTTTAGACTTAATCAGGGCTGACTACTTAATTTTCAGGTTTCAGTGCAAAATGAGTACATGGGCTTCCTTGTTCAAAAACAAGAATAAAGTTTGTATCTTGCTCCATGGTCCCTTCCTTTGCCTTTCATGTGATCTTATTTCTTATGGAAAGCTGTGCTAGCTCAGGCACAGGGACACTTGCTGGGTGCGCACAGACCCTCACAGGCGCCCGGGCCCCACCTGGAGACAGCGCGAACAGACCATGGCTGAGCCGAGGCTCGCGCCCCCGGCACGTGTTTCATCGTCACATCTGACTTTGCTTACTGAGCGAAATTCAAAGATAAAATTATTAAGCATTTCAAGACGGTGACTACAGAACATGAAAGCCCCAAGTGTAGACCCTTCCAAGTGTGGGCCTTGTATGACTGTACCAGTCACATGCCCACGAAGCTGGCCCGGAATGTGCTTGTAAGCCATTAGCCCAGACTCCGGCCCACAGCAAGGACTCAGTAACGGTCAGTGTGGAGAGCCCCAGCTTCACTCTCTGATCCCCTTAGGAACCCCACAGCACGAGCCTTCACTTGAGCTTTGCATCTTCAGCCTGGCTCGGGGAGAATTGGGAGGTGTGATTACCACCTTTGTACAAATGGGGGAACAGGCCCAGAGAAGGGATAGGACTTGGCTGTGTTCACCCTGTAGTTAGTAATAGAGGCCAACAGTGACCTCTCGACTCCCAGTGCTGAGTGTCTCGAGTGCAGTGCCCTGTCCGGGCTCCGTGGCCTGGAGATGATGGGCTCCCACTGGGGAGCCGCCGCCCCAGGCCCTGACCTAGTTTCCGGACCTTCGCGCAGTGCCAGCCTCCCACAGGGCCTTTCCTGCCAAGAACCTCCCCGCAGCAATTTTTTCTTTCATGTGCACATTCATCCAAAATTTAATCACATAAAATGTAGTTTTATCTTTTTATATTACCAAACATCATAAGCATATTTGTGGCTCATTAAATATTTTAAACTCTATTTATAAGAATTTCATAATATTCTATTTTAGGGAAGTCCCATAATTTTTCTGACGAATCCCATATCGTTAGACACTTAGGGTTTTTCCAATTATCTTTCAATTACTGAACGGCAGTGTACACGTTCTAAATGGGATATGTGTAGTACCTGGCTCATGGGTCATTGTGAGGACTTAATTAATGTAAGAGTAGCGTTTAGGAAATGAAACAAGCACAATGTATGTGTTAGCTAATATTCTGTCGGCTCTATTATTTTGATAATGCTGTCATTGATACCATGTTGTACACAGCTTCGAGTATCTAAGCGATTATTTCTAGAAGTCGCATCAGTGGGTCTGAGGGCGACCATTGCTAAGGCTGGCATAGAGTGTCCACAGTTTATGGAAGGTGTGCTTTGCAGCCGACAGGGAGATGGAGATCCAGGGGATCCAGGGGTGGGGTGAGGGCGGGATTGAAGCCCAGGCTCTGGCTAGAAACATTTGTTACGATCTGACTGATGCCTGAGGACATTTGGACAACAGTTTGTTCACGTTCGGGCTGTAAACCAGAGAGGAGAGAGTACAGAAACTTTAGAGAGGGCCCCAGAAAGCTCTTGCTAGCCCAGCACAGACAGCAGTTTGCTCTCCAGCTCCAGATCGGTCCTCTTCCTTAGCCAGGGACCTGTGATAATAGGCTGCACTTCAGGTGAGCACTGGGCAGAGGAGCAGGGAGGACCAACAGCTGCTTTTGTGGTCTGCCTGCTCCCATATAGCGCCTCTGCCAACTCTCTTGCATCGTGCAGTGTAATCAAAAGTAATTTGTCTTTAGGATGCCTCTACTATACATAAATATCCAAATACGTATTTCATAGCATGATAGAATCATAGAATTGCAGGGATGAAATAAAATTCCATGCAATATTCCCCTAGAGCAGAAATCTCAAATGTTTATTTGTGAGTCAGAATCCGACATCAAAATCATCTGGGGCTTGTTGAAAACCTGGGCTCCAAGTCTAATTCAGCGGGTCCCAGGAGTCTAATCCCTTTGAGAATCCCCCAGGTCATTCACACTGATGCAAATATGCTACATTTTGAGGAACTCCTCTGTTGTGTCCCTAGCAGGTTGCCGCTAGTGTTGGGAAGCCACCACGTCAGGAGACAGCCTATTCCATGCTAGAACAGCTGCCCTGACTGTAAGCAAGTTGTGTCTCCTGGGGAGCTGGGATCTGCCTCTATAAATGTCACCCACTGTTCCTAATCCTATCCACTATGGCCATGCAGAGAAGGTCCAATCCAGGCTTCGATGGGCAGGATGGAGCCATGGAGAAAGGAGGGGTAGGCCCTAGTAGCCCTTGCTCTCGCTCAGAAACAGCGTTCAGGGCCCTGGTCCCCGGAGCCTGTGCTTCCTGGGCTGTAGGCACCCTCCCTTTAGGCTCATGGGCTCTTGGAGGCCAAGGCCTTGCTGAGGGAGACAGAAGGAAACAAGGAGGGTCTATGGATTGTCAGAGGGACCTCATTCTGCAGCCTGGGTCTTTCTCTGCCTGACCCATCTCCTCTTGTCCGGAGATGTATGAGGCTTTAGGCAAAGGGAACTCTGAGCACTGACTCCCTGTGGATTCTTGGGAAAGTCACCTCTCTGGGCCTCTGTTTCCTCATCTGTCCAGTGGGTTAACAACATGGCCCTCACAGGGCGAATGTGAGGTCCACAAACAGGCTCTGTGATCTCTAACGTGCCAGACGATGCCAGCTGCTGTCCTTCTGTTTGTTCTCAGATTGGTGAAGGTAAGTCAGTCAAGATGGATGCTGTCCTGAAGTGTGAGTTCCTGAGTCCCTGCTTACGTGGGATTTTCCCCTCTGTATCCTGGACCTGTGCTTCAGGGGACTGACTCGCGGCATGCTGGGAGAAGAGGCCACCTCAGCAGGAAACCTTCCCCAGAGTCACCAGAGGTCTGATTAGGATTTATGGGAACGAAAATGCTTATCAGGAAGTTTGGAGTCACAGACCAATAATACTGGGGTCAGAGGCCATGCCAGCTGTGAGCACAAATGGCCACTCACATCTGTGAGTCGTTCAAGTTCACATGGATGCGCTCCTGCGTGTCATGTGCACATACATCACCTGTGGGCACTCACTGGTCATTACATACACCGGGTGCCCAGCATCCCTTCCCAAGGCCGACCCTACTGTGTGCAGTGCTTAGTAAAGACTCCGGGTCTTTCCTGGGGAAAATGCTTAACTGTCGGGCCACCACTCAGCGTTGTCGGGGAGCAGGAAGGCTTCCTCAGCAAGGGTTGTCCCTTACCTGGTTGGGGAAGACCCTGGGCGGGAGGAAGCAGTCCAAGATTCCACTCCACTATGGCACCTGCTTCCTTGTGTGCTTTTGGAGAAGTCACTTTCCTTCTCTGGACCTCAGTTTCTCTTTCTGTAAAATGGGTCTATAATTCCTTGCAAACCCACTCCTGAAAATGGTAGTGGGGCTTAAATGAAATAATAGACGTGAAAGTGCTTTGAGGAAGCTGAAGAAGACTGTGCGCGCGCAGAAGGAGGAGGGGAAAGGAGAGAGGCGGACGTGAGAGGGAGCAGACCCTGACAGTCTCAGATCACACCAGCCTCTCACCTGAGCCTGTTTTTTCTCCACCACCACCTCCAGGGTTTGGCAAAGATAATGACAGAGAGAAGGAGCAGCCGAAAGAGAAGGGGAGGCCAAAGCACAGCCGCGCGAGAAGCAGCAGAAGAAAGAGCAGATGGCGAGGCTCCCGCACCCCTGCTGGGTCAGCGCAGTCGGGCCGAGGCGGCAGCAGCCCACGTGAGACTTGGGGTAACTGTGCTGTCCGGTTTGAGCTGTCCCTGGCAGGCAGATGTCCTGGGATGAGGAGGAGGCGGCCCTGCTCAGGGATAAGAGGACCCAAGAATAAGCTGCTGGCTAATTGTGAGTAACTTCATTGCTTTGTGAATGGACGCGTCAGTGCCAATGGCCACGTGAATGGAGTCGACACCCCCGATATAAATGGCCGAGTAGGGCTCCGAGGCCTGGGCGAGGGGACTGCGATTCACAGGGCAGCTGTGATCGAGAGGAACTCCGCCCCTGACTCTGCACCAGGCTCACCTTAGCTGGTTAGGGGGGCGCCCAGCCCCATCTGAGGGTCCTTTGTCTAATGAAGCAGCATTCCCAGGTGACCTTCCCCTGTATCCCTGGAAATCCACCTTCCAAACAAACTTGTCTTTGGAGCTTGTGAAGCAGCAGGAGAATCGATGCAGCTGCCTTCGGCCTTGGGCAGCTCTTGAGACCGTAAAGCAGGAACAGTTAGATGCTGCCCATCCCTTTTCTCTGGTTGCTGCTTCCTCTGTGCTCCCCTGTAGCCTCTCAGTGCCCGGGGCGCTCTCCCCGCTTCCGCCTTCCCCACGCTCTCTGGGAAGAATCTGATAGCCACCACTACAGTCTGAAGTTACGGCCTTCGGGAAACTCGTGTCAGAATGTGGACGAAAAGCTGCGTCTCCCCCTTGCAGTGTCCTCTTCGCTGGTCTGTGCTGCCCAGTTGTCTTTCTCCCCCGTCGCTGCTGCTCAGCACACCTCCCGTAATGGCTCATCTGGCTCGGCGCCCAGGGCCTATGCACACCTAGCTGAGGTGTGGAGGACGGGGGGGTCCTCTAAGGCAGTGAGGGCACCAGACAGGGTGGAGAACCTGGCCCAGCCCCTGCACCCCCACAGTAGCAGGAGGACAAAGGCAGCGAGAGTGGCAGCAGCAGCAGCAAGAGGCTGCAGCCTGTGGGCTTGGACTCCCAGCTCACCGCTATACCAGGGAAGCTGAGTCCCGAAGGGGAAGCGACTTGCCGGAGCTCACCCGAGTCAGCAGAGTGGAGCTGGTCCCATGCTGCAAATCCCAGTGTAGAAATGAGCTCACGGGAGGCTCTGGCTGTAGGGCTGCTGTCACCCCAGGGTGTCCGAGGGGGCACCCAGGGTCAGGCAGAAGTCGGAGCAGAGCCAGACCTTGGACCTGGGTCTGTTGACTCCTAGCACAACTCTCCTCCCACTGTGCTAAGCAGCTGAGTTCCCGGCCTTGCCTGAGGAGACGGGAGAAAGTTCCATCTCTGTCTCCGGAAGGAAGCGTTGGGTCTCTGGAGAGCGTGTCTGCCTGCGAAGCAGACACCGTAGAACCCGGTGCTGGAGGCCAGGGATTGGAGTGGGCTGTGGGAAGACCAAGTCCTCTGCTGGGGCCTGGGGGATGAGGTGTTTCGCCTGCAGTGGAGAGGGGGATGGAAACAGCAGGGAAGGGCCACTGAATCCTGGGGGAATCTGGGGTATGAGGAAGCAGAGGCCCAGTTCAGAGGCTGGACCCCCATGACCTGGGGGGGCTGTCCCAGATGTTTGGCCCTGTAGCCTCTGCCACGTCCCTTCTGCCTCGTCTCCTTGGCGAGGTCTGACTTTTCTTGTCACACAGAACCGGAAGATGATCACCAAGAAAAAGAAGAAACACTTGAATTCACTGCAGGAATCAACTGACCTGGGCGGGAGGAGAAAGGGCAGCAGGGGAGGGGCGTGAAGGAGGCTGTCACAATGAAACCCTTGCCCTAGCCAAGCCCGTCGTGCTCATCTCTGCTTTATCGCTTCACTAGGTCCTTTGACAGTGTCCTGGCAACAGCAAAGCCCTGATCGTTATCAAACCCTGTTATACCACAGCCGCGGTGCTCAGAACTGTTATCAGTTGTTCAATGTAACCCCCCCCACCAAACAACCCAATAATCTGTGGTGTCATCTTCTAAATTACAGGTGGGAACAGGTCTGGAGAGCGCAAGGGGCTTGCCCAGAGTCGACGTGGCTGTGGGGTGGGTGGGGCAGGAGAGTGTCAAATACTATCTACGAGCCGCGCGGAAGGGTCGTGGGGCCCAGAACTGAAGTTTTGTTCGGCAACCAAGACATTTTTCCATCAACAACTTGGTTGAGAACCAAATTGTTTGAGATGGAAGATGTTTGAGAACTGGGGTTTGACTATATTGAGTGACCATATTTCCTGTCCACGTGAGAAGCACACGAAAACCCTGAACCCATCCACTTCTCAGTTCACTGTTTCACCCTCAGCACCCTCCCTGACCCTCATCGACCCAGCCCAAGGGAGCTGTGACTAGACCGGGGCACCGTGGGTCAGAACTGGGCTCAGTCAGAATCCTGAGGCATAGCAGAGGAAAGGGCAGGAGGTGGGGGTTGTATCGCGAGCATGTCTCTCACCGCCTTTGTGGTTTCCTTTCTGCACCTGTAGCGCTGGAAATGAAAACCCAAGTAAAACTGTTTTGTTTCCAGGGTGTTTGGCTCCATCTTCTGGTTAGTTCTGATCACTGCACTAAGAGCTCAAGACCCAAGCCGGGAATGATTTCAACCTCCTCCTGGAGCTGCCTCTCCGGGCCTCACTCGTTGACGCCAGAGGCCGTGGATCTTCTGTTCAGAAAAGGGAAGGGGGACATGGGGCAACTGCTCCTCCTCTGCCTCTCCCATTACGTCTCTGGGGCTGTTAATGGCTGGTTTCTAGGTGAATGGGAGTGCTTCCAATGCACTCTTGAACTTGACCTCACTCATTTCCAGAAATAAGCAGGGTCTGGGCAGGAGGAACAAGTTTAACCCGAGACTCTGCCACGAGGCCCCAGATTCTGAAGCCAGAAGATTAGGAGAATGGCCGTCTCGGGTCCTCCCCAGCCAGGGCTGGGAGATAAAGTACTGCCTCCTCATTGAGGCTTTTCTGATCACTCCAGCTCTCCACATTAGGTCCCTCCAGCCAAGGAGCAGGCAGAGAAAGGTGGCCGGCAGAGAGAGGGAGGCAGATGTGGGAGATGGCAGAGTGCGTGCGTGTGTGCATGTGTGTGTGTGTGTGTGTGTGAGAGAGAGAGAGAGAGAGAGAGGTTGATTCAGGGAGACAGAGATGATGAAAGAGAAAAGAGAGAGACAGCGCCCCAGCCCTGGCACTCAGGTCCTGCCAAGGTCCATCTGGCCTCCCTGCCCCTGCCTTCCCTGAAATACCGCGAGTCTTTCCCCAGACACCTTTGCGCCTGAGCAAGCTTCAGTGGGCTTCTGCCTCTTGCAAAGATGCGATTCCCAAGCAGCCCTGCGCAGGAGGGGCCTGGGGAGGGGCTGGGCACTCACAGAGCCGTCCTGTAAGCACGTGTCTCACGCTGGGGAAGCAGATGCTCCATTCTGCTCAACAGCCCATCCGTCACTTCTCATTACCTCCAGGACCTGAGATGACTCTATTCCTCAGGAAGCATCCGCAGAGCCGCCAGCTCCCGGTGTGGGCTGGTCTCTTGTCAGCGGCAGTGTCCCCGGGAGCAGGCTTCCTGCTCACCCAGAGCAGAGTCAGTGAGGCTCAGGCCGAGCTCACCGGCACCCCCAGGCTGATGTTCACCTGGTGCTCTCCGCTCCCCGGGGCTGTCCCTGCTGTCCTTTCTGCCCGGGCCACGCTCCACTCCTCCAGGGAGCCTTCCTAATGACCCTGCAGCACACACACACCCCTCCCTTTCTGAACCTTCCGAGCACCTGTTGTTTTCTTTGTCCTTTAGTGTAGCTTGCTCCATAATGATGTCATATAAAAGGCTCTTGTATAAGTCCATCATAGCCTGTGAGTGGAACAGAAAGTCACGAACTTCCTGTTGTCTCGGATGAGAGCTGTTCATAACGCAGAGCTGTTTGGACGCTGTGAGCTTTCCAGGTGCTGTTCTAAGCGCTTGTTATTTAGTAACTCATTTGATTCTCACGACTGTTGACAGAACAGAAACCGGGCACAGAAAAGCTGTCACTTGCTCAAGGTCCTCTCTATAGTCAGTGACTAGGGGGAAGACGATTTCGTAGCAGATTCCTCCTCTTTCCCGCTCTGCTGGCCAGTACTTGAAAGTCCGCTGCTGGAGCCCTGGCCGGCGTGGCTCAGCGGCTGGAGCGTTGGCCTGCAGACCAGAGAGTCCTGGGTTCAGTCCCACTAGGGGCACGTACCAAAAAAAAAAAAAAAAAAAAAAAGTCCACTGTTGGAACTTTGTCCTTTTATCTTAAGGCTGTAATTCCTATAATACAGATTTGGGGGTTGGGTGGGGTGGAGGAGAGCTGAGAAAAAAAAGAAGGGGAGGCCTCCTCGAGGGCCAGGGCACCCCCGTTTTCTAAGTGTGCCGTCCTGTGGCATGCTACTTCTTTGGGCATTAAATAGGTTATACTGAAAAAACAGATAAGTGTGGGAAGCACTGGGCGAAGCTGCAGTCTTGGCTCTTCTCAGAGCCTTACGTGGCTGGGAGAACTGTGTTCTGTCCCCTAACGTGATTGGCCACAGGGCTCTGCTCTTCTGGATCACCTGTCAAATTAGACTTCTGTGGAGGCTTCTCTGAGAAATGCTGCCTGAACCCGCGGGATAACCAAGCCACCGCGGACCACAGTTGCTGTGTGGGCAGTGCTTCCCGTGGACACATAACTGGCTCCCATTCATTTGCATTCCGTGGCTCACCTGCCAAGCGGTTTCTCAGGTCAACGAGACAGATTGACCCAAACTACCCACATTTTCCTCCCTCCAGGGCTTCAGGACGCCCTGTCACTAACCAGTTGCATTTACAACATCAGGACCATAGAGCAGGGGCTCCTCTTGTCCTAGGCCCTCGCTTGAACTTACTCACTCACTCACTCACTCACTCACTCACTCAGGCATTGTTTTAGAAGATGTTTTTTTGCATCTCCAAGGTGCTAGGCCCTGGAGGGGTCCCTGAGGCCATCAGAACTTGCCCCTGGCCTGGGGTCTGTTTGGATGGATGATGGATGGATAGATCTGATGGACACACAGGGAAGTGGGTGGGACAATGGATTGTGGGACTGCAGAGAAGGGAGAGCTCAGTTTCAGGTGGGGGTGGTCAGGATGGGATTCTGGGAGCCCTCTAGGGGAGGTGCACTCAGAGCTGGGCCTGGAAGGGTAATAAGAGGTGACAGGTGGAGAAAGTGGTCGAGCATGGACAGAATTCTTGGGGGCAGCAGCAGCAGCAGGTTAGCCCCTGACAGGTGTCCTGACTCCCTTTGCACCTCTCTGACTGTGGGAAGTGGTACAGCCCAAAGCAGCTGCAGAGGTGGGACTCTGGACCAGGGTATGCCCACCCCTTTGATCCTAGGATCCTAGGGTGGGAGGTGCCCATCCGGGATCTGTCCTTCAAGGCTAACCCCAGCAAGCTTGGGAGGAAGGAAGCATCTATGTCTGGGACTCCAGGGAGCAGGGGCCATATTTGTCTTATATTCACTGTACCCCCAACACCTGTAGAGGGACCCACAGACCTTCCCGGGGAGAGGGGACAGACATCCAGTCCTTTCTCTGAGCCTGTTTCTCTCCCCTCTGCTTTCTGTTTCTCTGGAGCCTGGTTTTGGCACCCACCCATGAATCTACTGAAGTGGCCACTCCGCAGACAGTTTCATCTTCCCACGGAGCTCTTGCAGAGCAAAAGGTCTTGAAGTTTCACGCGGATTTTCACAGAATCAAGAGTCCTGGGCTGTCAGAGTCGACTGAGCATTGAGAGGTGTATTGATATCCAGAGTTGTGGCAGGGCAGGCACTGTGACCACGGGCGGGGCCCGAAGCTGAGGGAAACTTCTGTATAAATATCTCTAAGTAGCATCGAAAATAATATATCAACCGTGTAGGGGGAAGCCCACAGAAATCCATCTTTCTTAGGGCCCCAGTCCCACTACAGACTGTGTGAGCTCGGTCAGGGTTTACTGGGGCTGGATTCTTTCTGCCTAGGATGGTGATCCTATCTAACTAAAAGGATTATTGTATTAAGTGAGACTAGGCTTGTCAAAATCCTGTACAAGTTACCCAGCTGCTGCCACACATGGCGTTCTGGACCCTGGGCCCTCTGGCCAGACTCTCCTGGAGTTTTGTCTCCTTCTTGCTTCCACATTCTTTTACATGTTGCTCTGAGACCTGCTGCCCTGCAACATCCCCCCTCCACACTGCGTTCTAATATCCTACCCCCCCCCCCCCCCCCGGAGCCTTCCTCTTCCGTATGACAGCCTCTCAGCTCACCTTCAGGGTGTCGTGTCACTGATCTAAGACTTGGTTTTCATATCTGCAAGACGGGAGTACTGATGGTTCTTGCTCCAAAAGGAGGCTTGGAGGATAAATGGGAGGATGTATGTGACATGTATATAATGTACACACACACGATACATGTAACAGAGGTACATGCGTTTCACAGCACCGTGCCTGGCATCACCACAGAATGGCTGGCATGTCTGACCCCAGTGCCCTGCGCCACACCCAGCCGGTGGGATTTCTCACGGGGCAGGTTAGAGCAGGCTTCCTGGAGCCGGTGAGAATTGAGCTGGGCTTTGAAGAAGAGAATTTTCACAGACATGGAGGAGTGGGCACGAGGTCGGATAGGGCGGAGGGAAGTGTGGACAGAGAGAAGAAGGGGGAAGTCTGGAGGCCTGCTCCGCGGGCAGAGCTGCTGGTTCGCTGAGGGAACCCGAGACAGATAACCCTAAACAAGATAGGGTAGGGCTCTGGGCTCATTAAAGCTTGAGCTGGAGTGGGGAGAGGGCCAGGGGTCATCTGGCCCAAACTCTTATCTGTGGTGGGAATAAAAACGTGGCACTTGGTGGTAACAAGAGAGCCTGGTCTGAGGCTTGACTCTGCTGTGTGTTCTTGGGTAAATAGTTTATCAGCTCTGATCTGGGTTCTCTGTGTGCTGGAAATACTATTGTTTCTCCATACTGGCGGTTTTGTTTTCTGCAGTTTCAGGTACCCACAGTCAACGTCGGTCCAAAACTGTTAAATAGAAAATTCCAAACCAACCAACCAACCATGCAACCGATCAAACAAACAAAAAAGCCCAACGCATAAGTTTTAAAAAGCATGCGATCTCTCGGGATTCACCCCTTTACCCAGCGTCTCCCCGTGGATGCTCCCCGAGACCCTTAGTCACTTAGTAGCCATTTTAATGATCGGATCCACTATTTCAGTATCGCTCCCAGGACTTGTGTTCACATAACCCTGATTTTACTCCTAATGGCCCCGAAGCACAAGAGTAGGGACGCGGGCAGTCGGGGTGCCCCAGGGAAGCCGGGAAGTGCGCCTTCCGGTGCAAAGGTGACAGCAGTGCAGTGAGGTGATCTGTGAGCACGAGACCGCACCACACAACCGTTACCGCACATGTCGTGATGGGTCCATCCCACTGCTAGTGATCGTTGCTAACCTCCTACTGTGCCTGATTCATGAATTAAACCTTGTCATCGGTACGCGTGTAGAGGAGAAAACAGTTTACAAGGGGTTTGGCACTGTTGGTGGCTTCGGGCACCAAGTCTTCTGTGAATCAGGGGGACCACTGTACCGCTTGCCCTGGCTCCCCGAGGAGCGCAGGTCCTGCCACCCCTGAATATGCCACTTGGGCATGTTGATTGTCTTGCATTAAAGTTATTTGAGAAGTAGCCAGTGCAAGGACACTCTGACCTCTGCTGTGCCCCGGGAAGCAGGAAGTAAGTCTCCCATGTGACAGGTGCCTCCCCTGTCCCAGAGGAAGGGAGACATCTTTCTCACCAGCCACAGGGAATTTAGGGCAGAGAAAGCTGTGTAAACAAACCTGTTACTTCCTCACTCACGTTCTACTCGGAGCCCAAACTTCTTTGTCTTGTCAGCGCTTCACAAATTTATTATCTCTTTATCTAAAAGGTAAAAATGCTGCCTGCTTTGGTCACTTTTTTGAGTCTCATATTTTTAATGGGGCTTCCATCTGTACACAATTCAATTTGTTTTTCTCCTATTAATCTGTCTTTCATCAACTAAATTATTAGACCAGCCGAAGAACCCGGGAAGGAGGAAGGGAAAGTTGTCCTCCCAACACTACTCTGTACTTGGCATGAGGATTCAGTGAGCCTGGGGCGGAGGGGTCACTACGACATGCTGGGCAAGGGATCCCTTCTCTCTGCGCCTTGATTTTACTGTCTGAAGAGTGGAGACCCCGTCTGTCTCCAAGGTGCAGGAAGGCTGTGAGTCTGGTCAGGAGGCCAGCCCCCAGGAGGGGAGAGGAAGGTGACTTGGGAGAGCCCCAGGGGAGTGGAGGGGCTGCTGCCTTGGACATAACCAGGATTCTCCCCCTCATCCTCCTGGCTTCTCAGAAGGGACCAGCCTGTTGTGGGAGCTGCGGGGGTTCCCAGAGCTGGGACTCGCTCTTCCTCCTCCTTCTTGCTTTGACTGGTTGCATGGCTCACAGGAGATGAGCTCCTGTTGGTGTTCAGTGCTGGGCTCACTGCCCTGAGCATTCAACCGCTGGGCATTCTGACCCTTCCTGGAGGGGCCCGAGGGAGCTGGACCTGCTCCTCCCCCATCACCACTTTTCATTCCCCACCCTGACTCCAGCGACTCCGTCTTGGCCCGTGGTTCTGTCTCCAGCAGAGAGCGCAGGAAAGGGAGAGCACCCACGGTTCTGACCACTCAGCTGCTCAAGTCAGCACGAGCATCAGTGTCCAGAGCACATCCCCTGCCCCCGTGCGGCACGCCCGCGGGACCCAGCCGCGTCTCGTGCGAACGCGGACACAGAGGACAGACTAGACCCCTACCCTGGTGTCCTTTGTACTACGCAGGCGACTCTCAAACTAGGAGTGGCGTGGGAATCACACGTGATTTCAGTCCCTAAAATGCAGACTCCTAGGCAGCTGTCCCCAGAGAACAGACTCACAGCAGCGTCAATGGGGTCTGAGCACCTGTATCGTTGACAAGGGCTTAGGAACGATGACAGCAGCGCCTGAGGGTCCCCCATCTTCTAAACCCCAGGGTGTAGTGTTAGGAGAGGTCCAGAGGGAAAAGTAACCTTTATTGAATCCTCAACTATGTCAGGCACTTTAAATGGATCATCACTCAAGGAGACTTTATTATTTCCATTATATAGATGAGAAAACAGAGGCCTGGGTAAATTACACAGTTTATCCAAAGTAAAAAACCTGAGATTTGAACGCGAGTCTCATAGCTCCAACGCCCAAATCCCTTCCCTCTAAACTTTCCCAATGAAATCAGCCTCACACCTGCTCACCCCCATTTCTAAGATTCTCACCCCATCATTTCCCTTTGGAATGAAAGGTTTGTTTCAGATTGCTCAACCCGTGGGAAAGGTGTCTTTTCTTGCAAAGATTCTTTCCTGCCAGCAGGTGGCAGTGGTGGACTAGGTATGTGGGTAAGGAGATGGAGCTGCTAATTGAGGACTAGAATCTTTTGTTTTCCTCAACTGGTTTTACTGCCTCTTTTCTTCCCACTCTCTAGACATCCTAGGCTGTTAGATTTGCATTTGCTGAGCTGGTGGTTTTTAGTACCTCAGCATCTTCCAGGTCGGGACACCCCAGGCATTCCAAATCTCCTGGAGCCATCATCCAATGATTGTAGACTTGGAAGCTAGCTGTAGCTATAGTTTATATTTGCCAAGTATATGCTTGGCACCAGCAAGTGCTTTCTATGCATTTCCTTGGCTCCTCCTCCCTACTCCACACAACCCCTCTGAGTTAGTTGCAGCGGAGTCACTTGGTGGAGGTCAAGGAACCGGTTGTGTGGCAGAGCCAGACTTGGACCTAGAAGTTTCTGGCCTCAGAGCTGTGCACATAACCATTGTGTTGCCATTTATGTAGACGGGGACACTGATACCTGGAGAAGGAAGGGATTTACTCCTGGGATTTAGTGGTAGTGCTGGGACGAGATGTTAGGCCTTCTCAAAATTCTGGGCTTTCCCTAACTCTGAGGGCCTGGGCAACAGGGAGTCTGAGGGGGGGGGGTCCCCACCCCCTACCCTTTCCAGGCACAGGCTAATTGGCAGGTACTGTGCCCAGAGCCAGGCTGAGGTGGCTGGGAGTGTGGAGTCATGGGTCAGGAAACTTATCAGTCCCGACTGCATGGGTCCCCAGCTCCTAGCATGGTCTGGCATAAGTCAGTGCTCAGTTTTTATGGAGGAAATGGACAGTCCTCCTCTATGTCGGTCTTCTCAGGCCTCTTCCCTGGCTGCCCAACCAGGTGGGTGTTCTGTGTTCTTGGGGTCCTCCCGCCCTGCTGGGAGCACACATTTGGTTTCTTAGTCCTGACTGTCTTCTTGTTCTCCAGCTTCCCAGATGGGTCCTTTATCTGTTCTGCCTCCACCCCAGATGGAAGGGCCCTGGGGGACCATCTCTCTGTCCCTGTGTGCGCTTCACGGTGTCTGGCACAAGGTTGACATAAGATAGGCTACAGATGAGAATAACAGCTTACTGCTTTATCTAAGGAGTGTGTAGTCACTGCTGCAAAATAGAAAATAAGCCAGAGGAAGAAAATTAAAATCACCCCCATGATAATAGGATCCCTTTCTTCAATGATATTTTAATGGAACTGAGTTTTTCCCTTTCTCTTTTTATTATGCAAGAAATATATATTCATTGTGCAAACGTAAAAAGTACAGAAGAGCAAAAGCGTTGGCGTTCACTGGAAATACCACTTTGTGAGCCCCTCAGCAATCCAATGAACAGTGACATGGCGACAGCCACCTCTGTGTTGAAGGCCAGCTGTATACTAGATGCTTGACATAATTTTTAAATCACTTTATTGAAGTATAATGTATATATGGTAAAACCCACCCATTTTAATTAATAGGTCATTTTAATGCAAAGATTTTAAAAAATTCTCACCCAAGGATGTGATTTATTTATTTATTTATTTATTTTTATCTTTATTATAGAAAGTATTACAGATGTCCCCCTTATCACTCCCATTGACCCTCTGCTCCCCATTCCCAACCCCTCCTGCCTTCCCCACACTATTGTCTGTGTCCATTGGTTATGTATATATGCATAGAAGTTCTTTGGTTTATCTCTTCCCACCTCCCCACCCCCACCCCCCAAGGATGTGTTTTTATTGAATTTTTTTTGGAGAGAGAGGGAGAGAAACATCCATTAGTTAATTCCCACATGTGCCCTGACCTGAGATAAAACCCACAATTTAGGTATGTGCCCTGAGCAGGAATCAAACCTGCAACCCTTTGGTGTATGGAACGATTCTCCAACCAACTGAGCCACCTGGCCAGGGCTTGCTGCAAAGATTTTTAGTAAATTTACAGAGCTATGCAACCATCAGCATAGTCCAGTTTCAGAATATTTCCATCGCCCCAGTAAAATCCCTCAGGCCCAATTACAGTTAATCCCCATTCCCAACCCTCAGCACCAAGCAACCACTATCTATTTGCTGTCTGAGAAATTGTGTGTTTTCTGGACATTTCATATAAATGGAACAATACACTAGGGGGTCTTTGTGTTTAATCTGTACACTGATGGTGTCAGGTGCAGCTTCTCCTCTACAAATGACGAAACAGCTTCTGTGAGGGTAAGTGACTTGCTGGAGGTAGCCACGTCACAATGAGTGACTTGCTGGAGGTAGCCACGTCACAATGAGTGACTTGCTGGAGGTAGCCATGTCACAATGAGTGACTTGCTGGAGGTAGCCACGTCACAATGAGTGACTTGCGGAGGTAGCCACGTCACAATGAGTGACTTGCTGGAGGTAGCCACGTCACAATGAGTGACTTGCTGGAGGTAGCCACGTCACAATGAGTGACTTGCTGGAGGTAGCCATGTCACAATGAGTGACTTGCTGGAGGTAGCCACGTCACAATGAGTGACTTGCGGAGGTAGCCACGTCACAATGAGTGACTTGCTGGAGGTAGCCACGTCACAATGAGTGACTTGCTGGAGGTAGCCACGTCACAATGAGTGAAGTAGGTTGGCTGGGTTACACTGAGGACATGTCACCACCTTGTTCTTATGACATGACTTTCACAGCCTCTGCAACTACACGTTCCTATATATGATTTTTTCTCCCCAAGGGATTGTATGCTGTGTATTCTTTTGCCCCCTTTTCCACGTCATAGTAGGTTGTGAGCATGTTTCCATGTGAAGAAACACGTCTACAATAGCCACAGTGGACCCTTGACAAGTACCGTGCAGCAGTTAAGGCTTTGGAGTCTCACAGGCTGGGTTTCAATGCCAATCCTGCCACTTATTAGCTTTGTGACTTCGGAGAAGTTACTTAACCACTCTGGGCCTCAGTCTCCTGTGAAAAGGATATGTAGTGCCGGCCTCACCAGGCTGCTGTGAGAATTCAGTGAGCGGATACAGACTGAGCCCCTGGTGCCGGGGCACTGCCCAGCCAGGGCCGGTGTGCCTGCTACAGGTGCTGAGCGAGTGAATGAGCTCAGCCTGGAAGCTGGCAGCAGGGAGGGGCATCTCCACACCTGACTCTGTCTGCCGTGTCCATCACAGCTGAACTCCTAGGCTGTCTCCCTGTGGATTAGTGGAGGAAGGGCCTGAGGAGGTCGGGAGATTCACAGCCTCATTCTGGCTGGAAGGCTGTTCCTGGGGAGTGAGGGGGCTGAGCCCCAGACTACGAGGGTAAGGACCCCAGGCCTCGTGGAACTAGGCAGGGGTCAGGTCCCTGTTCCGACCCACTTGGGTCCAGGCAGCGTCTCCCGAGGCTCCGGTCCGGCTTCTGCTTGCCGGTCCCAGGAGCCAGGGGCTGTCTCAGCACCACCAGGCAGCTGGCAATTAGTGAAGTAGAGGCGCACAAACTGGTTTGCAGATTGTGGGTGGGAGGACAGGATGTGGAGGGAAATAGCTCCCCAGCTCTAGGGGCGGGGGTGGCATTTGTCTGTGTTCCCTGGTGCTTTGGCAACAGAGGCTGCTGGGCACTCACGTGAATTGGCAGCCTTTGGAAAATGCTGAGGGGTCCCCCGCTCTTTCCTTCCGTTGGGTGAGAGGTGGGGCCACCACGCTGCCTTCTGGGCAGTGAAGTCAGCAAGGTCGGAGCCTGGACACTAGGCGCACCCTGGGGGTGGCCGTGAGCTGAGGACAAGCATGAGGGGGGCAAAGCCTGAGCTCAGGTGTGGGGTGGGGACTAGGAGATGCGCAAGCTGCAGAGGGTGGACCCGCACCACAGGGACGCAGAGGAGAGACCTGAGCAACCTGTTGGTGCCTGTGGCAGTAGGTGGAAGGCGATATAAACAGTCTGAATAGTTTGTATGGAAATCCAGATTTTTGGCTTCTCTTGGAAAACTAGACATTCAGCAGCACAGCCTACATTTTTGCAAGGCAGTACCACAATGGGCTGCACGGTGGCTGCCACTTTTGGACAGGGCACCCCCTCTTCCCATCACCGTCCAGCCCAGAAGTTCAGTGCCTTAGCCATTCAGCCACCTGCTGGGCCAGTTTTATTCTTTTGAGTTTGTGACCTTTGGCCAGGGGATGCTGAGCTTGGGGCTTGGTGAGGTCAGGAGACTCCAGAGGCAGTGACTCCAAGTTAAGACCTGAAGGCCCAGCTTGTCCCATGAAGGGTGTTCGAAAGATACAGCAAGTGCAAAGGCCCTGTGGCAAGAAAAGGCTTCCCGTGCTCCTGGAACTCCTGAAATGAAGTGCTCAAGTCAGACTACTCGTCGGGGAGAGGGAGAACCATATGGAACAAGTTAGAAAGGAGTTAGAGGGCAGCCCCTGCCAGCCAACCTTCACAGGAGCCTGCCCACTTAGTGAGCCAGGGGATCCAGGGTTTGGGGTCGCCTTTGGACTCTCTGAATGAGGGGAGAAGGCTACTCAACTGACCCCTGTGTCTTTGTGGCTCCCAGCCCTGGGCCCCAGAGAGGCAGCTGGACTCAGCCCTGCTGGGCAAGGAGCAAGTTCTGGAGCTCAGTCCTGGGGCAGTGCTACTGGGAGGACTCGCTCTCCCTTGAGGCTGTTCTGAGCTTCAGGAACCTCTCAGGACCTCAGGGAACACAGAGGCCTTGCTATTCTGTTTTAATATGTTTTTATTGATTTTTCAGAGAGAGAGGAAGGGAGAGAGCGATAAAAACATTGATGTGCGAGAGAAACATCGATCGGCTGCCTCCTACACGCCCCCTAACGGGGATGGAGTCCGAAACCCGGGCATGTGCCCTGACCGGGAATTGAACCGGGACCTCTCAGTCCATGGAATGATGCTCCATCCACTGAGCCACATCGGCCGGGCTATTCTGTTTTAAATACAAGTTAATTTTCTCTAATTATGAAATAAAGTTATGTTCCTTACAGAAACTATGGACAAGAACAGAGAAAAATGATCACCACGGTTATACTAGGAGCCTTTTTAGTATATAGACTTCTGGGTGTCTTCTCTGCCGTGGTGCAGTCACACGGGTGTGACGTGGACAGTGGGGGCAGTGGAAGGTGGGGGACACTGGAGTTCCATGACCTGGGTTCAAAATCTTGTGGTGATGCTTGATGGCTGCATGACCCTCAGGGAGCTACTTGGTTTCCTTGGGCCTCCGTTTCCTGAGCTGTGGTCTGAGAACAAGGGCATCGCCTTCCCCACTGAATGAGGCACACCCGTCATCTAGGGGCTGCTTTTTTGTTTTTGTTTTTGCCTTGCTCCTGTAGTTGGTAAGGATTGCATTCTGTACATCTGGGCATTAGCCCTTTAAATAAAATACTTTCTCACTCTGCACATCCACCCGCCTCACTGGGGCCTCTCTCCACTTCCACTCAGTGGGACTCCCCAGAATTGGCCTGGAAAGAGGGACCGCCTCGTCTCCGGCCCTTCGCATGTGCTGTGATGTGGGCTAATTGCAAACGTGTGAGGCCCCTTGACGGGGGTTGCTGCAGGCTTCCTGCCGTACTTGGCACACGGATCTTTGTTAAGGTCCTGGGCCGTGGGGAGAGCCCTGTGGGGCACGCTGTCACCATTCCCCTGAGGACCACCGTCTGCCTGCGGTGCGGTCAGGGGACAGGTGGGTGCAGAAAGAGGAGGCAGTGAGGGACAGGAGTGGGCAGGGAGCCGGCTCCTGCTGACCCTCTCCCACCCCTCCCTTCGCTCACCTTTCTCTCCCCGCCCACAGCCCCTCTTCCCCTGGGAGTTAGAATTTAGAACCAGAACCCAGGAAGGAGGCTGCCTTGCAACACAAGTCTCCCCTGAGGCCAGTGAGCACTGTTTTGGCTTGTGTGGGAGAGTTAAAAATATAATAGTTCTCATTCTTCTCAACGCTTTAATTCTTCACAGTGGCAACATACACCAACGAGTATCTCAACTTATTATCATACACTGACTCTGCTTTATTATTATTTGTTTTTACCCTCACCCTAGGACATTTTTGCATTTGTTTTCAGGTAGAGATGGAGGGAGAGAGAGGGAGGAAGACAGAGAGAGAAACATCGATGTGAGAGAGACACATCGACTGGTTGCCACCCACATGACCCCAACCGGGGCCGGGGATGAGCCACAACCTATGTACGTGCCCTGGGACTGAACCTGGGACTCTCTGGTCCACGGGCCGACGCTCTAACTGCTGAACCAAACTGGCCAGGGCCACTGACTGTGCTTTATGTGTCATTAAGAATTCTGTTGCTGGCGTGGCTCAGCAGTTAGAGCATTGGCCCAGGCACCAAAGAGTCGAGGGTTTGATTCCTGGTCAAGGGCACGTACCTGGGTTGCAGGTCTAATCCCTGGCTTTGGTTGAGGCACATGCGGGAGGCAACCAATTGATGTGTCTCTCTCACATCAATGTTTCTCTCTCTCTTCCTCTCCTTCCCTCCCTTCTACTCTCTCTAAAAACTAATGGAAAAAATATCCTTGGGTGAGGATAAACAAACAAAAAGAATTCTTTTGCAGGGTAATCTTTATTAGCTGCAAGAGGTCCCAATATATGGATATTTCCCTTTTTTCTGTTATATATAACTCTAAAAATCATTCTTATAACTAAAATGTGGATGGATCTTTGATGTTTTCTTAGAATTCCCAGCAGTGGGATTATAGGGTCAAAGGGTCTGCATTAAAAAATATATATATTTAATTTAATTTTTTTTTATTGTGGTAAGAACAGATAACATGAAGTCTACCCTCTTATACAATTTTAAGTGCACATACAGTATTGTCATCTATATGCACCGTGCTGAACAGCAGATCTCTAGAACTTACTTATTTTGCAAAACTGCATTTACACCCATAGAACAGCACATTTCATATGCTCCTCCCTCCAGGCTTGTTTTTAAGATATTTGGTCTTTCTTGTCCTCCAAACTGTTGTGTACATTTTAGCAACAAATGGGAGTCCTAAGTGGATCATTTGTCCAGCTCTGGGGGCTTCACCAGGCTTGGGGTTAGGGATTCAGTGGCCTCTTTCTGTGAGATGACCAGAAAGCTTCATGGAGTCCAGCAGTGCAATCCTCTGGGCATGTAGCACCTGGCAGAATGTGCCTCCTTCCCTGGCTGCCTTCCCTTGTGGCACCTGGAGCGCACCTCGCCTGGGCCTGGTGATGGGGGACAGACACATATGAGGTCTTTAGGCCAAGATGCTGCTGGAAAAGCCCTAGGATGTCTCCGTGATGAGGGACGATGCTCTCGAAGGGTGCACACGCATGCATAGGAGCCTAAGCATACCACAGGCCTAGCTGGAGGCTGCAGGGGCCAAGTGACAGGCACTGAATTGGCAAAGGCCGTGTGGAATGGGAACACGTGTGAGAGGCAGAAGTGGGAAGAGCTTGAGCTGGTCACGAGAGGATAGAAATCTGAGGGCAGAGGCTGGAGGGAGGGGCCCGGGTGGCTGGGTATCAGCAGGTCTAAAGTCCCAGGTGTCACCCTTCAGCAGCTCCCCATGTCCACTCTCAGTGGGGCCTGGCCCGAGGCTGCAGCCTCTGCTTCCTGGCAGGGAAAGGTCATGGTTAGGCTGATGCCTGAGAGTTCTGAAGGCCAGTGTGGGGCACTTTGGGGAGGGGGAGGCTCTCTGAACAATAGATGCTCTTTCCCTTCCTCCTAGGATGAGGTGACTTTTTCCCTTCCAGAATTTTTTCTCTGAGGTTGCTTCCAAACGCCCATTTGCAAGCTGGTGCAGGTCCGCGATAGAATTTTCATTTGTCTGGGGCAAACTGAGGAGAAAAAAAGACTGTGAAATGAATTTTTAATGAGGCTAGGTTTATTTAATTTTAAGGACTGTTCTTTATTCTGAGGCAATGACCTTCCTTTTGGTGTTAAAATGTTCTTTCTTTTATGAAATGAAAATGAAAGTAAATGGCATTTTCTTTCTCTCTCCACTTGGCAATTTAAAAAGCTGGAATTCTCCGTGGGTACCTTTCCGTGCATGCCCCCGCCCCCACTTTCTGTTTGGGTGTAAGTTTACCTAGTCAATAAAAATCCCCCAATTTAGGATCTACTGGGTAAGTCCTCGCTTTAGTTCTCATCATATTGGCTTTTATCCCAAAACTCTCCATTCAACAAATCTCAAGAGCCCACTCTGTCCAGGCCCTGTGCCCGGAGCTGCAGTGGTGGGCCCGGCTGGTGGTGGGCTGGATTGTACTTGGTCAAGCTGCCAAGTTCCTGACCTTCCTGCAATAGGCTGAAATGCCTTCCAAAAGATGTCTATTTCCTCGGGAATCTGTGAACGAATCCTGTTTTGCAAACACTGTGATTAAGAGAAGGCTCTTGAGAGGACGTTGTTCATCCTGGATTATCCGCTGAGCCCTAAAAGCAATCCCACGTCTCCTTACAAGAGAGGTGGAGGGAGTTCTGGGACAGAGGCACCGCAGAGAAGACGGCAGTGTGAAGAGGGAGGTCATGATGGGAATGAGGTGGCCTCCAGCCCAGGAATGCCTGCAGCCACCAGAAGCTGGAAGAGGTACAGAGCAGATTCTCTCCTACGGCCTCTGGAGGGGGTCTGGTTCTGCCAACACCTTGACTTTGCACCTGTCTGGCCTCCAGAGTTGTGAAAGAATCCATTTTTGTTGTTTTCAGGCATGACGTTTGTGGTAAGTGGTTATTGCAGGAAAATAATATACCTCCCACCACGTCAATGCAAGTGGCTAAGCCCGGGTGAATCACTGGGGCCTGGTTGTCCTGAAAGGGTCAGGACCAACTATACTGCTTATTGTTACAGATCCTGTGTAATGAGGTGTAGCTGGTCCACCTTTGCCGGGAATCTCCTCAGTCTTTTTCACCAGAGCTTGGGCCAGTCCTGCATGGCCTCTCGCTCTGTTCCCTGTGAATCCTGCCCCTGCTCATGGCCAGAAGCGTCAGACTGTTATGCATGAAGCTTACTCTGAAACAAGTTGAATCTGCTGCAAGGTTTTATTGTTCAGGGTGGTGGGGAATTCACATTCAGTCATCCCTGGGGCTCTTCCTGATCCCCGAGCCTGGGGAAATGTCCCGAGGTCTAGTGCAGTTAGTGGGCAGCTGGAAACTTGTGTCCATGCAGTCACAGCTGACATCCTCCTTATCCAAGTCCATGTGACCTTGCAGGCAGGTGAGCCCTGGGGGTCACACATGGGAACAAGGCACAGCCTCTCCAGATGTGTCATAAAATGTCCCCCTTGATTTTCTAGCACTTCCAAGACCAGCAAGGGACAGGAGACACCCATGGACCACTGTCCTTGATCCACTCAAGCCCTGGAGGGCATGTTCTGTTTCTTCGTCCTCTGATGCTTTCTGCTTCTTAAACTTCCAGACTCACCTCTTACCTCCTGCTCTGTAATTACCCAGAGGAATCCCCTGTTATGGACTGAACCGTGTCCCCCCTAAAACTCATTGGTTGAAGCCTTAACCCCAATGGGACTGTATTTGGAGATGGGGCCTTTAAGGCAGTTAGTTAAAGTTAAAGGGGTGGTCATAAGGGCGGGGCCTAATTTGACTGGCATCTTATAAGAAGAGGAAGAGACACTAAGGTGTGTGGACACAGAGAAGAGGCCACATGAAAACACAGGGAGAAGGCGGGCCATCCGCAAGCCTGGAAGAGGCTTCACCAAAACCCAGCCCCGATGGCACTTTGACCTGGGACTTCCAGCCTCCAGAACTGTGAGAAAACAACTTTCTGATGTTTCAGCCACTCAGTCTGTGGTATTTTGTTATGACAGCCCTGGGAGACTAATATAGCACCTCAGTGAGGTCACGCTTTTTCAAAATAGAAGCCAAGAGAGGAGCCATTCTTCTGATGGCCTCCCTGCTCTTTTGTTTGTCCGGAAACACTCAAGGCCCAGGCAGAGGGGTGTGCTGTGAACCCTCTGCTGGTGACATCCAGGGGTGGGGAAGAATCTGTAGCCTGTCTGTATGGTACCAGGAGCAAAACAGCACTACACACTAGCTCTTTTCCTGCTCTCTTACACTGGATTTCTCTGCAAACTCACGAATATCCTGAGGCCGACTGCATGCTTTCCAGTGTGCTCCTTTAAGGATGAGGTGTGCTCAGAGCCTCCAACCCCCAGGTGGCGCTCTCCAAGACAAGACATGACTGGGCAGGAGAGGCATACCAGAGGATGATGGGAATTATGAAATATGAGACCTAGAAAGGAGTCTTGAGATTATATGATGAAGAGTATAGTCTGAAGCCTTGGCCAGGTGGCTAATTGGTTGGACCATTGTCCCATACACTAAAAGATTGTGGGTTCAATTCCGGTCAGGGCACATACCTAGGTTTCAGTTCAATCCCAGGGTACATCACAAAGGAGGCAGCCAATCAGTGTTTCTCTCCCATATTATTGTTTCTCTCTATCCCCCTCTTCCTCCCTCTAGAAATCGATAAAAACATATTCTTTGGTAAAGATTAAAAAAAAAAGATTAGAGTCTGAAGCTCTTGAATTTAAATTTGGGAAAACTGAGACCCAGAAACTTGCCAAGGTCATCTAGCTGTTAGTGGAAGAGTCAGGGCTAGAACCCTTGTCTCCTGATTCCCAGCCTGGTGTTTACTCCCACACGCCTGCTGCCTCTTGTGCTGATGAACTTGGGAGGCACCTTGCCTGAAAATGCTCCAGGGAGACCCAGGCAGTCACCTAGCTGTGACTGGACTCCTACTCAGGGGGAGTGTCTAATCGGACAGTCACTGGGCTGGGAGTGTACTCAGCGTCTTGCCCATTTTTTTTTATTTAAAGGAAGAAATATTTTGTATTTGATAAATCAAATCCATTTCTATTTTATCCAGCACATTTGCTGGTAAGATTGAAGGCCTCAGGGAAATTTGATCCCATGTTTCTGATTTGTCTTCATTTAAACTCATCTATTTTTGTTCTCTATGTCATTTCCCTGGCCCCAGCCCTCTGAGCTTTCTTCTATCTCTCTTCCCTCAGATACAAGGCATTGTGTTTGGACAGATGGAAGGTTCCCTACCCCAACTGTCATACCTTAAAAAAACAAAAACAAAAACAAAAACAAAAAACCACCTGAAATTTTTAAGTACCGTTCAAAGTGGAGAATGCATTTGGAGGACGGCAGAGAGTCAGAAGAATGTTGGGGACAAGAGCATAGAAATAATGTATGGCCCACAAAACCAGGCCTGGAAAGACCTAGAATGATTCAGCCTAAAAGCTGGTTATGAGATGATTTAAGAATCTTGGCAGAAGAGCAATTATTTCAAAGCCTGAGGACCAGTTCCTCCAAGAACAGAATAGGAGGGAAGAACCTGAAGATGCAGCACGAAGGAATTAGCTTAGACATATGGAAGGATTTCTTGATTGAGATGGTCTTTAACAGATTAGAGTGGATATAAAGGATTATTGAGAGGACCATGGGGTAGAGGAAAGATCAGAGGCTTTGAAGACAGAGGCTCTACATCTGGTCGTGCTACTCTTTGAGGTATGCAACCTTGGGTAGAGTACTGACCTTGAGAACCCATGTCTCCATCTGAAAAAGTGAAGATGATATACCTACCTTACGGCATTGTCAGAAGGATTGGATAATATATGCCGCATATTTGGTCCACATGAGGGACTCAAAGCTGGTGGTGCTTAATGTGACGATGATCCTGATGATTATGATGAGTGATCAATGAGCGTTGGTTACCATCCTCTTACCCTTACAGTCTCATTGGGGGTAAAGCTGTATGCTTATGAATTATCCAATAACCAAAAAAGGGACAATGGCTCCCTGGGGTGCTTGAAAGAGCTATACTCCTCAGGAATTCCTGGGCACAGAATCTACTTTTCTCCCTCCTGGGAGAAGATATGGCCTCCCTGATGCTAAGATTCTTTCAAGGACCAGGAAGGTCTAACATCTAGAAATATTCCCTCACATGGAATCATTACATGCACAGGCGGTTTGTGTAAATCCTTTCTCAATGGTGAAGTTTTTCAGGTTAGGGAAGATCCTAGCTTTGGTGGAGAAAGTCGTGGGTAGCTGATGGTCCCCCCACTAGGGTACTGGGGGGACATCTGAAAAATGCTGAATTAGTGTTTGCTCTGCACAACCATTTCCCTTTGGCTCAAGCTTCTGATTTAGTTTTGCAAGTATCCAGAAATTTTTGGTGGGTTTAAGTGTGTGATGTTCCCTTGTGCTAATACATAATCTACCTGAAGAATGCTGTCCCAATTAGCCAGAGAGGACAGTGTAAGGTAAGGGCCACAGTGAGTGATGAGCAGTACAGACTGAGTTAGAGAAGAGGGAGGTCAGGACAGCCCAAGTAATCACAGCAAGCTTCCTGAAGGAGTGGGGCTTGTCAAAACCATGCAGGAGTGATAGATAGTTCTTCACGAGTTCAAGGTGATCAGGGAGAGACCATTCAGATGGGGAGACAGCCCTGGCCGGTCTGGCTCAGTGGTTAGAGCATCAGCCTGCGGTCTACAGAGACCCGGGTTCGGTTCCCGCTAAGGGCATGTACTTCGGCTGCAGTTTGTCCTCGGCCCTGGTCAGGTCTGCGGGTGGCGGCCACTCGATGTGTCCCTTTCACGTCGATGTTTCTCTCTCTCTCTCTCTCTTCCTCTCTCTCCCTCCCACTCTATCTGAACAAAATATCGAAAAATGTCCTCGGGTGAGGATAAAAAACAAACAAACAAACAAACAAACAAACAAACAAACAAACAAACAGATGGGGAGACAGCCTGGACCAGGTTTGAGGCTAGGACTGAACCAATGCTCAGCAATGATCCTGTGTTTGCCTTACAGAGAGGAATAAGAAATGAGGCATGTCAGAGGTTGGAGGCAGCTTATTGAGTCTTTGAAAGTCATGCCAATGTGACGTTGTAACTTGGTTCCTTAGGCAATAAACAGCTAGAGGAGGTTTCTGATGATTGAACGACATGAAAAAGGAGGCATGACTATATATGGCAAACAAATCTACCAAACCCAAAGAAAAATATTGGAGAAAAATGTCAATTATAAAAATAATTTGCTCATAGTTTAACATTTTGAAAATGCAGAAAAGTATAAGAAAAAAATTAGTCTTAGTCCTGATACTCATATTTTAAAGAATCTATTCTAGTTATCTTATATTTTTGTTTACTTAGCTTTTACATGTACATATATAATTTTATATGTGAAGTGTATATATTTAACTTTACATATTTTTTAAATGTAAGTTTTTTGCATTATTACAAACTCTGCATAAACATAATATCTGTTCCATGATATTGTAAGATACATCAAACCATTCCCCAGTTGATAGTTTCTCTTTTGTTTAAAAATTGATACTTATAATAAACTACTACCCAAAATAGAAATAGTGCATCAAAGTGTATGAATGAATTAAGGAATTAAAGCTTTTTGGAAAATACTGCAAATTTGCTCTCCGAAAATGGTGCCATTTTAATGTCTGTTCGCAGTGTTTGATCCTGCTTGTCTAAGTACTCCTTGACTGCACTGTGCATTCCAAACAGACGAAAACTATTCGCTAAACTGAAAGATGTAAATATTTCAATTTTCATCTCTTTGATTACTTGTAAAGCTGAATATTTTTACATATGTTTGTGTGCCATTTAAAGTTCTTTTATGAACTGCTCACTGATATCTTTTGGCCAATTATTTCTATTGGAATTATCCTTTTTCTTATTGAGTAAGCTTTTTATATAGTAATTTTTAACAGCTATTTTTTCTGATAATAAGGTTTCTCTTTGAAAAAAATCAGACAATGAAGGTATATTTAAAAAAAAGTATATATCAGTCATAATCAAACCACCCAGAGATAAGCAGTATTGATGTAGTGAATATCCTTAGTTTTTCTTCTGTTCTTATATATGCATATAGAGATATATGTGTCAAAAATAAGAGAAGTGGACTACAGTTATCATACTATTTTGCTATTGCTTTGTTTCATGTAGTAGATTGTAGATAGCTTTTCTATGCTATAAATGTAATGTAGACCTACATTATCATCTTGTCTGTTGGGTAGTATTTCATTGTGCAGATATAGACCTTGTTTATTTAATCAATCCCCAGATTAACTGATTGAAAGTTAAGTTGAAAAGTTTCCATTTTCTTTTTTTCTATTTTAAACATATCTACAGTGATTATACTGTAGTGATAACTGAGAAGTGAAATTGCTGGGTCAAGGTGAGCATATTTATCGTTTTACTATGCATGGCCACTATGAGGTGTTAAAATCCCTCCCTTCTGGCCCTGGCCGGTTTGGTTCAGTGGTTAGAGTATCGGCCTGCGGTCTGGAGAGACCCGGGTTCAGTTCCCGCTAAGGGCATGTACCTTGGTTGCAGTTTGTCCCCGGCCCTGGTTGGTTGTGCGGGTGGCGACCACTCGATGTGTCCCTTTCACATCGATGTTTCTCTGTTCCTCTCTCTCCCTCCCACACTACCTGAACAAAAAATGGAAAAAGTCCTTGGGTGAGGATGATAAAAAAACAACAACAAAAAACCCTCCCTTCTGTCTACCATAGTGTGTTTCCTGCTATATCACCAATACTGACTCTTACTGTTCTTTTTTAAATTTTTTTTATTAGTATTGATATTTTGAGAGAGAGAGAAATATTAATGTGAGAGAGAAACATTGATCAGTTGCCTCCCACATGCACTCCAGGGAAAGAACCCACAACCTGGGCATATACTCTGACCAGGAATCGGACTGGCGACCTTTCAGTACATAGTACGATGCTCTACCAACTGAGCCACGCTGGCCAGGGCAAGTGCTACTGTTCTTTTACACCTTTGCCAATCTGATGGGTAAAAAATAAATTTCTTCTTTTTTTTTTCTTACCCGAGGACATTTTTCCATTCTTTGTTCAGATAGAGTGGGGGGGAGGGGGCGGGGAGGAAGAGAAAGAGATAGAGAGAGAAACATCGACATGAAAGGGACACGTCGAGTGGCTGCCACCCACATGACCAACCAGGACTGGGGACAAACTGCAACCGAAGTACATGCCCTTAGCAGGAACCGAATCTGGGTCTCTCTGGACTGCAGGCCGACGCTCTAACCGCTGAGCCAAACCGACCAGGGCAAATTTCTTATTTTTATTTACATTTTTTGGTTATTAAAGAAAGAGACTTTAAATGAACCAACTAGCTACTTTATATTTCTTTGACCATATGTGGTCCAATTTTCTTTTAGGATAGGTACACTGAGATATTTATTCTTGTTTATGAACTCCATATATTTTTCTTTCTTAAAATAGTCAATTCTATCAGTTTTTATCCCTATGAATCTCTTCTTTCCCCTGATTTTCTGATTAACTCTGAGGAGGTAGTTTAATGACCTTTTCGAAATCTGGGTAAAACATGGATCTGTTGAAAGACAGAAGAAGGCTGATAATTTGGAGATAGCAATCGAAATAGTTGTACTGTACATGGAGTATAACAGAAGATTAGTTTGAGTATTTCCTAATTTCTCGTTTTTAGTAAGTGGTATCTTTATTCTCCTGGACAATGGACATAGAGATCATCTTTTAATCTATATCTTCATTCCATATATTCAGTGTGTCATCATCTTTAGTTTCTTCCCTAGAAACAGGTCTTGTATTTGAACGTGGCTGTCCTTTCTTCCCCAGCATCATCTAGGTCTGGATTACAGCCACATTGGACCTGCGCGCACACGTGCGGTGTGTTTGCACGCACACAGCTCCAGGAGGGCAGATCTCTGTCACCTTGCTGTCGCTGTTTCTCAGCACCCACATCAAAAGTTCCTGCAGCTGAGTAGGTGCTCAACCGATAAAATAAAAATGAAGGGATGGATTGGAAGAAAAGTATGAGTGATTTAGCTCCATTGCCCACCCGTGATTGCCCTCTCAGGAAGAAAGGAGTCTGTCCTCTGTCCATGTGGCCGTCATTCTTTATTCATGGGTGCCTGAGACCCCTTGTGCATAGAGACAGGTTAAAACATGAATTGATGGTAGTATTAGCTGCGACTCTGTCAATAAAAAACAAAACAAAAACTGGCTTGAACTTGAATAAGTAAAAGCAGGAATTTGTTGTAAGGGTGTTTTTTTTTCTTTCTTTTTTTAAATGGATCACAGGCAGAGATTCAGCTGAACCCTGGAAAGGGCTACAGTGAAGACAATGAGACTTTTCAGTCTCCGGACTTTTTTTCCTTTCTGAATGTCTGCTTTTGTCTACTGTTTTCTTTTTATAACTCTGAAGACCAATTTTCTTTTCTCCTTGGACCATAGGGATGCCATGTTATAGCCCCATCATAGCCCCTGAATGTGTGTCTCCTCTACGCAAGGAACTAGCCTAGACTGAATTAGAATCTCTCAGTCCCATTTCCAAAAGAAAGGGGATCAACACTGTGACTTGGGGGAAGGGTCACGTATCCTCGGGGGCCTTGGTGGACACCATGAAAGCGTTTGTAGTTACGTTGGTAAGCCTGGCCTTGGGCTGGGTAAAACAGACTGTCTTTTTCAACCAACCTCTATTGAGCTCTCTCTCTTAGAATATTCTGTGTATCTGGACTCAATCCATTTTGATCAAGAATCTCACAAGAGCCCTGGCCGGTTTGGCTCAGCGGTTAGAGCGTTGGCCTGCGGTCCGGAGAGACCCGGGTTCGGTTCCCGCTAAGGGCATGTACCTCGGTTGCAGTTTGTCCCCGGCCCTGGTTGGTTGTGCGGGTGGCAACCACTCGATGTGTCCCTTTCACATCGATGTTTCTCTCTCTCTCTCCCTCCCACTCTGTCTGTACAAAAAATGGAAAAATGTCCTCGGGTGAGGATTAAAAAAAAAAAAAAAAGAATCTCACAAGAGTATCCATAAGAAGGAAAATGTTTGTAGAACTAATGGAACTTTAAGAAAATGGGACCATATGAAAAAACATGAAATGATGTTAGCACAGGAGCCTCAGAATTAGTGGTAACTTTTATTATGGGCACCTTTCTCCACTCTGTTTACTGAAACTGTTCTCCCTACAACAAGGGTTGCCAGATCTAACTGGTCTGTGTGTTCAGGTATGCCCCATGCTGTACTTAAGACATTCTTAGACTAAAAAAGTATTTCTTGTTTGTTTGAAATTATAATTTAACTGGATGTCCACTATTTTATTTGGCAAGTCTAACCCCATTAGTTATAATTGGAGAAAAAGCTTTGAGCAAATTCAAATATATTAATCATATTTTTTGAGGATCTAGTATTTTGGCAGCTCTCAAATTAATGTGTTTAGGGTATTACATTATAAAGCATTTATTGCCTTGGGTTCAGATTCCTGGAAGGCAGGGGTGAGGGCAATGTAAAAAAAGGTAGATCCATGGGGTAAATATTAGAACTGGAGCTAAACATTTCAGTGTTCCCCTTTCTACTCTAAAAGCTAAACAAAACAACTCTCAGAAACCCTTTTTGGTTGTGTTTAGAATTTAACATTAGAGAGTTATTCCTTTGGCTAAAAGTTTCCTGCATTCTGAATGTCTACTTGGAAAGAACAGCAACAAGTCTCATTGGGTATTTCACACCTTATCGGTATCTTCCTATGATTAAGTAGAAAAGTTTCAATTGTGCTCTCCTCCACCCCAACCCAGTTAACAGTAATTGCACTCTTGTCTATATCCCCATAGGTTCATTTGTTCATTCCACAAACCTTTATTGAGCACTTACTATTTATCGAGTCCCAGGCATTTTACCAGACACTGAGTAGAGCGTTATGCCCCAAACACCCCTGCCTTCACCTATCAGAGTTCTCAGCACTAAACATGTTGGGAGCTCTCTGCCTACCCATAGGTCAGGGACTCCTCAGAGAGGGGATTGTGTTTTACTCATCTCTGTAACACTGGCTTCTAACAGAGTATCACATAATTGATACCTTGTACTCGACGATTTCAAGAGGGAAAGGATGGGCCAAAGTTCCTTTATTCATGATTTGCTGATAGTCTGACCCTCTCCAGAGCAGTGGCAGAAAATAGTCTCAAATCTCAGCCTATAGCCCTCTGAATGTTCCAGGATGGTGTAGGATTTTCTTGCTTATAAGTAGACCAGTGCTGGACTCATCAGTGAGGGGAGAGGCATGAAAACAGAGTCTCCAGGGAAGAAAAGCCATAACATTTAATGCAAGGTGTGGACTACTGTTTTCTCCAGTCCTGCAGCTATCTCCGAAAGTGTCTAGGAACTCAGACGTTACTTAGAGTAGCATTTTTGCCAAGTTTTATATTTGACGTATTGTAGGAAAGGCAATTCACTTCTTCTGAGGGTGTTTATGGCTGCTCTGATTTCTAGGGAGAATTCTTTATGCTCATGACAGTTTGATTTCTTCCCTCTGTCTATTCCTTCCACCACCAAAACATATAAACTTCCAGAGCTAGAGGGAACTTTGGACATCAGAAAAGCTACCCCTTTTATTTAGCTGATCAGAGTAAACTGGTTTAGAGAGGTGAAGTAACATGCCTGTGGCCATATAGAAATTTAATCTTTGATTCCTAGTCTACTACTTCATTGTCTCCATAAATGGTTTTTAATTTTTATTTTTTGCAATAGTGTTTTGTTTCAAGTCCATCACATGACAGATCTATATATATCTCCACATGCACATACATGTGTACATGCACATGTGTGCACACACACATACAGATACGGGTGGACTGGCTCTAGTTAAAGTAGAAGTGATGGGCAGCTCTACCATTCTGGTTTTCCTTTTACCTTCTTTGGAACACCTCCAAAGAACCATGGGGTATGGGGACCCACTTGGATAGCCACTACGTAATACCATATTGTATTCTAACTATGACCCTGAAAGTATTTTTTTTTTTTTTATCCTCACCCGAGGATATTTTTCCATTTTTTGTACAGATAGAGTGGGAGGGAGAGAGAGGAAGGGAGAGAGAGAGAGAAACATCGACGTGAAGGGACACATGGAGTGGCTGCCACCCGCACGACCAACCAGGGCCGGGGACAAACTGCAACCGAAGTACGTGCCCTTAGCGGGAACCGAACCCGGGTCTCTCCGGACCGCAGGCTGACGCTCTAACCGCTGAGCCAAACTGGCCAGGGCTGAAAGTATTTTTTATAAGAAATCTAATAGATTTCTGGCTACAATTATCCTAAAATGTGAGAGTATGCTAGCCATGATCCATTTTGTCTAATGCAATTAAAAAGTCTGGTGCAGGGGAGAAATTGCAGATAGCCAGGAAGATGCTGAATACAGTTTGGGATCCAAGAGGGTGATGGGAAAAACTGTCATTCCCGCAGCCTTGCTGAAGGATGAAGATAACTTGATCAGTGTCTCCGCACCCACCCACCGCTTTTCAGCAGGAACACAATTCAGTTTGTGTTCTTACATTTAGATTCATGACAGAATCATCAAGTGCGTTTTAACATAACAAGATCTCCCCCCAAAGGTAAATACCAAATGCAACCACTTCTACCACTTGTTAGTGATACAAAAGGTAGAGGAAGACACAAGATGCTTACAATGGACACCCTTTAGAGCATCTTTTCCGTGAGCATGGGACACAGCACCACTTATTGGGTGATTGTATTTCTGGATAGAATCCCTTTTCGTTCCTAGGCTGAGGCCGACCTTTCATCTCTTCTTCACAATTCCTTAGATCCGGTCTAACCTAACAACGATGGTGGCTCCCCTTGCCTTCAGAATTCAACTTTTTAGTCTTTTAAAAAGAAAATTTGCTAGTAGATGACTATTGGTATACTAGAACCCGAGAGGGTAAGATGCTCTTTGAAAGACATTGTTTATGCCTTTCCAGGCTCTCGGTGCGTACTGCCAAGCTAACAGATGGCCCACCTCGCCTTCCCATCTTCCCTGGAGGTTGGTATCTGAAGGACTTTTCTGATTATCAAAGATACTTACATGTTTAAAGGAAATGTTCCTCTAGCTAAAACGCAAAGACCCCTGGGACATGTGCATAGCAAATCTCGTCAGTACTGATATGGAGAGCTATCAATTCTACTCAAGGCATTTTTGCATTTAGATTTTCTCTTTGTTCTTGAGGTTATTCTTAGATGATGTCAAGAATTTTTAGACCATCACTTCTAAAAACAAAAACAATCACCTAAATACCCACAACCCCAGTTCTAAGGCAAGAGCGGCTGTATACCATCAGAGGATTTTTTTTTGGCCCCTAAGATCTCTGCTGCACAGTGTCCTTGAGTCTTGTTGATTTAAGGGCAGTTTTCTTCTAATACGTGATACATATTTGTAGTTCTAACCTCATGACCAAACCAAACAAAAATATTTCTGCCAATGCCCCTTGAATTACAAGTGAGTTTTTAATTTTATTCTCTGAATGATCAAAAGAGAATATTTTATTGCAACCACAGAAACTCTGGTAGCGGCCAACACTACTCTGTTTAGCACTGTTAGAACTTATGTGCAATGACTAATTAAAGAGTCACATCCCGAGGGTCAGTTCACTCAATTGCAAGTGTATGGTAGTTTTGCTCCTTCTCCCTGCTACAACCCAGCAACCTCTGTTCATCTCCTTCGCTGGAGCTGGGAGGAAGCTCAGTTCTGCTCGACCCCCTGTGCACAGTTAGGCGCATTCAGGATTTTTGCATTCTGCTGGAGTGGATCACTAGTGTGAATAGCACCTCTGGATGTATGAACCAGCCGTGAGGACCATGTGCCCTCTGTCCAATTGTTCTGGCTGAGCAGCTACATTCTCTCAGAGTTGGGAAGTTGTCACTTGCCTGTGTGACCATTGAAATAGTCGGTACCACTCTGACCCTCCACAGATACCTAGGGTGGGGGACAGGGGGCAAAATATTTCTAGCTCTTTATATCGTGGTAGATAAAAGCCCACACCCCCGTCCAACCTGTCGTGACTGTTTCATTTTTCCTACACCCCTTTTCCCCATTCTCATCATGGACCTGGTAGCCGGGTGCAGGAAGCATTTCCTGAGTGTGCAGGAAAAGATTGAAGTAGCAGGCTTGAGAAAGCTATCCTTAGAGAGGCCCGCTGGCAAGGTTATCCTTGGCTGGTGTCTGGTAACTTAGATTTTGGGAGGTTCCCTTCACTCTCTAACTGATCCTCTCGTCGTGCATTAGTTATTGGTACGAATGACATGGCTTCTGCTGCATGCTTGCTCGCCTTCTGGGAGTCTGGCATTTCGGTATGTGCCAGACAGAGGGTTCCTACAGGAGCAGCCCCAGATAAAACCCTATAGGTGCTGATTCTCGTAGGGCAACACTTCACACGTCATCACACTTTGATACTGGAGGTGATTGTGAAGTGCCTGGTCTGAGGACCCCGCTACCTGACCTCCCCACCTCCCAGTCCTTATATCAACCAGCCTAGCCAGTAGACTTGGCATGAGAAAGCAGGGGAGGGGTCATGGGTAGCGCCTGAGTCCTGGAAATCAGAGCAGTTCCACCGGGTTTCTTTTGGTTTTGAGAAATCAGTTGAACAATGTGGGTGGTATTGCTGGGAGGTTAGGAGGAGTCATTCATTCATTTCAACTGTCGTCCCCTGAGGACCAGGACTGAAACAAAGAATTGGAGGGCCTTGTCTCAGACCAGTGCTGGGTTAGAGAGAAGGGCAATGTGAACCCTAATTTAGTCCCACTCTGAGCGACAAGAGATGAAAAAATAGACACCGAAAGTAGTTTAGCAACAATTAAAGTCTCTTTGTTAATGTGACCAGATGAGAAAACATATGAAACTGATAAAAAATGAATTCAGAATCCTAAGAAGAGAGAATACTATTAACAGCAATGTAGCAAGGGAGTAAGGATTAAGAGAAGCCTTTTTTTATTTTTTATTTTTTGCACTGTTGCTGATTTGGTAAGGGAGGTTTTTAAACAGATATCAAACTATCTCCGGCCTCAAAATGAATGAGTCAAAAATTTCATGAACCCAGGGTACATTATAACTACTCCCTGAGACCTTTGCTTTGTCAGGAATTCCACTACTAGACATCCTTGGCACCGCAAACACATTACCTCGTAAAGACTTTAAACAGTTGGCCCAAGAGAAAAAAGAGTTTAGCCAAGAGAACGTTTTATTATAGCAATGGCCCCTGAGGCTGCCTGGAATGACCAAGCCGAGGACCGAAAGGGACTTCAGGACCCATCATTCACCTTTCCAGGCTTGAGTTTGCAAAGCTGTCACCCCCACAGTGCTCCGTCCAACAGACGAAGGAGGTGAGCCACCAAGCTAAGCCTCGGATTTTCAATTTTCAGGGGTGTGAGCCAGAAGCCAGAAATATGACACGCCAACGTTCAAACTTCTGCTGGCCATAGCAAAGAAAACAGGAGAGATGATTAAAAATGGATTTTATTTAACCCAAATATATAAAAAAATATTGTCATTTCAGCGTGTAATCGAGTAAAAATTATTGTGCCATTTTACATCCTTTCTTTTTGTACTCAGGCTTTGAAGCCCTGTGTATCTTTTTATACTTAGAGCACATCTCAGTTCAGACTCGCCACGTTTCGGGTGCTCAGCAGCCACGTGGGGCTGGTGGTCACTGTGTTAGACAAGGCAGTTCCACAGCCTATGTGCTTCTTCCGAGTTGCTGTCGCTGCAAAGGCAATGCTGTTGCCACAATTCACGATGTAATCAGCCACGGTCCCGATTTGTATGGAAAATGGAGATGTGGCTTATAACACATGTCTCTGCTTTTTGCATGAATATAGAACTGTCTATTTAAATAGCTGAACGTAACCATCAATTGGTGTTGCTATGCTATTTTAATGCTGCTATAATACATAATTTAGAATGAGTTGTAGAAATGCAAATACCTTTCAACAAATTTTCAACGATTATCTGTTAGTACTCACTATGCACCAGCGTTTTTCTAGAAGCTAGGGATAGAGCAATGGACAAAACCAGGCATGGTCACTGTCTACATGGAGCCCACGTTCTTGGTGGTGGGGAGTAGGCAATAAGTAAACAAATAAACATATTGTGTGTCAGATGCTAAGTGCTATGGACAAAAATAGAGAAAAGGGCCATGGCCAGTTTGGCTCAGCAGTTAGAGCGTTGGCCCATGGACTGAAGAATCTTGGGTTCGATTCCAGTCAAGGGCACGTACTTTGGTTACACTTTGTCCCCTGCCCTGGTCGGGGTCGTGCGGGAGGCAACCAGTCGATGTGTCTCTCTCACATCAATATTTTTTTCTCTCTCTCTCCTCCTCACTTTCACTCTGTCTGAAGATAAATAGAAAAATATCCTTGGGTGAGGATTAAAAAAAAATAGAGAAAGGGGGATAGTGAGTTCTGGGGTGAGACTTTACCTGTAAATTCTAACATTATCCAATAGTGATCTAAAGTTTTTCCTCTTTTTCCTTTGAGAACTATATAGAGAGACACCTTTATCATCTCCACTTTTCATCTCTTTACTTCAGTGACCAACTACTCCTCCCTCACAAATCTAAAGCGCATAGAATTACAGATAACATGTTTTATTCTTTCTGGTGAAGACATTAACATGTCCAGGAAGAATTATCCAACTGACTTTTGAAATTCAAGGAAAAATGCTTTGAAGTTTCTTCATTTCAGTTCTAGTCTCTGCCATTGGTAAAAATGGGAAATAAAAATGGATGGTGAGGGCACTGGTTTGCACAAAGCCACATGACATTCTATATCTAAATCATAAACATTATTTACTTACTATTTTTTTAAGCTAACTTTGATCCTATTGCTACTTATATAATATTGATTTCATTGATAGAGGTTTTGACGATTGATACACAACTAAAGTTATCTAAACCTTTAAAAGGACATTTATTGACATCCTGGCCAGGTTGTTCAGTTGGTTGGAGCATAGTCCTGCACACCAAAAAAGTTGTGTGTTCAATTACTGATCAGGGCACATTCCTGGGTTGTGGGTTCGATCCCTGGTTGGGGCATAGATGGGAAGCAAATGATTGATGTTTCTCTCTCTCCCTCCCTCTCTCTCTAAAAAAATATCAATAGAAACATATCCTGGGGTGAGGATTAAAAAAATAAAAGGGTGTTTATTTACTCTCATAACTGTAAAGTCTAGGGTACATGGCTTCAGGCATAGCTGGATTTACGTGCTTAAATAAAATCACTGGGGTTAATGCCTCTCTATTCCTCAGCCTGTTTCATCCAGGCAGGGAGTTTCCATGTGGTGGTGAATATGGTTTATCGCTTGCCAGTTTAGCAACCCATGTGAAAATGCATTTTCCCCAATGGATTCAGCAAGGATTTCACGTAGCTCTCAGTGGCCCTGCTTGGGTTACGTGCCTAGCCATGAGGGATTCAATATTATGACTGGCCAATCTTGGGTTACATGTTCACCTTTGGAACTGTGGTGGAATTTGTCCCGTAATTAACATATGATCTGAAAATGGAAGAGAGATACTCTTATCAGAAGAAAAGTAGAATGGTTGCTGAAAAAGCACTCACATACAAAAAGGTGTCCACTTTATGGACTATCTACACTACCATGATTTGGAGAAAGATCTGTGCTCCAAGTCAAAAGACCTGGGTCTGGGTTCTCTGAATTCTATAAATTGCCCTTTTAAATGTCAATGAGCTCACTTGAGAAACGGGGCTAATATTTCTTACTCCCCTTAATTTAAATAATTGTTGGGAGATTAAATTTTGGTCAAGGATGTGTAAGAGATATGTAGATCTTAAGGTACAGCACAAACATTTTATAATCCACAACCACTGATTCCTTTCTAAACCAACTGCAATTTAAGGGACTAGATAAGAAAGTGCTTTCTGTTCAAACACATTGAGTTGTGGAAAATATAGCTATAGAGGAACTAATTTTTAAAGACATTAAAAATAGAATTTATGTCCTAGCCGGTGTGCTCAGTGGTTAGAGCATTGGCCTGTGGTCCAGAGAGACCCAGGTTCGGTTCCCGGTAAGGACATATACCTCGGTTGCAGTTTGTCCCCGGCCCTGGTTGGGTCATGTGGGTGGCAGCCACTCGATGTGTCCCTTTCACATCGATTTTTCTCTCTCTCTCTCTCTCTCTCTCTCTCTCTCTCTCTCTCTCTCTCTCTCTCTTCCTCTCTCTGCCTCCTGCTCTAGCTGATCAAAAAATGGAAAAATGTCCTCGGGTGAGGATAAAAAAAAAAAAAGAATTTACTAGGGTTTTAAACTAGGGATATAAAGTAGCTCATATACAGTAAGAAATAAGAGAAAATGGAAGACTTTTCAGAATTTTCTTTCAACTTGTCCTTCTTAATTTTCTTTTTCATTTAGGAGCAGTTATTCGCTTGTCCTCCCTGTTAGCTTCAGGGTTGCTTAATTTCTGCCTTGGGAGGAAGTGTATCCGTATATGTACTGTTACAGGAGCAAGATTCTCTTAGTATCCAGTGCACTTGGCAGTACCCTAATCCTTTTCATTAGTCTGGGTCTTCCAAGAAGCAGAAGCCAAGATGGGATTAAACATTCAAGGACCTCTTCAGTGAAAACAACTAGGAGAGAAAACAGGGAGGGAGGCTGGAGAGTCTGCGAGAAGGATCTGACTGCAACATGAACCTGACTCCTTGTGAGGAGAGGGAAGGAAGGCTTGGTGCCAGTATTACAGATGATGGATGATGTGCACTCAAAGCTCAGTGATGCTACCAGGAGTCATGTTTGTTTATTTTTAAAAATCTTAACCTGAGGATATTTTTTCCATTGATTTTTTTTTTTTTTTTTTTTTTTTTTAGATAGAGTGGAAAGGAAGGAGAGAGAGGAAGAGAGAAGCATCAAAGTGAGAAAAACACATCAATTGATTGCCTTCCACACATGCCCTGACTGGGGCAGGGAATTGAACCTGCAACCCAGCTATATGTCCTTGACCAGAAATCAAACCTGTGAACACTCAGTCCAGGGGCTGACACTATAACTGCTGAGCTGAACCAGCCAGGGCAGGAGATCTAGTTTTACATAAGACAGAAAAGGTCCCTGCCTTCATGAAGCTTACATTGTAGTGGTCTGATGATCAACTGTCCATTGGGCTTTCCTGGGTTTTACGTTTGTCCATCATAGACATAATGATTTACTCTTTCACCTCTGTGTAGTCTTTACCCATATTTTCTCTGGCTTGATTGCTAAGCTCAATCTTATTTCATTTTTTAAACTCAATTTTAGATATTCTGTTCTTAGGGATCAAGAGCAAAACTAGAGAAATCACAAGGTTGGATAGTCCCAAAGTCCCATCCATCTGTAAGCCCTACCTGGAAAGTCTTTCTTAGCAAGATTATGCCACCAAATTGGAAAGACCTGAAATGTTTTTCCATAGCAGAAAAAGCCCTCATTGATTATGCCTTTTCTTTTCTCCCAGATTTTGTGTCCCGCACTCAGCATGCTGTAGCCACACTGGCTTTGTTTCTGTTCTTTGAACACGCTGAGCTCATTCTTCCCCAGGGTGTTTTATCTGCTTGGAATTCCTTTAGTTTGATTGGCAGATTCTTGTCTCCAGACCTCATTACACATATTATCTTCTCAGAGTGGCCTTTTCTGGTCACCCTATCTAAAGTAGCTGCGTTTTCTTAGTCACGTTGCCTTATTCTAATTCTCTGCATAGTCTTTATCAGGATTGAGCACATATTTTTCATTTCTTTATTTAGTGTCTTTATCCACAACTAGAATATAAATGCCAAGAAGGCAGAACTATTATCTATCTTGTTGACTCCTGCATTTCTAATCTAAAGACAAGAACAATCCCATTACAGAAGGACTGATGTTATAATTCCTTATTGAGAGAGTGAAGGAAAATGGGTGGATGAGAGTTTAACATCTTCAGGACCATGGAAAGCTCCCGCAGGATTTTTGGCTTCCCTAAAGTCCATGCAAAGGACCCACTTTCCTTTCTTTTTACAGGTTTCTCTCTCTTTCCCCCCTCATTGTTGACAGTATTACAGATGTCCCCATTCCCCCCCTCTTTACCCCCCTCCACCCAGTCTCTTCCCCGTCCCAGGCCTTCACCACAGTATTGTCTGTATCCATGGGCTATGCATATATATTCTTTGATTAATCTCTTCCTGTCCTCCCCAGCTCTCTCCCCTCTGAGATCTGTCAGTCTATCCCATGTATATTCTGTTCATTAATATAAGTGAGATCATGTGATACTTGTCTTTTTCTGACTGACTTATTTTACTTAGTATAATAATCTCCAGGTCCATCCTTGCTGTTGCAAAGGGTAAGAGAACCTTCTTTTTTACAGCCATGTAGTATTCCAATTTGTGATGGTTGTTAGATGGCAGAGACCATCCAAGAAATTGAGACCTCTAGGTGTCCTGATTGAGTGAGATGGCTCACACGTAGCAGCTGCAAGACTTTTTTTCTTGTGTGGGTCTCTGTTGTCACTTATTGTTGAACCACACTGAGATTTCCAGTATCAGTTTGGTATGGTCTCTGGGGAAAACTATCTTAATCTAACTTTTTCTTTTCTATGTCTTGTGCAGGGTGCCTTTCTTTCCCTTAGGCAGCTACCAGTTATTGAGTACTTCCCATGTGCCAGGAATTGTGCTTGTTCTTGAGAACTCAGAATTGAATAAATAGAGCCATTTCCTTGCAGGAAAGCATTCTATAAAAGAAAAAAAAAGAAAGGGGTATGGGGAGGGAGAGAATGCAATGCTTGAGTAATGACTTTTCAATAGAGAAACACTAGATTTGTGTTTTAAAGAACTGACAGGAATTTATGAAGCAGGACATACCGAAAGTTTATTCTAGATAGAAAGGTATAACAAGAGGCAGGAAAATGTTTGGTGAATTCAGCAACAGGATGGCTAGGATACATGTGGCGAGAAGCAGAATGAAACAAAGCTGAAGCGATAGGAAAAGGCCTGATTATAAAAGGTCTGAATGTTGTCAAATTATTTTGGATTTTTTTCTGAAATAGTGAGTAGGGTTAGAAAGGGTTTTGATCACGAGAGAGACAATTCTGTATGGTGCTTTAGCAATGTCACTGTGTTGTAATGGTTGAAGGAGATGATGCACTAAAAAAGGCTTTTAAAAACAAAACTACCGTTCTATGGTAAGGGGTAGTTGTAATCATTCTCATTGTTGCAAATAAAATCCCTGATAGGGGCTGTTCAGTGGAAATGTCTATATGGATCAATTCAATAAAAAAAACAACTTTTGAAAAAAAGCACAAATTATGTAAGTTTATAATAGGAAAAAATACAGACGAGCAATAAGGAAAATAGATTGTCCCTTAACCCATTATTCAGAGATAACTGTAGCTAGAATTGTGTGTTTGTGTGTGTGTGTGTGTACGTGTCAAGGGGGTCTATTTTCCCACATATGTTTTATACATATGATTTTTTACTTTATATTATGAACATAATTCTATAGCATATCAATAATTGTATATCTACCTTTTTATTTTAATGGCCACCTATAATTCTATTGAATTGATGTCCCCAATGTCTTTAACCAATTTCCTCTTGTAAGATCACGTTCACATTTGGTAAGAGAAATCCAGTGGAAAATAGGAAAAGGTCCTTGGGCTATAAACTTTGGGCAAAGGGAAATTTTTGAAGATTTGCAAGGAGAGAATTAACATGACTGGGTACCAGCTTGACAAAAAATTTCAAACTCTGGGAAGCTTTTCAAATAGCTTGTAGCCTGTTAGGCTTGAGATAGGGCCAGAGGGTGACCCTTGGGGTTTTCTCTGGATTCAGGGAACTCAAATGGCCTAGTTGTTCTTATCTGGCTGCTGCCATGGCAGGAACTTGGCACCTGAGGCTGAGTGGCTCTGACTCTGGCAGAGATGACTGGAGGCCAGGAATGCCCTGGTTTCCTCTCCCCCGGCTGTGAGGAGTCTTTCCACCAGAAGCGGCCAAACTTGCTGGATCGGTTCCCCTCTCGGTAAAATATTGTTAAGTATGCAACTCAAATATATGCACATTTATCTTAAAATTGCATTCAAGTGCTACTGTACTACATATTTAGTACATTATAAAACACTCAGCAAATTAAAAATTTTAAAAGCACGAGAATGGGAATAAAACATTTAAAAATAAAAGAAAAATCTTTTTTTTTTTTTTGCTCATAGTTAAATACTGTTATTCATATTGCATGTAAAATGTTAAGTATTATTAATATTTTAGAGAGATCAGTATGATTGAACTATCTGCTTCACTTTCTTTTAAAAAAATCCTGGTTTAAGACTTTGATATTTGTGAATTCATGTCCAAGTTCAGTTTATCCCGACACTTGATTTTTACTATCCAAATCAAGCAGATACTGCACAGAGATATGTTGATCCAGCTAGAATAGAGTATAATTGGATGCAATTTGTAAATTATGACATTCATTTAAAAGTTCTATCCACTTTATATAAATGTTTTGGTTGAAATTTAGCTAGCAAATTTCTATCATTTTATATGTCAGTTAGTTTTTTTGTTTTTGTTTTTAAACTGGGTTAAAACCACTGAAGTTCTTCAGTGGGAAGATTTTAGATAGGTTATAAATGAGGGAAATAAATGAGCTTAAAAAGTAGAGGGTTTTTTCAGTACACAATTTAGGCATGATACAATGGCAAACCCTTCCAACATTCTTCTGAAAATGTTCTTTTAATAGCAAGATCTTTTTTTCCCTAAGAAAATTTAGAAGATTTAAATGTTTATTTAAAAAAAAAAAAAAGAGTAGCTTTATTTTAATTCCAACAACGCTTCAGTATTTACCCTTAAAATAATCAGCTAATCTCAGTGGGACATAAAAGATTATCATGATTATTTCCTACTGCATTACAGAGCAGTGTCAATATTTTACTATTTAGCAACCTTATTTCATATATAGATGAACAAATTTAGTGATGTCCTGGAGCATATAAATGTTAATACACTGTAATATTATAAAAACAAGCAAACAAGAGGGGGCCCCTTTTGTCTCTTCTGAGCTGTGTAACTTCATTCTTCTTCCATCATGTACTTCAGATAATACCCTGCCTCCTGACCTCAGACCCAGAGACCAGTGTCAGTGTGCACATTGTATAGTCATAAAGGTTCATTTATTTCTCAACATCAACATAAAAATTAATAGGAGAAGAGATGCTGATTCACTTTCTTCCTGTACTCCAATTCTGCATACCCCTTGAGGTTCACAAATACTATGAAGTTTCCTTCTTTTTTCCTGGGACACTGTTTCCCAAATTTAAAATGAGGGAAATGAATGAGATTATGTATTCAAGACTTTTCCACTCTGACATTTTAAGGTTCTTTCGGTTTCTCAACATAACAAGAGTCAACTAGCAGAAACGTGTGTTGGGACTCTGGATGGACGAGTTTTGATGAGGGAGGTGACTTTAAGAGAAGTAACATTGAGAGTAGGTGTCCCGTAATGGGAAGTCCCAGGGGACAAGGGTGTGGAAGAAGCAGTAGAGATGTGGTGGTGAGGAAAGAATGATCCCGGAGACACTGCTCTTGCATCTGACCTTGGACAGGCTATTTTTTAACTCTCTGGACCTCAGTGACCTCATGGTAAAATGGAGTGGGGGAGGGGAGTAGGTTATCTTACAGATCTCTATCAGCTGAAAGGGACCCCAAGTGTTGGGGTCCATGGAGGAATAGAGAATACGACAGGGCAGGCCAGGTGACGCCTAAGCTCTTCCTTCCAGTGTTGGAAAAGGTGACCTTGGTCAAGGCCTCTGAGGGACCCTTTCATAGTGGCGGAATTACAAAGCAACCCACAGGGCAGCCTCTGGGCTCAGAAGGCCCTGGCTCTGCCACTTACTACCTGTGTGACTCTGGGAAAGTTTTTTGAGTCTGCCTCTCATTTTTCATCATTTGTAAAATAGTATTACCAATAGGCTTTCCATCTTGGGTTGCTGAGAGAATTCAAATGAAATAAAATGATATAAAACAGGGAGTTGAACACAATCCCTAGGATATGGTACGTGTTCAACAAACAGCTATCATTGTTCTCTTAGTTCTTACACTTTTCTCTCTCACCTGGAGGGAACAGCGGACTTTTTGGTCCTACTAAGCAAAACAACAACAATAAACTGAATTTGCAGAAATAGAAATCTTTCTTCCCCCTGGGTCTGTTCTGAAGTCCCATGAATGATGAACTCTTCCACTTTTTCATGCTAGTCCCTAAATATTTCTTTTTCCTTCATTCCTGCAAATGCCACCTCTTTGCACTGAACACATCTCAACGCCAAATACAACAAAGTCTTTTCTTTTTCTTTTTTTTTTTTTAAAGAACAGATTGAAGTTTGGTTGAAGCAGAAATAGTACTCTGTTAGAGCTTAGAATTTGCAAGTGTAAGTCTCTTCTACAGCCAGGTGTGTGAGCCCGAGAAGATAAGGGTGTTAAGAGGAGCATTTCTATGTTGGAAATATCCTCAGATTAATTTGAAGGCACTTGTCAATGGCATACTGTTCTGCCACTCTTGGGCACGTTATTATTGCTCAGCCCGCCAACTTGATGTCTGAAAATCACTCTTGATTAAAAAAAAAGGGGGACAAGGAATTAAATATTGCCACTTCCTAATCGCTCCCAAATAACTCAGCATATGAAATACTTTGGGCTGCCTTCTTGGAAGATAAAAGGTTTTCTGAGAAAGAGGGCAAGAGCAGAGGACTTGAAGCCAGGAGGTTGCTTCTGCAGTGAGTGCAGCCGAGTGGCCACCGCCAGACTGCTGAGGTGGAGTAGGAGCCTGAGGTCCCCAGCCCAGGGGAGCTGGCATTTTCAGAAAATTAACCAAAATGCTCTCTGAAAAGATGCTCTCAGAATAGCTGTTCATGAATAACTTTTGATTGACCTATTTGATTTTCTGTGTTTCCAGCTGGCATGGTGCTGTGCCCAAGGGGCGTGTGAGGTTGCAGAATAAGCATAACATGCTCCGTAGTACCGGGTGGTCTTGGTACCTCCTCCTCCTCCTTTAAAGATGAAAATTAACAAGGATATAATTTGGAAGCTGTTTTGCAAACGTGGAGGTAAGGAACACAGGCCTGTGGTTAGACAAAACTGTGCCAGATCCTGGCTCTGGCTTGAGCAGGTGACCGAGCCTCTCAATGTGTGGAAGGAGGGGGGTAATCATACCTACTTCATAGGTGGTAATAGAGACGGAATGACATTAAGTTTAGCTTTAGCACAATGCCTGGTACATGTAAGTGCTCAGTAAGTGGTGACTTACTGAGTAGCTCTTGGCAAGAGCAGAGTTAATTTGGTTGCAAGCAACAGTCATCAACTCAGTTTAGCTCAGATAAAGGAAGGTTTATTGGAAAAAATAACAGGCAATCTCAAGGCAACCGAAGGTAAGAGATACGATCCAGCTGGTTTTGCAGGGACTGACCCGGAAGTCTAGAACCAGTGACTCCTTCATTATGTTTTTCTCTACATCTTTATTCCATTCGTCTCCTGGGGGTCTGTGTCAGTTAATTCACCTCTGCCATTTGGGATACTTTGTTGGAAAAATTAGAGAAAGTTTGATTACATGTACTCCTGATCTTGTGGATACAAAAAAAGAGAAATGACTAACTGTCAGAGCAGAAAAGCCTCATACAGAGTCTAGCTCATGAGTGGCCACAACATAGCACAGGTCAGACATCACCAATCAGTCTCAACAGGGTTTATGCTGAGCTCAGAGTTGGCCTCATAATCCTTCTTAGCATTTCATTTCCAGACAGCCACTAGTAAGTGAATGGAGGAAGCTCATGTACTAAAACTGATCTGCTATTCTTTATCCAACCACTTTGCTATAGATGAAGAACAGAGGTTCGGAGAGGGAATGTGATTAGCACAAGGTCACATTGCTGAGCTAGATGAGAACCACACATTTTTTGGCGGAGGGGATAAAACTATCCCAGAAGAGAAAACCAGAATGCAATGACGAGCTAAGCCAGTGGGAGCTAGAACACTCCAGGGGGGATTTACAGCAAAGATTGGAACTACCAGGACCTGAGAGGGCTGGGACAGAGAGAGAGAGAAGAGCAGCATTTATAACGATGTACAGGTTTCCAAAGTTGGGGAGAGGACTGGGAGACCTGGTCTTTGAGGCAAGATTCTTCCATAAGCTGCTCTCCTGTTCTGGTGGCTGCCATAGAAATAATTATCATCGGCTCTGCTTGGAGGCAAGAAGTACAGTCTAATGCAGCAGTCTATCAGTGGCCATCCTGATGACAGCTGGTTTGCTTTCTACGTCATTGATTAGACTGGTGATGTTGACATTGCACAGGAGCCCGATTGGTACACTTTAAAAAATGTTTAAAAATTTATTACTTTTTTTTTTTTTTTTTGCTACGAGTAGATATAATACCAAGTTCCTTCTTGGTGGACCACTTTAGATAGAGGCACATATACCTCTCTTCTGTCTTTAACTGGGACAAAGGCTGTAGGTTTTGTTTACTTGTGACCTCCGTTTTACAAAGGCTGCATATTTGGAAACCCCTCGCTATTGCAGGTCTTCGTGTGGAGCCGGTGAACTGGGGTTTTCAGAGACACTGTCTGCTCTGGGTTGGACCGTTGAGTGAGAAGATTTCTGAGAGATCCTTTGGAGTAAAACCGAGTTGAATTTCAAGTTCAGCTTCACCACTTAATAATTGTGCCGCCTTGAGCACTTGACTTAACGGCTCTGTGCCTCAGTTTCCCCCTCTGTACGATGGGGGCAGCATAAGCACAGAGCTGCTTGAGGGTTCAGCGGAACAATATATGGAATACTCGGCAAAGTGCTTTCATGAGTGATTGCTATTAGATTGTAGCGGTTAGACTGATAGCTAGTTTGATAACTGGAATGTTCTCTGGGCTCTCTAGGAGGCAAAGCTTTCCTATAACAAAATCCTTCAGTCTCATGTAAGGATTTCTGGGAAGGGGAAACTCTGGGTATCTTTTATTTTTTGCCATGGTCTTCTTTATTCCCAAAAGGTAGATGTGCCATTTGGGCAGCCGAGGAATGAAGAATTCTGAAAACGGGATGTCAGAGCTGGAAGGACACTTCAAGCTGAGATAGCTCTAGTTCAGCTAGTTACTTCCACAGATAGAAACATCCAAGCCCAGAAACACTAAGTGACGTGCTCAAAGTCACGCAGCCAGTTTGTTACAGAGAAAACAAAGTTTTGCAGGTGAGAAGTCAAGGGCTGCCTTGAAAATATAATGTCTTTTTTTTTTTTTTAAATCTGCCTATTAGTTAGTCCAGGACCTGGTGGGAGGAGAGGAAAGATAAGACAGACTGCATTCACATTCAGACTCTGCCAGACTCTGCCAATTAATGGCTACACAATCTTGCAGCTAACTCTGAGCTCAGTTCTCTCACTGGAAAACAAGGAATAATTCATCATTATTCATTGTTATATCCTAGCTTTATAAGGCTGTTGATAAATTAAATGAGGTATTACATGTGAGAGGGCTTGAGACAGGACCGGATACATAGTAAGCACTCAATAAACATCAGTGACGATGATGATGATCATCATACTGCTCATGACATTGGTAGCATCAGATCAGCCTTACATCTTAGTGAGTCAAAAGGGAACCAGGCGGTGATCCTTGAGGAGTTGCCTTTATCAGCACCTCTCTTATTTTCCTCTTTGGTGTGGTGTTCATGGGGCTGTAGCCTGGGCAGAAAATACTGTGCGCATCTTTTGTGTAGCATGCGACTTCCTCCACAGCTGGGGCAGAGGAAAGAAGGCTGGGACCAGGCTGGGGTGGCATACATCTAACTTCTTGTAAAACTTCAGCCAGGCAGGCTGTGGTGGGTGGAGTGCTGGTAGCATGGGATGGGCTGGTAGAGGGAGAGGGTACTGGCTTAAGAAAGTGTTAAAAATCCAGGTTCTAATCTACCTGACTTTCACTTGGGCTGGTGTTTCTCCTCTTTGAATTTCTGTTCCCTACAGAAAGGATGAGTAAAGGATGCTCATGTAATTCATCTGTGAACTGCTGACTGCTCCATGCTGGGCACTGAACTAGGCGTGGAGATGTGATGGACACCCTGGTTCTACTTTGGTGTCTGGCAGAACAGTCTCTTTCCTGCTCACCACGTGGGGACGTTGTGAGGATCAGATGCTCACAGAAGTAGAAAGGATTAGCCATTTAAATTATAATGATAAATTTATTGCAAATTCAAAGTATATTCTAAAAGGAACAACAATAATAAAAAAGATTATCCTGGCATATATTAGACACCTAACAAATACTTATTAGAGAGATAAAAACATGTGAACGGACCAGTGCTGAATGTGTGAAAAGCACTTAAGAGCAACTCTAGTTATGGTTGTTTTCCCGACATATCAGGATGGCGCCCCCTTGGGGAGAGGAGCAGTGACGCAGGAAAGAGGTTACAGATGTTATTACAGGATGTGACAAGATGCCCGAGATAAATTTCACCTCCTTCACCTGCTTGTTCAGGGCCATGTCATTCCCAGTGAAGTACATATTATTTTCCAATTTCACAACCCATTATTCTTCTCTTTTTCTTTTCTTTTCCGGCTTTTCATTCTTTTGTGCTCAGTAAAACCCTTCTGGCACTTGTCTCATGGGAACATTGGCTGTTAGTCAAATCCTTCATCCCTTCAGGGAAACAAAAGCAAATCAATACATGATATTAAACAGCTTGGAAGACCCTTGTGATTTAACACTTCCCATAAATGTCAGCCAGCCCTGCCGCTGTGGATGGTCTCAATTTTCACATCTGTCATTTCCTCTCGCTTCTCTCAGCTGCCCCCTGATGTATCCCTTGGAATGGTTTGGAGAGGCAAGGAAACAATAACTTGGGAAAAATGCTAAGAGGTGAGTGGTCCCCATTGCTGAAGACAACCAGAGAGAGTCCCTATGACCATCCTGTGTGGGACAAGATGTCATTCAGGATTCTTTCAATTGTAAGTGATAGCGAACTCATCTCAAGTACAGGCATACCTGGAAAATCTTGTGGGTTTGGTTCCAGACCACTGCAATAAGGCCAGTATCACAATCAGAGTTGTAATCTTTTAGCTGCTGCTGGTGGTGGTGGTGGTGGGGACTTGCTTTCAATCTGTAAAACGCAACCTCTGTGAAGCGCAATGAAGCAAAACGCAGTAAAACGAGGTATGCCTGTAACCAGCAAAGAAAATGTAACGGTTCAGGAAACTTAAGTGCAGGACTAGGGATGGCTTAAAACTTGGGTCCAAATGATATGATTGGGGAACAATTTATTTCTCTCCATCTCTTGGCTCCACGTTTTGCTGCTTGAGCTGGCAGTCTGTCTCCAAGATGGGCGTGGAAACGCAAGTCCCACCTTCTTGTCAGCTTTACGCCCAGCAGGGAAGAGCATCTACTTCACATCAGCATCCCCAGCAAAAGGCAGCTTCCCTCGCTGTGCTTGGAACACACAGCCATCGGAACCAATTACTGTGTCAAGGGGGAATAGCATGGTCTGATCGGGTTGTGGTATGAATTCTGTGCTCCACACATGAAGTTAGGGTTAGAACCTTTTCCAAAGCCTAAAAACAGTAGAGAATGTGGTTGCAGAGGGGAAATAAGGGTATACGTCCACGAAGAATGGGGAGCTGATGGGGGACATCACATGTCACAGTGGCAATCAGGTAATGCTGTATGACACAGGGTTATAAACCACTACTGGTGATATTTGACACTGATAAAGCTAAGACACTGGGCATTAAGTGGAGGCCCAGAGAGGAGAAAGCCTGTCCAAGCTCACCCAGCCTGTGACTGGCAGAGCTAGAGAGAGAATGCAATCCCCTGGGCGTTTCTCTTCTCTTCCTCATGTTTCCCAACCTGCTTTGGAAGACTGTTCTCAGAGTCCTGCTGCAAAGGGATGGCTGCTTGCTTTGCAGAGTGGGAGGTTAATGGCAACACTGGGCCCACGGCAATTGTGTGACAAGCACTGGGATCAGTCACAGCCTTTTGGCACCTGCCGCTTGAAAGCCAGGGGAGGTGGTGAACGGAAGACAGTGGGGAGAGAAGTGACATTATTTCGAGGAACAAAGCACAGGGAACTATTTTGTTTCTTTTTATTTGTTTATTCCCTCTGTCTGTCCTGCTCAGGGACAGCCTTATGGAGTGTAGAAAGAGAGAGTATGGGGGAAAAAATGAGCACCAGCTGTTAGTCCAGAGAGCCGAGTTCTCCTCCTTAATCTGCTCTGTGACTTTAGGCAATGCCAGCCCCTTCTCTGGGCCTTTGTTTCCCTGTTTGGTAAAATGAGGCAGTTGGATAATAAAGATCATTTATGATTGAATATTCTCTTGTTCCATTTCGGGGGCTTACCTATGTGAACAGAGTATTGCCCATTGATGCCTTGTCACTATTGTATCCCACAGAACCTAGGGCCCAGGGCCCACAGAGCACATCTGCAGGGGAACAACCCTTCCTTGGAGGTGTGCCAGCCTCTGAGTCCCTAGCACTTGGTAGGTGCTCAGTAAATATTTTTAGAACGACTAAACTTGGTCTAGCAGGACCCAAAGAGAATCATTCCATTGTTTTAAAAGTTACTTCTTTAGGTCTTGAAAGTCCTTTACATTTGGGCCTTCTTTGAAAATGCAAACCATCTCAGGAGTGTTTGCATTTTAAGTTCAACATAAATGCCATCTTTTTTTTTTTTAAAGGGACAGGAGTGAAGAGAAGGGCCAGCACTTCCTGGTGACTATGTACAGATTACGAAGTTGGCCACTTCTATTTTTTTTAAGATTTCAAAATTAATTTTTAGAGAAAGAGGTAGGGACAGGGAGAGAGAGAGAAACATTGATGTGAGAGCAAAACATCCATCTGCTGCCTTCTGCATGCCCCCTACCGGGGATCGAGCCCTCAACTGTCAGGTGCACCGGATAACACCCAACCAACTGAGCCACACTGGCCAGGGTGTAAATACCATCTTTTGATTGATAGAAAGCCTGGGATTCAGATTAGGGCCTTGAAGGTGGGTGCAGGAAAGAAATAGCTAAGCAGAGGATTCTTAACGCCAAAAAGCCCTATAAAGCGTAGAAGTTGGGTCTGCAAACAATGAAAAAAATGACAAAATCTTACAAGCATCCACATGGAATTGACAATATATTGAACACCCATGTATTTACAGCCAAGTTTGGAAACTAAAATGCTACAACTAAAATATGACTCTTATATGCTCTTTCCCCATTTCCTTCCATTCTCAGAGGTAATCATGACCATGACAGAGTGTTTAATACTCCCGTGATGCTTTATATTCCCTACATATATATATATACATACATAAGTAATATATAAAAAGTTTGCATATTGTACAACTTTATAGAAATGGAATTATACTATATGTATCATTCAGCAATTTACTTTTTCCCTTCAATATTATTTTGACGTCCATCCATATTGAAATGTGTAGTTTTAGTTATTCGTTTCATCTTTTTATTTTTATTTTTTATAGTTTACTGTATTTTAATAGCAAACTTACAGGAACAGCGCAGAAGACAGACAACATTAAAAACACGTCCTCGCATGTAGGACAACTCCGAAAAGTATAGTGAATGGATGGAATCTACTGTATGATAAAAATGCTACAAACACCATTTAGTGTCCATCAATAAGAAATTTACTTGTTTTTAAAAAAATCCAAATGCTAGCATTGTCCAGAAAAATTTAGCAGGTTTATTTATACTGTTATAAAGTTGAACAGCTGAAACCTGTTCATCGAAACACTTTGACTGGCGTTTATGCTTTATGTCCAGCATTTATATTTAAAAAATTCACACACAAATGAAAATGGAAAAACTTCCAAAATCTGATTTCTGCCCCTTATTTTCAACTTACAATCATGTACTTAGGTACCTTTTGACCCCATGGAAAACAAATATCCAACGTTCAGAACTACCAATGACGAGAAGATACTTTTTTTTTTAAAGAATGAAATGTTTCCCGTCATAGTGGATTCTTAAGCACGTTCTCTACATACAGGGCGTGTTAGCTGAATGTCTTTTGGCATAATTGTTACACATTTGGTATGGGTAGCACACAGGTTGGTATCTTCAAAAAGGCCAACCCGATCGGCCTCGCTGGCCTCCGGCAGAGCACCAATAGCTGCACTCTGGAAGGCAGATCTGTTTTGAAGTCCTGAGCGATTTCTCACACCAGCCAGTGGAAAGGAAGTTTGCCAGTCAGAAGTTCAGTGGACTCCTGATAACGTCTAATATCACAAAGTGCCACGGTACCAGCCTGTGACCATGAGGTTTCTTCACCCCGACAGTAGAGGGCGCACTCTTGCGAGCCGCTTTGGTAGCCAGTTGTTTCCTGCGTGCTTGACCCCCGGTGGTGTGTGGGCAGTCTGCTTTGTAGCCATGTATAGAGGCCTCTTTACTTACCCCCTTCTCCTTCGGCTGAAGCTCAGCCGAGGAGGCGTAGGCATTAGAGAGCGATGGCAGTGGTGAACACAATTCTAGTTATTCCTTTTAAATGCTGAATAGTAATCCCTTGAATGACAATAATATACAGTCTACTTTCCCATTCATCTGTTGATAGGTTACTTCTGTATTTTTGCTATAATCAATACGTGATAAACTTCCATGTAAGTACCTCCGTGTGACATGTGCATGAGTTTTTGGGGGGCATATGCCTAGGGGAGGGATTGTTGGGACATGGTGTAGCCTCATCTTCAACATTATCAAATGTTGGGACAAGTCTCCAAAGAGTTGGTACCAATTTTCCCACCCCTCCCCCCAAGCAGTGTGTGGGAGCTCATTCCCAAGTGATGTTGCCCAGTTCCCTGCAACACCTAATGTCACTTACTCATGCCACGGCCTGTATTCTTATTCAAACACCAACAGTCCCCATGACATGGACCATCTAAGACGAAGGGAGGTGAAAGGAACAATCTTTGGGGACATTTAATTTGAATTAGACACAAATAAAGATTTTTTTTTTTTTTTTAGAGCCAGCATTATGCAGACTCTGAAATCGAATGAATCTGAATCCTGCCACTGTCATTTACTAGTTGCATGGCTTTGCACAACATACTTTGACCCTCTTGCCTCAGTTTTCTCCTCTGTCAAGTGAGTATGGTGATTGTTCTTACTTCATGGGTTTTTTGAAGGATTTGATGAGCTCATACTTGTAACACTTAGCATAGCATGTATCCTGGTATGTAGTAGTGGTCAATACATACGAGCTAGTATCATGATTACAGTCCACATTGTCCAGTCATTACCACTTTTTTCATCTTTGAGGGTACCCTTTCCAAACTGGAAGCTCACATTGAGAAATATATATATTTTTAATGCTGAACAAATGGTATGAATTAAGCAGCATTTAATTCTTTATTTCCCTTTTAGTATCAACGCCATATGTGACTGCTAATCAGCTTCTGACTAGCAGAAGGGAACAGTGTTGATACACTGGGTTGCATAATTCCAGCCAAAAACAAGGGAACTCAGATTTCAGTCAGCCAGAGTGGCTTCATCACATGCAAGTCTGCAAATTCCATCAGATTTTTAGAACTATTTTCTTTAAGCAGTGACTCTCCATGGTGACCGCTAGGTTGAGACCCTGATCTAGCCCTGCCTCTGTGTTTCATAGATGGGTAAAGAGAGGTACAAAGAAGAGCAAGCAATTTCTAATTGTTCATGGAGACACAATCGCTTACTTAGTGACCAAATGTTGCCTTAGTTCACACATATGACTCACTGGAAGAGGGGTATCTGGTTATCTATTGCTGCATAACTCACCTCCTCAAAGTTCAGTGGCTTAAAACAATGATTTATCATCTCTCCTGTTTCTGTGGGTTCAATGGACTCAGCCGGGTAGCTCTCTCATGGGTTTGCTCATGCCCAGGTGGTGGTGGGGGCTGCAGGCATCTGAAGTCTCAAGTGGACTGGGCATTCAGGATGGCTCTCCTCCACGGTCGGCAGTTGAGGCTGGGTGTCAACCAGCGTGCCTGCACATGATCTCTCTGTGTCTTGGATGTCTCGCAGCATGGTGGCTGGGTTCTGAGAGGGAGCATCTCAAGAGTGTTTCAAGGTGAAGGAAGCAGAAGCTGCCAGGCCTGGTAAGGGCTGAGGCCCCTTCACTCCCATGGCGTTCTACTGGTCCTGCAGTCACAGGCTCACTCAGGTCCCAGGAGATCAAGTAGATCCCACTTTATGATGAGGGGGTGGCAAAGTCACATTGCAGAATGAGAGATGCTGCAGTTATCTTTGGAAAGGGATGACAATTTCTGTCATGGTATTTTTTTTTCTTTCTCCCAGGGATATGCAAACATCTGTGGTCATCTGCTGAGGAAAGTAAATGAAACCGTGGCCTTTTCTCCCCGGCTCTGCCAGTTCTGGGGGCAGATGACAAAGGCAACTTAATCCCAGTTGAAAGAATCAAAAGGGTGAAAAACTTCCTGGTCCCCGGTAAGGCAGGAATATTAAATATTTTTTAAAAATACCTTACTGGAGCAACCATGTATATACTAATAAGAATGGAATAAAAAAAAACAAAAAACAAAAAACTTGTTTCGGGGAAATGTTCATAATAAAACATCCTGTCCTTGAATTATTAAAAACAATGTTGAGTAAAGAATTGCTTAATTTAGTAAATAATTTTAAAGCAAACCATTATTTTCTTTGAACTTGAATTTGCTGAAAGTACTCCAAGAATTTTATTACCAACATGACTGCACAATGTAATTGTGTAATTAGTAATGCATCTGACACTGTTGGAGAGATTTCGTTATACTTATGGCAAGAACAAAACGTAGTATTTTATCATTTTTAAGACTGCATAAGGGACACTACCCTGCTTTGCTGGTTGGTTTTTTTCCCTCTTTAGTGATGTTGTATGGCTGAAGTCTCAGAGCAAGAACCAACATTTATTGATATTGGCTTGGTGGGCACAACATGTGGTTTGAAGTTGGAGTCACCTAGGTTTTGAATCCTGATGCTGCCTCTTGCTACCTATGTTTTTCTTAAACAAGTTACATAACCCAAATCTCAAAATCCTTATCTATAAAATGGCAATAAGAATATGTATTTCATAAGGTTGCTTTGACTCCTAAGTGGGATAATGTACGCAGAAGGCCTGGGGAGGAGCAGCAGGTCACGGTCCTCGGTCTTCCCTTCTGATTCTGAGTGAGTGCTAGGATGCTCCTTTTAAGATCCATTTTAGGTGTGTTTGCTGGATGCCGGCCAGGGTTGGTGAGGGAGCTAGATTGTCAACTTTTCACATAGATGCACCAAGGAAAATGTCTGTTCAAGGAATCTACAACCTACATACTTAGAATGGCTTGAATGAACAGTCATCAGCTACGTCTTAAATTGATGCACTTTTTTTGTATTGTTTGGTTGGGAGGGACAAATGTTTAGGGAGAGGAGATAGGAAAACATTGCTGTACTCCGAGGGGTTAGGGACCTCAGCATAACTGATGAGGCTCTGTTTTGTCAGAATCTTGGATTATAGTCCCAGTGTGGCAGGGAGGATTCTAAAATGACCCTTCAGTGACTCTCACTCTTGTATGATGTCCTTCCTGTGAGTGTGGGAGAAACCTGTGTCTAGGATGGGTTATCATTCACAGGACAATGTTATATGGCAAAAAGGATTTTGTAGTTGCATGTAAAGTAACTCATCAGTTGACTTTGAATTAATTGAAAGGATGGGCCTTATCTAATCATAGGAGCGCTTTAAATCTGGATCTAGAGGTAAGAGATGAAAGAATTAAGAGGCTCAAAGGATGAGGAAGATTAAACATGAGGAAAATTTCCCATTGCTGGCCTCAGAGTTAAAGAGGGGCACATGGCAAGGACAGAAGACTACCTCTATGAGCTGAGAGTAACCCTCGGACAATAAAGAAATGGGACCTTGGTTCTACAGCCTCAAGAAATTGAATTCTCTTTTTCATAAATTTATTTTTCAATTACAATTTACATTCAATATTATTTTCAGGTGTATAGCATAGTGGCTAGATAATTATATACTTTACAAAGTGTCTCCCTAATATTTCTAGTACCTACCTGCCAGTATACATAGTTATTACAATATTATATTCCTATGCTATACTTTACATCCTCCTGAGTATTTTGTAATTGCCCATTTGCATTTCTTAATTTAAAAAATATGTTTCTTTACTGATTTTAGAGAGAGGAAGAAAGAGGGAGAGAGAGATAGAAACATGGATGAGAGAGAACATCGATTGGCCACCTCTTGCATGCCCCCCCCCCCCCAGGGGAGGATTTGGCCCACAAACTGGGCATGTGTCCTGACTGGGAATGAAACCGGTGACTTCTTGGTGCATGGGTCAATGCTCAACCACTGAGTCACACGGGCCGGGCTGTATTTCTTAATTTCCTCACCCTTTTTGCCCAGTCCCTTTAAGTAACTGAAGTCTGCCTCCAGTCCCATGAGCTTGAAAGAGGACCCCGGGCTATAAAAAGGACTACAGCCCATCCTGCACCTTTGTCTCAGTCTGATGAGACCATGAGCAGAGCTCAGCCTTATGTCTAGACTTGTAACCTACAGACGCTGTGAGGTAATATGTCTGTATTGTTTTAAGCCGTTGTTTTTGGTAACTTGTTGTGCAGCAGTATAAAACTAACATGCCCAGTATTGTGAGATCTGAAGCCGAAGTATTTCCTTTCTGTAGTTGTGAGTTTCCTGGCTGTTAAGTAAGAGGATTTTCTAGTTTAGAACCCTGGTAATCATGGTCATTGTGCATCAAAATTGCTTCGATTATTAGAGGCAGCTTAAATTGCAGATTCCAGTCCTTTCTTCTGATTCTTTTTTGTTTGTTTGTTTTTTTTTTTTTTTTTACTTTTGAATAAAAGATTTATCATTTTCTTCTCAGGAGAAACAGGAAGTTAGGGAACACAATGCATTTTACAGCCCATGTTAATTTGTGGTTGGTGCCACCCTAACTGCACGGCTGTCAATGTATTAGCGGTTTAACCAGACCCTGAAGGAAACAAAGACTTAATTGTTTCACTTCTATTGACTCCCAAACTTTGTTTTAAATTTTTGCATGGGCATCTCTTCGGGTTTCAGACTTGTTCCATTGGACTTACCATTTGTTTCCTACTTTTCCTTTGAAATATTTTCTGCCTGTTCTGCTCCCTCTACAAATGTTTGGATCAATTCCTACATCTTTACGCTGCCCTCCCTGGACTACGTATATAGCCCCTTTAGTTTTGGGCACCAGGAACCTAAGTAATGTCCTGCCCCACAGGGGTCCACAGACCTTCATCCTTCATGAATTTTATCCTCAGGAAGTAGTAGTACAGTGGGTTCTGCAACAGTAACAGTTAGTCATGACGTAGGAGGAGTCACTTTTCCTTGGATTGGTAACTTTTTGGTTGTTGCTTCTCCTACCTTTGGGAGGAAAGTTTCAGAAGTCCCCTGAAGGGGTTGGGGGTCTGGTGGCTGGGTGAGGGAGTGGAGGGGTTGAGCAAAAGAGAAAAACAAAGCTCAGGGATGTGGACAACATGTGGTGATTGCCGGGGGTTTAGGGTAGGGTTAGGGTTAGGGGGCTGGGAGGAGGTAGAGGGTAAAGGAGGGATCACTGGTGATGGACGGAGACTGACTTGGGGTGGTGAACACAACAGATGATGTGTTGTGAATTGTGCACCTGAAACCTGTATACTTTTGTTAACCAGTGTCACCCCAACACATTCATTAAAAAGAAAAAAAAGTCCCCTTAAGAATTTTCAGAGGAGGGGAGAAAATCTTACATGACTTTCTCTAGGTTCCTTTGAATTTGAACATAATCACTTAAAATCACAGACCTGGTTACGGAGTGCTATGACGGCTGCTGGTTGAGCCGAGGAAAGCTTGTTGGAACCAGGTCATTTGAAAGCTTCAGCCTCAGAACGAGGCCTGCAGTCTGTGGACTCCAGGTGACCATAGGCAGGAACGAGATGACAGAATGTCATGGGGGAGAATGCTCTGCATACCCATCTCTAAGGACAGGGCCTCTAGCTAGGGCTATTTATTGTTCTTGATCATAAACCACTTATTTAAATCATATCTACCTTTAAGGACCTAAAAGCACTTTATGTAGTTTTTAATTAATCTTAAGATCTGGTTAAGGTGACCTGTCTCCCATATCCAGTTGTGGAAATAAGCCCATAGATGTAAGTTGGTGGCGTTTAGGGGCCCCACTTCCATTTCACTGGGTGCGACTGCTGAAATGTTGAGGACCTTAGCTGATACTTCGGGCCAGGGGCTGTGCGGGCTCAGGGAGCCCAGTGCTCTGGGAGACGGTGGGTGGCTTTGCTGGGGAGGGATCTGGGAGTAAGGTTAGGGGCTGCACTCTTAGGTTTCCCCAGGCGATCGTGATGTTCGTGGGCGGGAAATCGGTCTTCACCCTGAAACAGCGATTTTTACTGCCTCTCCTGGCACTGACTGGTAAAAGTGACAGAACTCCTTTTCTGTTACAGTAATGAAACAGGGCCCTCTCGCAGACACCAGAGAGGTGCTATTGGACAGCCCCCCGAGTCAGGGGTGAGGGCTGTCCCTAACTTCCATCCTTGTCTTGTCGTATAAACGAATTTATACAAGAAAACTCCAGATGACTGTGTTGTGAAAAAATCCAATTTATTAAAGCAATTAAAGCAAGCAGATTTTGTTAAAGAGGCAGGCAAATCTATACGTCTGGCTTAGGAAGCACAGATGGGCTCTCAGCTAATCTGAAGAGTAAGTTGGGTGGGTGTCTGAGACGTTATAGACCCCCCCCCCCCGTCTATAGGTTTCAAAATTCTTCTGCTGATGGTACAGATTCCAAGGTCCCTTCACTTTGTTGTGGCCTTCCCAGAATTCCTGAGAAGCACCTGGCGATTTTGCCTCGTCAAGCCTCGAGACTCCTGGCTTTTCTGCTTAGGAAGTCAAAAATAAAACTGCCCCCCCTTTCTTTCCCCTTCCCTAAACTGGCTGATTTCTTTGTTTAGGGGGTGAGAAAGACTCCCCTCTTCTCTCCTACTTTCTCTCATGAGGGAGGCTTTTAACCATTTGCTCTTAAGTGTCCTTGGCTGGGGAAGATTATGGCTTGTTACTTGCAGGCCAGCCGCGAACTGCCCACACTGCTTGGCCTTGTTTTAACGTTCCTGTCTCAGTTTCCCTCTCCCTCCTGTCCTGGAGTTTTCCTAGCGTCTCATCTCTCTGTAACAGCGAGTCATAGCCACGTGGGTGCAGGGCTTGCTGGGTGTAAGGCACTGTGTCAATGCTTTGCTTACCCCCTCTCACTTGAGCCTGGTGATTACCTGTAAGGCAGCCCAGTTATAGCCAATAATCGCTGCAGCTGGAGGACGCGAGGCCAAGGTTACACAGTACCGAAGAGGGAGAACTGGCACTTGAATCCTGGACTCGCATTCCCAGTGGGGATCTTAACCACCAAGCCTGTTGTCTGCCATGAAACAGAGCGTCTACTCTTCATTTCTGTGTCTGCAGGACCTCGCACCCTGCCTGGCATGTGGTAGATGGACAGGAAACAGGTTTACATGATTACATTTCTTCTCCAATCCCCAGCCCCCAACCCAGGGCAGGGCGGTTTTTGTGACCATGGGGAGGGCCTTTTCCATGGCAGGGTGCCCCGCCGCCTTGTGGTGCTTTTTGCCTCATTCTCTTTCTATTCAGAGGCTGGAACTGCTAAGTCTCACCCCTCAACAGGGCTCTGCTTTGGTGTAGCCAGTTTGGTTGCTGGGTCTCAGCGGAATGAGACACACACTATTCAGGTGAGGAGTGGTAGACACTCAGGGCTGGGGCCCAAGGCCACACCTGAGTAAATGCGATGTGGATTCGCTGCCTGATTCGCCACAGCTGCACCTTCACATGGGCCGGGCTAATAGCAGTTCCTCCCACACCCCAGGACCCTGCACCCTGGCTGTAGCTGACTCCTCCAGGGCAAGGGGCTGAGAGTGGAAACTTGGGGTGAAAAGACTGGTCTGGTGGTCCCTGCAGCCGGTTCCCACCGCGGCAACACTCTGGTAAGAAGGCGCCCATCCCCCCGTCCCCTGCTGCCCGGGCCCCTGGAGCTGAACTGCCGCTCATTTTATTCCAGTATCTTTCCACTCGCTTCCCTTTGTAAGACACCAAAGTCAGATTCTGTTGCTGGTAATCCAAAGAGACTCTGCTAGTGGAGGGGCATCCACGGTCAGAGCTGGAAGATGCTAGAAATGTCTTCTGCTTTCCTGGGTGGTCTGGCTGAGTGCGGCAGGGCTCTCTGCCCCGTAACCAGTCATCCTTTGGGCCCTTCAGATTGGCCCATTTCTCTAGACTCACTCATGCCGTTCTCCACCATCTGTGATACAACCCCCTTGCCCTAGCTTTTCAAAACAGACTCGACTTGGGAAATGCCAGATAAGTCCCTGTCTCCTCCATGTGAAAGGATTTAAAAAGTTGCCCATAAATATTTAAAGTATCTTTCCTCTTTTGTTTTTTATTGATTCTAGACAGAGGAAGAAAGAGGTAGAAGGAGAGGGAGAGAGAGAGAGAGAGAAATAGCAATGAGAGAGAAACATCGATTGGGTGCCTTCTGTTTGAGCACTGACTGGGGATTGAACCCGCAAACTGGGTATGTACCCTGACCAGGAATTAAACCCGCAGCCCTTCGGTGCATAGGACAATTCTCTGACCCAGTGAGTCACACCGGCCAGGGCTAAAGTATCTTCCCTCTCCTCCACCCCTTAATATTTTCTCCACCTTTAACTTTCACTGGTTATAACTCAGGGTGAGGTTGAATTGTTACAAATTCCAACTTTGTGGCACTTAATAATAGCTAACACTTCTAAGACTTAGAGACCAGGGTTACTAATATGTGTTAAGTGCATTATGAAGTTTGGCTTGTTTAATTTAGTCCTTTAAAAAAGTTCATTGAGCTGTAGTTATTATTACTCTCTCTTATACAAATGAAGACATTGAGGGTTCAAAAGGTTTTCTAAACGACCCAGGGAATATTTCAGACTTGTCTGTGTCCAAATAGTGACCGTAGGATCAAACTGCTAAGCATGTTTATTTTTCTTCTTCACCACAATCTCTGAGTCAAATCCACCCCAGAGAAGTCCATAGCTTGCCCAGGATCACACAGAAGAACCAAGACTCAGATGTGGCTCTTCTAACTTCAAAAGCTGGGTCTAGTCTGCAACGTGACCCTTGCTGTGTCCCCCAAACTGCACGAATGATTCAGGGGGGTGGATGCTGAAAGGCAGCAGCTGGCAGAAGGAAACCATCCAAGGGGAGAGCCTAAATAGTGGAGAGCAGAAAGCAAACATTAAAAACCCATGGATAAAAGAAAAAGAGAGAAAAGAAAGAAAGCCATTTGGAAGTGCTTATTGAGTTGATGCAGTGGGTAATTTAATAAGCCGTCTGTTGTGATCCAGCTCCCTTCCCTGCGCTCAGCCGGGTGCCAGATGGGAGCTCCTTCACGGTGTAAGGAATGCTCTCTCCCTCTGTCTGGGATCTTATGGTGTGATGTGGTGAGCTCAGCTGCTGAGCTGCTTTCGCTGGGAGGCAGAGTTTGTGAGAGTGTGTGTTCATGTGAGTGTTGCAGGGGCAAGGGACAGAGCCTGAGATGGGTGTTCAGAATCTCTTTGCTCTGGTAACAACCTGTTTGCTGCTCCTTCCTGGGACCTGAGTGCCAGGGTAACCTTCCTGTCTTCTACTTGATCACGTCTAACCCAGCCTGCCCCCTCAGGACGCGGCTCCCTGCGGTGCCAATAAATTCATCGGACAAATGAATTCTTCCTTCGCCAATATGGTCCCTACTCAGTTAAGGACATCCATTCATTTAATAAATAATTAGGAAGGACCTTTCTGTGTCAGGCCCTGCTCTGAGAACATCCATGCTCTCATGGAAGCTGTGTGTTAGTGGAGAAGGTTGCTAGGAAGCGAAGATGCCACCGACTCTGCTCTCTTGCTGATGCACAGTGGTTTTTCTCGTGTCGATGATTTTCGGATCATTGTGTGGCTTTGGTTAATGACAGAGCTCTATAGTGGTGGACTTGACTAGTTTCCCCCACATTGTCCTTGTTTTAGAGGAGAGTGGGTTCACTGAGCGCGTCACCCTGCCGTTCTGGCCTTTCTTGACTCTTAATCTAACAAGGCTTCAGGGTAGGCACTATCATTATCCCCTCTGGGCAGACGAGGAAACTGAGGCTCAGAAAGCTCCAGTGACTCCCGAAAGCCACACAGGTAGTAAGTGGCGAAGCCAGCATTTCAGCTCAGCTAACCCCTTAGAACTCTTCGTCTTGCTGTTCCCTTTGACTGAGGTGTCCTCCTTGGGGAAGTTCTTCGCCTTTTTTAAGTCTGGTCTCTCCTGCTCAGTGACGCCTGCCTTGGCCACCCTCCCTCTGCTGCCCGAGGTCTCAGTTTCCCCTTAGGCTGCTCTGTGGCTTTTCCCACCACAATATCATTTTGAAATACATCCTATATTTATTATGTTTGTCCTCTCTCTCCTCCTGCTGGACGGTCAGTTCCACGGAGACAATAATCCTTGTCTGTTGATTTTTCTCTGCCGGATCCCTAAAGTTATAATAGACTTCCCAGCATATGTGAAGTAGAAATAAATGTTTGTTGGATAGAACTCTAGTAGCTCTGAACCCTAAGTTGGTAGCAGGGTTTGGATTTGCACTCTCACGGGTATTACTCTGAAGCCCAGGTTCTTAATACTGATTCCCGCGGCTTCCCTGAAGAATTAAGTCCCACCCCTGCCCTGGCACCATCCGATTGCCTTACCCCAGGTGATATGGGGTTTATTCCTCCCTCTCTGCCTCCCCATATCTGTTCCCCCACCCCCAACCCCAGGAGCTCTCAGTGATGCTGTTCTCATGATGCGGGCATATTACAACTGGGGCCGGGGGCGGACGGTCTTCTGGGGGCATTTCCTGTGGGCAGCTGATGGTAGCATCCTCCCTGCCAGCAGCAGAGAAAGTGTGCGTGCGTGTGTGTGTGTGTGTGTGCGTGCGTGTGTGTGTGTAGAGAGAGAGAGCAGCTGTATGTGCAAAGTCTCTGAGGTGGTTCAGGGTATTTCAGGAACTTCCGTGGGAGGTGGGGGAAAGGGTGCTGCACCCATGGGCTCCAGGGCCAGGAGCGTGCTGGACTGAACCGTCTATCCGTGAGCGTGAGCACAGCTGCCCCGCTCGGTGTCCCTTGCCTTCTTGGTCCTTCCCCCTCCGTAGCTCTTTTCAGAGACTAAATAAGCCGCAGATAACAGATGCAGAGGTCAGACTGCAAGTCATTCGAGCACTCCATTCCACTCACAGAAGAAGATTGAGGCCTGCAGAGGTCGAACGAGTTGCTCAAAATCACATCGGAAGTTGGTGTCAGGTTTTCTGACTTCAGATCAGAGTTCTTTCCTCCACTGGAAATTTTATTTTTCATTTCTTTCTCTTATTCTTTAAAAAACATACTTTCTAGACAGCGGGACCTAGATTAAACCCTTTCCCCCCACTGTATCCGTTGGCCTTCTGTGAATGAGGCCGGTGTTGCAGTTATCCCTACTTTGCAGATAAGAAGCGGAACATCAGAGAGGGGGTGGCCCCTTCGTCAAGGTCACGTAGCGAGTGGCAACCCAGGTCTGTTAATCTCCCAGTCCTGCAAAGGCCTCTAGTTTTTCTCTTCCCTTCACTGGCCGATAGACCAGGTAGACAGGTGGAGGCGACCAAGATCTGGGGAGGGGCAGGGAGGTAAAGCTAGGCTGACCTTGGGATGCTCTACTCATCCTTCCCCGGCCTCAGGGAACATGGACCACCTGTCATGTGGAGACCAGGCAGACCTCACCTGCAGCAGCCGGGACCCAGGATCTGGGCGAATCAACTTCCTCCAGTGCGCGTCTCTGCCAGGGTTCTGGGCCTCGGAACCCACTGGGGTTGGCTGCCCTGCTCCCTACTGACTCACGGTTGCCGATTTCCCATTCTCCATCCTGTACGAGTCGCTCGGTCCTCCTTGTGCACCGACTCGCTATTCTTCACAAAGACCGCGCTGCCTTGTCAGTAACCACTTCCAATACTGGTTGCCTCACCTGATGCTCTTTTCTAAAAATCCTCACCCGAAGATGTGTTTATTGATTTGAGAGAGACAGAAAAACATACATCTATGTGAGAGAGAATCATACATCAGTTGCCTCCTACCTGCGCCTCTACCAGGGATTGAAACTGCAACCTAGATATGTGTCCTGACCAGGAATTTAACCCATGACTTTTTGGTGTACGAGATGATGCTCCAACCAACTGAGCCACCCACCTGAGAGTTTTCAAAGTGCTTTTCTCATGAAACATTTTATGTGCTCTTCTGTGGATTTAGATTACTGTTATCCTCATTTTTTTTTTTGAGAAAAAGTGAACACTGATGTCAAAAATACATTAAAATACCCATGGCCATAAATCTAGCAAGCAGTGGAATTGGGGCTCAAGCCATGGTCCTTATCCTCCCCCCAGATTTGCCTGTTTGGTATAGGAGCTGCCATTTTGTGACTATTTGTTCCTCAAACAAGACTCTGTATTTGTCACTGAGGAGAAGGAGGCTCCGAGGCGAGGGGTCTTGGGGTCTCGGGGTCTCTGAGCGGGCAGGCAAGAGAACTGGGAGGCAAACTGAGATGTGTGTGATCCAAGCTGTTATGAATTAAATTCCAAAATTCCTGTGTTGAAGTCCTAGCCCACGGTCCCTCAGAATGTGACCTTATTTGAGAACAGGGTCATTGCAGAGGTAATGGATTAAATTAAAATGAAGTCACACTGACCTATCATCCAATATGACTGATATTCTTATAAAATGGGATCTGGACACAGACATGCACACGGGGAGAGCTCCATGTGAAGATAACGGCAGAGGTTGGGGTGATGCTTCTCCAAGAGGTTGGGGTGATGCTTCTCCAAGCCACCCGAAGCTAGGAGAGAGGATGGAATAGCTTCTGCCTCAGCCTTAAGAAAGGACTCCTGCCAACACCTTGATTTCAGACGTGCGGCTTCCAGAACTGCGGGGCAGTGAATTTCTGTGGTCCAAGCCCCCAGTTTGTGGTACGTGGTTACGGCAGCCCTAGGAAACAAATGCCCAAGCCCATGGCACTGTCCCGTGTCCTAGATCTCAGTTCTTATCCCGAGAGGGTTTAATTCTACGTTCCAGACAGAAGGGGTAACAACCCCCTGTGAACTCCATTGTGATAGCTGACAGGTGAGGGGGGCCGAGCAGTAGTTCAGTCCAGGGGTGCTGCTGGCTGGGGTGGGGGCGGACGGAGAACACTTTGGAGGTGGAGGCAAAATGTAACCTTGCAACCTCAGCCAGGGTGGTCGGTGCCCGAGGCAATGGGGACAGGCAGCTCCTCCCTCCCTCCTTCCCTCCCTCCCTCCCTCCCTCCCTCCCTCCCTCCCTCCGAGAGGCTGAATTTTGGAATGTTGGTTCGACTGAGAATTCTGATGCTCGAGGAGCCCAGGAGGACCAAGGGGATGAGAAAGAACTGGACTGAGAACTAGGGAACGACTCTGCCCCTCACCCTGCTGTGTGACCTTGGGAAAACCTCCTGCTCTCTCTGGGCCTCACTGAAAAGTGTTGATTAGACAATGTCTAAGGGCTCTGCAGATCACATGAATCTGATCTAAAGGAAGAGGAAACAGGAAATCTTGTCATTTGCAGAACTCAAAGAACCCACTTGGGAGAACTCCTTTCCAACCTGGTTTTGTGTGTGTGGATAAGACAGGCTGTCCCATTACTCAGAAACCACCAAATGCTTCTTCCCTTGACTTCCAAAGATCTCATTGTAGGATGATGATGATGATGATGACTATTAATAAATGTAATGTACCTGGCAGAGGGATTAATTTAAAACATATATTTGGGGCTCGCTTCCAAAGGCTTGCTTAGGTTTTCTCGAATGGGGCTGCATTAACTTGTGAGATCTTGAGCGAGTTCCTATCTCTCTGTGCGCTCCCCCTCTGTAATGTGAGGTTCACTGGACTAGATCTGTGGTTTTCAAGCTGTGGTCCTTGAAACGCCTGTGTGGCATTACCTGGGAACTTGGTGTACGTGCAAATTCTATTATCCCCCCCAGGCCCACTGAATCAGAAACTCTAGGAATGGTGCCTGGCCATCTGTGTGTTTAACAAGTCCTTCAGGCAAGTCTAATGCACCCTGGAAACCAAGGGGTTGGTCCCTAAGGTCTTCTGGCCCTGACTGCTTGTGTGTGATTATATGTCCTGTTGGATGGCATCGACCTGGGGTAGGAGTCTCGGAGGAGAGAGAACTGGGGGGGAAGGCCTTTCCTGGTTGCTTCCCTCCCGTTGGAGGGTTTTAATGCCTCCTTTTCATCTCTCCTTGCTCTCGGTGTCCTCTGGTGACAGGAGCTTATTAAGACGGGGGATTTTCCGCAGACCTGTTTTAGAGGTCTTGGTGAGGAGTTTTAATTGCCAGACTTCACACTGAGGGTGTTAACATTTATTAAAGTCAGCTCCTCTGATTGCCTTTTAACAAGGCAGCGACTGTGCCTAGGAGATAACACTGGGCACAGCCCGGTGGGGCCCCTAAGGCAGCTTAAAATAATCAGGCCCAGGGAACATGGGAAGGCAGCCTGGTGCGGCATGAGTGAGACCTGGCCTCTGGCTCCCTGCCCCGGCTGGTGGGTTGAGGGAGCCAGAGCTCTGGGTCTGGACTCCAGCCTCTTTCGTAGTGAAGATTTGAATCCTACCACGTGCGTAACTGGGGAGAGGAGCAGATACACAATATACTGTTGGGTGGCGGAGAGCAGAGGAGCCCCCGAGGCCCTGGACCCATCTGGTTTTGCCCATCTGCAGTGGGTCTGGGCTCCAGGCCCTTCCCTTTCTGGCTCCTGCTGGCTGGCAAGCCACAGCGGTGGTTTTCAAACAGCCTTCTCCCAGTCATCGGGTCAAAGACTTGTGAAGCGCAGGATTCTCACTTCTCTGGGGGCTGAACAGTCTCTGTTCTCCCCCTGACCCCCACCTACGGAGTGGCTCTGATTTCATCTGATAATGTTACGAAGGTTTAAAAAGACATTCTCAGAGAGCGAAAAACAACACCACTGTTGAAAACCCCCGTGCTCCATGACGGCTATTGGCTGTGAGCTGAACTCATTGCTCCTCCCTGTTCCTCTCCCTGCTCCTTCTCTGGATTTCTCCTCCGTGGTGAAAGGTGGCCCTTCTGTCTCTCCCTAGTCCCAAGATCCAGACTGTCACTACATGTTGCTGAGTCTCCTCCCCAGCAGCTCGACAAGTGTCCCTTTCATCCTTCCCCTTCAGTGTTGGCATAGCTTAGGTTTGGACTCAGGTTGGAGGCTCCAAACCGGTCACTCTGATTCTGGTTCTGCCTTCTCAAATAGGTCTTCCCCTGACCAGAGTGATCTTGCTCATGTCACTCTGAGCTGGTACCTCTCCTTTGCCCATCAAGTCCACGCTCTTTGAGTCTGGGGTCCGGGGCCCTCCATGAGCTGGGCCATCAGTCCAGCCTCACCGTTGCCTCTTGCCCTCTCTGCTCAGCCTAACCAAACTTATTTCTTGTTCCTCAATACCTTTCAAGGGTCAGCTCAAGTGCCACATCCTCTGAAGCCTTCCTGGACCTGCTGTGCAGAGAAAATAGTTCTCTCACCTGCCAGTACCTCTAGTAAAGCTTGTGTCTCTCGAGATTATGATTGTTTGCATAACTGTCTTCCCCACAGACCTGTGAGTGCCTTAGGGCTACAGTGAGCATAGATGATTCAACTTTGTATCTGTATATAGCAGGTACTTCATCAGGACTCTTTTGAATTTAATTCTGCAGGGATGCTTAAAGAACCCCTTTCATCCCCCTCCCCCCTTGCACCCACACCCCTCACCCTGTTTTCAAAGTGCACTGCGTTTGCCAGAGGTCAGTGGTCAAAGTGTCAGTGAGGCTGCCATGTTGTAAATGTAACGAGCAGCCAGGTGGGCACTGAAGGGCTGTGTTATTGTGCTATTCTTCTCCTTAACTGCTCTGTGATCTTGGGTTAGTCATTGGCTTCTCTGGATGTTCGTTTTCTGTGGTACATTGACAACTTGATGCCTTTGGCCCGTGGATTGAGACTCTGTGGCAAGTTCTACCTCCATGTATCTCACTAATAATCATTATTTATCAAACTGTTCAGCATGTGCCAGGCATGGTGCAAAGGCTAATTTCTGCTCACCTTGTTTTATCTAATTCTTCAGACAACTCAAGGAGGTAGATGTCATTATTCCCATTTCCTGGGGGCTCAGAAACATGTAAGTTATGGACATGAGGTCACACTGGTAGATCCAGAATTTACACCCATGATGGGAAAAATGAAGAAGATGATGATGTCACTACAAGAAAAATGTGTTCAAGAAAGAGTTGTCATTCTTATGCTTTGTCATTGGCCATAGGCCCTGGCTCACCTCGGACCTTAGTGCACGTACTTGCTTCTTCGCTGGGCTCTGGCTACATGCACCTTCTTGCCGTCCCATGCACACGTCGAACTCATTTCCTCCTCGGGCTTTGCAGTTGCTGTTCTCTCTGCATGAATACTCTTCTGCCTACTCTTTATGGCCTCATCTCGCATGGCCCAGTTTAATGGTTACCTCTTTGGAAAAGCCTTTCCTGAACCCCTGTCCAAAATATTCCCCTCTCCCCACAAGCTACTCTGTCTCATATCCTGTTAGTTTCTTTCATAGCACTCTGCACACTTTGTAGTTATTCTCTTCACTTCTTTAATGGCCCGGATTCACCTCTTCCCTCAAGTGTAGGCAGGGGCATTACATGTCTTCTGCCTGGCAGCACCTTCACCCACTGCAGGCACACGGTGCTGATAAAAACCGATTGTTGAATGAACAACCGAATGGCTGAAGGATGGCCAACCTTTATGTGACTTGCTCTATTCCTCACTGGGTGATACTCAAACTCATTGAAAAGCCTTGGCCACTTCCTGAACCTCTTTGGTCCTCAGTTTTCCTACCACTTGAATGAGGGTGTTGGAAGAGAACAGGCGTCAGTAAATGTTTTTAAAGAGAGTGTTTTAGGGTTTGCGGGTCATGTGCTCTTCGTCACTAATAACCAGCTCTGCTATTGGAGTCCCACAGCAGCCAGAGACAACATGTAAATCAATGGGCACACTGTGTTCTAATAAAACTTTATTTACAAAACCAGGTGCCAACCATGGTAACCAACCCCTGGACTAGAAGGCCACTAGAGACTGTCATAGCTTGGACATTTATAATCCCTCACTGGCCTTCTAAGAAGCCTTGTCTGACTTGGTTTCTTGGCTTTAATGTTGAAAATCCCATTTCTGGAAGCATATATGTTTGGGACCCTCAAAGAGACAAATTAATGTGAAAAGGAATATAGTTATGAAGGCTGCATGACATGCCAACAGATTATAAACAACATTTGAAAGCTTTCCTGAGGTAGTTATAAAGACACCTCTGAAAATACAGAAAATCGTGGAATTTGCAGATCACCCTTCTAAGCTCCCTTCCCTGAAGACTTGTCTAATCTCCTCCGTCCTTACTGAGTCCCTGGCTGCTCAGCCTGTACCCATGTCCTCTCAGTTATTGTCTTTCCTACCCACAAGCACATGTCTTCTTTCCCCATTGCATTATAATCCCTTTGGCAACTGAGAATTTTATTTCTCCCCTTTTCCCACATGGCATCTAATACTGTTCTGGGCATATAGCATGCTGAGTAAACATTCAATTTACATTCTAAGACCCCCCCTGCCCTCCCTTCTCATTACGCAGCATTCAAGAGGCTTATGCTGCTGTGAGGATGGATCTTGGTGGCTTTTCCTTTCTCTAAATCCTGTTTCCTGTGTTGTCTGGGCTCTGGGTTACTAGATACACATCAATATCATTTATAGTCAGGCCATGTGGCCATGACGGTCAAATTGATATCATCTGATACTTAGGCAGTCAGAGAGGCAAGGCAATTGCACAGGAGAGGATTTGAGCACTGGCCGAGAAAGAAAAACATCCTGAATTTAACTCTGGCACCAACTTGCGGAGGGACTTTAAGCAATCCACTTAACAAGCCACTTACACAAGCCCAAATCTCTGTTTCTTTATCTGGAAGGGGATAATAAACCTTCTCTTCGGGTTTTTGTGAATATTAAGTGAACTAGTTTATGTAACGGCATTGGTACAGAGTGAAGGATGATAGTAACATCATAATTATTAGTATTGAGCCACCATCATCTCTCACCTCCTACTGGCCTTTCTACTTCCACCATTGCCCACGGAGTCTGCTGTCTCTCTGGCCACAGTTAACCTGTACATGTGAATCTGCTAAGTCCCCAAGGCTCCCATCTGACTCAAAGCCCAAGTCCTAACAATGGCTGAAAGGCCCCACTTCACCAGGACCTGTGGCCTCTGACCTCATTTCCTATCACTCTTGACTCTAGCCACACATTCCTCCTTGTGTCCACCTGAGGGTCTTTGCACATGCTTTTCATGATACCTGGAATGTTCTTTCTCTAGACATCTACGTGACTTATTGAATCACCTGCTTTAGGATTTTACCCAAAGAGCATCATCTTTCTCAGTGAGCCTTCCCTGATCATTCTTTTAAAAATTGGGTCCCACTTTCCTTGCCTGACTTGATTTTCTCTGCAAAACTTACTACCAACAAATAACATACTACTTATTTTGTTTTGCTTTTTGCCTGTTCCTGCACCAAATGGATGCTTAATGAGGACGGGGATTTTTATTTATTTATTCACTGTTATATTCCCAGTGTTAAACACAGTGCTTGATACCTAATGGGTGTTTAATAAATATTTGTCAAGTGAATAACAGAAGTTACAATTTTATTAGCCCAATAAGGTTTAGTCCTTAGCTGATATGGATTAACTCATTCCCTCTAGTCTGGTCCAAATAATACTTACCTTTTCCCACTGGGTATCTCTGGAGGCAGCATGTCGAAGTAATTAAGAGTTTGGGCTTGGCAATTAGACTAAGGTCAAGTTTGGCGTTTACTTCTTACTTCTTATGTGTGAGCTTCAGCAAATAATCTGCTCTGAACCCAAGTTTCTCAACTGTGAAATGACAGTTTCTACTTTGTAAAGTTACTGTGAGAATTAAATGCGGATTATCAATCATGTGAAGTATGTAGACAAATCCTTAGCCCTTGGTAAATTGTTGGCTATTTGTAGCTACTTTTCTGCCAATAGCAGTATAACACTATCATCAGCATCTTCTGAGAGTGCGCAGGAACAAGCATAATTTTAACAACCACCCTTTTGGTAAACATTAGCTCAGAGTTTCCACCAACGTGTATTTTGCTTTTCAACTTTATATAATTTTCCTGCTTTTTCTTTCTTTTCCTGATTACTTTCCATTCTCTTCTTTCCTCTGCTCCTGGAAACCTGAATTTTCATCCCATCCATGCCACTTACTGATCATGTATCATGACCAGAGTCACTGTGGCCCTCTGAGCCTCAGTTTCCTCACCTGTGCAATGGGGCTGAAAATCCCTACTCTCCTTACCTTATAGAGAAATCTCACAAATTGAGAAAATGGATGTGAATAGTACGTCACAACAAGTCCTACAAACAGCAGGCCTGCCCTCATTTTTATTATCTCTTCCTAGCAATGTTGTTTGGAAGGCCCAGCCAAGCCTCCCTGTTGTTGCCCATCCTGGGGAATCAGATGCAGCGTGCACACAATGGGAACAGCTTGCGTTGCTGTCTCTGATTCTGTGGGTTTATGATAGATGCCTCCCTGAAGCCAAGATTGAGTTTATCTTGGAAGAACCACTTAAAACATGCTGTATTGGAGATCACTTTCAGTTCAGCACAGTAATTTAATTTTAATTATTGATGTGACTTGAACCTGGCATTTTGGATCTGTTTAGAGCTCTTAAAAGCTTGAAGATTTTTCAACATTGCAAGGCCCCTAATTTACTATCTAGCCAGAGGTTTTCTGCATCAAGTAAACATGCTATGATTCCATTATTATAGTTCTCTGGAGAAATCAACTCTGTCCTTGGTGCTGAACTGGAAAATTCATCAGCTGGGAGAGAGCGGTTGTGAATGCATACCCAGAGATGGCAGTTAGGGGCAGGGAGTCAGTCTGGTTCTCTTCTTATCTCCTTTGTCTGTAGGGCCCTGTGCAGTTGAGGACTTCAGCCCTCTGTCTACTACATTTAAAATATTAGAATGTAAAACAAAATTAACCTTTTTGGAATATAACTCGTTTAGGATGGCAAATGAATTTCTTTTCAAGTGTCAATAGACAGATGGTGCTTGCCTGAAGCAAGTTGTTAAGAATTTTGAGTCTATATCTCTTTATTTAGCAATTTGTTTTGTACTTACCATGTACCGGACATTTTCCTATGCTCTTCCATTGTGTTAGCTCACTTAATTCTAGCAACAATGTGATGAGGCAGGTACCATGAATAATCCCTTCTCGACGGATGAGGAAACAGAAGTCATGTGCCCCAAATCACAGAACTTATAAGAGGTGGAGCTGGAATTCTAACCCAGACAGTTGGGTTTCATTGAGGTCTGGTAGTACTGTGAAGTGCTTGGCATGGGGTCTGACAAATGGTGACAATTTGATGAACCTGGCTTGGGCAGATGCTGCTATTGTCACTTGGGGTTGCCATAGAGAGCCATGCATTTCCCAGCACAAGAGATGTTTAAGTTGAACATGTCCTCTCCCTTTGTCTGTCTATAATATGCATATCCTTTAGTTCCACTTGAAGTTCTTCCAAGAGGGCTTTTGCCCCATCCACTAAACATCCTCCTGGTCCAAAATAGGTGCCCCTATTATGTTTAAAAAACAAACAAACATTTTTATTGATTTTTAGAGAGAGTGGGAGAGAAAGAGAAACACCAATGTGAGAGTGGAACATCAATCAGTCACCTCTTGCATGCCTCCTACCGGGGATTGAGCCTGCAACCCAGCCTGTGCCTTGACTGGGAATCTAACTGGCAATTTTTTGGTGCACAGGACAATACCTAGCCAACTGAGCTACACCAGTTGGAGCTATTGTTTTTTTTATTGCATCTTTTGTTCTTCCTTTTTCATATTTGTCTCAATTTGTAGTATTAAATATGTATTTGTGTGATCATTTGTTTAACACCTGTCTGCTCCATCTGTCTGTAAGTCTGATGCTCTGTCCCCAGAGCTTGAAAGATGGTGGTGAGCATTCAATCGTTAGATGAAGAAGTTGGCTGGCTACTTCACCAGGATACCTCAGAGTGGCATATTTCAAACTGTGGGTCATGATCCCTTAGTGGGTCATAAAATAAATTTTGTGACTTTTGACAGCATTTAAAAGCGAGAAAGAGAAGAGCACGTATTGGAGTACTTCACACGTGGAAAGATTGTGTGTTATTTTATGAAGTGTTTACTATGCTTTGTGTATACTGTGTTGCATGTAAATGTATTTCTGTGCATTTTAGCCAACGATTTTGAAAGTCCTGGTCTAAAGTGAATTCCCATATCAAATGGAGAGTGCAACCAGGTGACCTCTGAGGCCTGTCCTAGCTGGTGGTGGGGGATCTATAAGCAAAGCAAGGGCATTTGGAACCCAGGACTAATTTCCCTCCATCTGATGCATTATATTTTTCAAGGCAATTTGATTATGCCTGGGCACTTCAGAGGCTATCTCTCTCTTGTTCAATTAAACTCATGCTTGCTTTCAGCCTGCTAAATAAAGCCTTTGATCACAATTGAGAATTCGCTGTTTCCACTGGTATTACAGCTTTAAATTTGCCCATTTTCAGCAGCTGGCGATTCTGATGGAAATGGAAGGACTATGGGAGTTTGTTCTTTGGGGTTTAATGGTGTTTTTTCTCATGTATTATCAAGTACTGGTCACTTTTTAAGCAGAAATGGGGAGGGGGTAGTATTGGAGAACACTGTGACAGAGCTTTTCTGGGCTAAGGTGAGTGGCAGGTTACAGCGTTTAAGAGCTAATGTCTCCAAGACAGAATTAAACCAGAAAACAAATCAGATTAAGAAAAAAATTTCTATGCGTCTTAGTCGTAGAGTAAGAAATTTCCTGGGCACACTCAGGTGTTTTCTTTGCTTTTGTCCCTATGATTTTGCTACTTCAAGTGTGGTTCATGGGCCAGCACATAGGAATTACCTTTGCACACAGTAGAAATACAGAATTTCAGGCCCTGCATTAGACTTGCTGCACTTGAATCTCCACTTTTGCAGGTTCTGTGGGTGATTTCTGAGCACATTTCAATTTGAGAAGTATGGTCCTGCAAGAGCCAACATAGAGTTGGCACAGGCGAATAATGATTGAATTTGTTAAAAACTTGAATAAAACATAGGATTTCTTCTGCAATTGGAAAGTTAGGTTTATGTATTAGTCAGGGTTCTCCAGAGAAATAGAACTGATAGGACACACACACACACACACACACACACACACACAACCACCCACCCACCCACCCAGCACAGGGTGTTTAATCCATAATAGCTGCTTCCATTGCTGTTGTTTGCTGTGGCTGCCACCTTGAATGCTGGTGTGTACTCTTACCGGGCCCAGGCCTTAAAATTGCCAGCCACAGTTCTCATACCAATGGGTTCCTCTTTCAGAAACAAGACAGTTGGGTCAAAATCTGGTATCCTTATAAGCAGGCGGAGAGGTCCTATTTTTACAATTGCTGTTGCGCTAGAGTGAATCATTCCAAGATCAAGAGGGGAAAAAATTACTCCTGACCTGGGAAGACTCATTTTCTGGTAAAATGAATTCTCTCCAGACTGGAAGTTCCAGCCTCTATGAAATAGTGGCTGAAATGAAACAGCTCTCATCCCCTCCCCCAGCCCCAGACTAGACTAGACCGACTGTGCTGCTCTGCGGTGTCTCCCCTGGCCCAGTTAGGCTCCCTCCCGCCCCATGTGCTACATTTAAGTAGCCTAGTTTAGTCCAATTCTCTCAGGAAGATAGAGGAAAGTGTTTTCAATTAGCAAGATCTCATTGCTGAGGGCGCTAAGAGACAGTTCTCCTGGAGCAGAGAAACTAATTGAACGTATGTTGTGTATTTACTGGAGGAGGAAGCACCTCGCCAAGGTTTTAGTGTTCCCATGCTCACTGGCCTGGGGCCACTCCAGCCACGAGCTCATCATTTAAAGATATCCAGTCTAGTGTCCCTTAGGAGGCGTAAATCCCCATTGCAACAGCCTCGGCAGTGGATGTGTATCTCCTTCTGTACATGCTAAGCCCGTGTCGTTGTTGGACACCTTTGTCTACTAGACATTCAGAACTTTTATTTTTACGTTGAGTACAACTTTGAGGGCTCATCAAGTTCTATTGTCGTATATTCATTCCTAAACTCTCATCATCATGGTCCTCACTCTTCAATGTCCTCTATTTCTCTTTTCTTCCCCCCCCATACAAGTGTTAAAAGACAAGGAAATGAGCACATCAGTGATGAATTTATTTACTCTTTCATTAATTCACTATTTATTCAACAAACATTTATGGAGGGTCTAGTATTTTTTAGATATTGTTCTAAGTATTGGGAATAGAGTGACAGACCAGGTTCCTACTCTTGGGAACATTTGCTAGTAGACATATGACAAATAAACCGACAAGATAATTACAGGGTGACAAGGATTTGATAGAAATAAACAAGGAGAAATGATCAGGAGAACTGTGTGTGTGTGTGTGTGTGTGTGTGTGTGTGTGTGTGTGTGGTGGGTGGAGGGGGAGAAAGAGGAGGAGAGAGAGAGAGAGAAATGGATTGGGATGGATTGATTTCCCTGTAGATGATTAGGTCATGATAGTAGAGCCCTCATAAATGGGATTACTGCTGGTATAAAAGAGACCCCAAAGAGCTTCCTTGTTTTTTCCATCATGTGAGGACAGAGAGAAAAGATAAGCCAAGAAGCAGACCCCTACCAGACAATGAATCTACTGGCATCTCAGTCTTGTTCTTCCCAGCCTCCAGAGCTGTGAGTAATAAATGTTTGTGGTTGAAGCCACCCAGTCTATGGTATATTTGAGCAGACTAAAATGGTCAGAAGGAGAGAAGGAGCCAACTACACTTGACAAGCAGTGAGAGGGGAGGCATTCTATTCTTGGGAGAGATTTTATTTTTCATGTGGAAGTCCTTAAAGTCATGGTACCTGGATAAATGAATACATACACATTACCAGGAAGAGGTCTTAGAGACCTAGAACTGCCCTTTTTTTTAATGGGCAGATAAGCCAATAGGTAATAGATACAACTAAAGTCACAAAGCAAATTAGTGGCAGGGTCAAGACTCGTGATCCTTCTACTAACCCACTCTACATGGGGCTTCTTGGACCAGGGTATTAAAAATCATGAAAAGGAGGCAACCAAGAGGATTGGTCATTTGGTGGGAGAGGAATTGGAAAATGCTAACATAATTTCCATTTATTTTTTCCTTTTTCTTAAATCCTCCAAGGTGTCCCATTGCACACTATACTCTAAGATTTACAAGGAGAGGGATGACTTCTGTGTATTCACCACCTGAATCAGTTCTGGAATGAATGAGGTCCTCAGTAAATGCCTTCTGAATGAATGAATACATATTTCAGAAGTTGAGGGCTCATTCACAATTATTGTCTAAGACGTCCCTTCTGCTGATTAAATGCTTATCTCATTTTGGGCTGGAATGATATCAATAAGCTATTCAAATCAAGGATCAGATAGTTATGTTCCATTTTACACTGGCTGAGTGATACATGGAGGAAAATATTCCTCTGGTCACACTTTGAGGAATGTTGAAAACTGGATGGTCAGGTAACTTGGAACAATCTCAAATATTATTAAAGGAACTGGGAATATTGAACTAGAGCCAAGATAGAGTTTGACATTCAAAGGGAAGTCTTATTAAAATGGTCTGACTTTTTGGGGGAGTGGGGAGAATCTCAGATAGTAGAATGAGGGCTAATGGCTCTCATTTTCAGAAAGAAGAATAGATTTTTGTTCAGGATAAGGGCAAACAAAAAAGGAGAGCCATTTGAAAATAGATATGCTTGAGTGAGGTAGAGAGGTAGTGAATTGGTTGACATGGGATGAAGACTTACCAAGAATGTTGATAATGGAGATCTCTAATTTTATGGAGCTTGGGTATTTGTTTTCTCAGGTCATATTTTCCATCCAGATATTCTAAGGTATTTTTAGAAAGTTAGTATTCATTTATTCATTCATTCATTCATTCATTCATTCATTCATTCATCCAGTCATTCATTCATTCATCATCTACTCTGTCAGGCTCAGTGATGAGTATACAATAGTGACTATACATATATATTTAGTGGGATTATACACCCAATCTTTAAAAAAATTTTTTTTCCTTTATTGATTTTAGAGAGAGAAGAAGTGAGAGGGAGAGACAGATAGAAACATCAACGAGAGAGAACATCGACTGGCCACCTCCTGCATGCTCCCCACTGGGAATCGGGCCCACAACCTGGGCATATGTCCTGACCAGGAATCAAACTGGCGACCTCTTGGTACATGGGTCATCGCTCAACCACTAGCCACACCAGCTGGACTACACCCAGTCTTTATACTTTTGAGTTACAGTCCAGTAAGGGAGATGAAATTGTCCATTTGTTCTCCCACAGTTCTAGAGGTTTCTTGATTACCAAATCTCCTAAATGGAACAATATGTCTTCAAATATTACTATACATTAGAGCCAAATCCAGCACCAAATGAAAACTCAGAAAACCTCAGCTGGGACCACAATGGTAGAAAACACAGGAAGCTGTCACTTTTGTTTTCCCAAGTGAGCTTAATTGTTTAAAAGGCAGCTGGCTCCCAGTGTCCTGAAGCCACCTTTTTATTTCCCTACAAATGAAGTTCTCTTCCCTGCTCCTCTGTATGTCTCAGCCAAGAGCAGTCTCTGTCTACAAGCAGCTTTCAGCAGCAGTTAGTGTGGATATTGTTCCAAGCACCATCTTGGCGGGAGCCAGGGGACCTGGTAGTGCTGTGAGTCATCCGTATGATTGCCTTTGGGAGTAGCAATGGTGGGAACAGGAAGGCTTCTCTGGCCAGGCTGTCCTCTCCAGTGCTTCCTCCAAGCTGGGGGTGTGTTTGAAGAAGGCAGCCAGTTAATCCATTGCAAAAAAGAAGATGGGGTCCAGGATGCACTAGTCCCTCCTGAACTTTGAGTAGTCACTAGAGTGCTTCATTCTCTTTTTCTCTGGGTGGTTTGCATTTCATCTTGAGCACATTCAAAATCTGTCCCATTTTGCTCAATGTTTGGGAGCAACTGCATCGAGACAGAGAAGAGGTCCATGATGTTTCTGTCTACCCCTGTCATCCTCACTGTTTCTTTCTTTCTTTTCTTTTTTTTTTGGTACATGCCCCTAGTGGGAACTGAACCCGTGACTCTCTGGTCCACAGGCAGACACTCCAACTGCTGAGCCAAACCGGCCAGGGCCTCCTCACTGTTTCTTAATATGCTTTTCCAAAAAGGCAGATACTCTTTTATTCCAATTTCTCTTGGTCTGGTTCAGTTTACTCCTCAACTCATACTCATCAATAAACAGGGCTTGAGCTGTAGGCTGAGATCTGTACATCCCTTCTAGACAACTCTCATCATGTCCGTTAAGTGATAGGTAATTCCTTATTGGGGCTCACTAACTCTGAACCCTGAAAACACATTTATCTAACTTACTATCTGTTCAGAGCTCCAAGCCCAGGTTTTCTTTCTTCTGCCCTGTGAGCGGCTCTGACTTGCCTTTCATCAGGGATCCCCATTCAGTAATTGTATTTATTTCTCACCAGTAGTGCTTAGACTTCATGGGTAACAAAGAGTGATGAGGTATTTATAACATTCTATATGTTACCTTATGCTTAATTTTCAAAGCATTTATCTTGACAGCAGGACACGTGTACTCGGTAATGTGCACAATAACATTTATAATTCCATAAATGTTTGTTGATTGCCATGATAGCCTAGTGGCAGGCAGTCAGGTTCTAGAGTCAGAACAGTTCAAATTTTATCTTAATCTTTTCCCACCCTTGTAAATTTGAATACGGTATTAGCCACTCTGATAGCAGTCTGATCTGTATAATAGGGCTAATAATAGTATCAACCTCAAAGAGGATTAAATTAGATAATCTATATCCAGAGTTTAGCATATAGTAAGTATGTGATGCCTGTTGGGTGTTAAGAAGCCACACATACCATGCATGAAGTACCTTCTTGTCAGGATTTCTGGAGTAACTGAGTTGGAGCAAGTGTTAAAGAAAAATGAAACCTCTACTACAAATTAAGCATAGTGTTACTAATTATAAAATATTTTTCTTTGAAATATTTTCTTGTTTATCTTTACTTCCATCTTTGTACTGCCCTAGGTCTTTTCATAGCTACAGAGCCCCATCTGTTCTCATTTATATTCAGCTGCTGTTTAGAATATAAGTGTTAATTACCTCCTTAGCCCCTCACTGCTACTAATTCTGAGCATCCTCTGTTCTTGGTGCCTTCGGTTTATACCATCTGCCCAGGGTCCCATACCACTTGTCTTTATTATCTCCTCTGTTGTTTTAGTGGTTCCTGATTCTCATCTAAAAAGAATAGGTAAAATAATCTCTTCCCAACTATTATTTTTCACACGTATAGCTGACTTCTGGACAACATGAGTGTGAATGGCATAAGTCCACTTATACATGGATTTTTTTCAATACAGATACACAGTATTGTATTTTCTCTTCCTTATGCTTTTCTTAATAACCTTTTGCCCCCTCTAGTTTACTTTATTGTAAGATATACAATACGTACAACATACAAACTATGTGTTAATTGACTGTTTGTGTTACCTGTAATTCTTCCATCAACAGTTAAGCATGGTTGTGCTAGGATCAACAATGTGGAAAGTGGACTGAATTGAAGAGAAAGGGAGACAGATAAAGCTAGTTAAGAGACTTGTCATAAACCAGAGAAGAGAGAGAGAGAGAGATCTGAAGACTCCAAGGTCTGGGACTATCTGGGCAGTGGTACTGTTGAAATCATGTGAATGGATGTGGTTGCCCAGGTAGTCCTGGGCCTCAGAGGCATCATTTCCATAGTTTATCAGGTCTAATTTGGTAAATATTCTACATGCACTTGAAAAGGATGTATATTTTGCAGTTACTGAACATAATATTCTACATGTTAATCATGACTATCATGTTGTTGACTTCTATATTCTTATTCATTAAAAATTTTTTTTAAAATTAATTTTAGAGAGAGAGGGAGGGAGGGAGAGGGAGAGAGAGAGATAGAAATATCGATGAAAGAGAACATCAATCAGCCATCTCCTGCATGCCCTCCACTGGGGATTTGGCCCACAATCTGGTATGTGCCTCGACCAGGAATTAAACCAGCAACCTCTTGGTGCATGGGTTAACACTCAACCACTGGGCCATACCGGCTGGGCCTTATTCATTTTCTTTTATCAGTTTAGTTTACCAGTTACTTGAGAAAGAGATGCTATAATCTCCAACTATGATTGTGAATTTTAATCTTTTCTTTTGGCTTGTTAGCTTTTGCTTTATTTCTTTCCTTTTTAAAAAATCCTCACTGCCGTGGGGTACTGAAGCATGAGAAAGGCCTGCGCGACTCAGCAGGGACTGTGCCATCCCGTTACCCGCGGGACCTGCAGGGTGCCAGAGAGGCCTGTGCGACCCAGCAGCCCATAACATAGGCATAGAGCCAGGTCCCCAAAGGGACTGTGCAATCCAGTTACCTGTGGGACCTGCAGGGTGCGGGGGCCTGTGGACTCAGCTGCACATAAGATAGGTGTAGAGGATGTGAAAATGGAGGTGGAGTAAATAGAAGCTACGCACAGGATCTCCCAGGATCAAATGGGAATTACAACTAAAATAAAGACAAGTCCTTTGAAAAAAGCAACAGAAAAGCAGCAGGACAGGACCACATAACCAGGGACGCTGGTAGGATCTGCAGAGGCGTGAGAGGGTGGCGGGCTGGGAGCCCATGGACAGCAGCAGTCATAGCTGTGAGCAGACCCCTTGGGGAATAAAGACCAAGCCCACTCCACAGTGCAGAGAGCCGGGACAGAGTGCTAAAATAGCCACAGTCACTCACCTGGGGGCTACGGCAGAGGGAGGGCAGACTGGGTTGGAGCTCTGTGGGGAAGCCTGGGATTTGGAGGGCACTCAGTTTTTGCTGAGTTGCAGCCACAAAGGACGGTGGCCGGTGTGCTCCTTCCCAGAGCTGTGGGGAAAAGCAGCTGCCCCCACCCCCCAAGATTCAGCCTTTCCTAGGTGAGGCAAAGAAATGCAAATTGAGGCTCATTAACAACCAGCATCTATTTCACCCTCTGGAAATTCTCTTATGCAGAACACCAGGGCTACATTCCAAGGCACTGAGTAACTGAGACTACTAGCCACCAGGAAAAAACTAGAGGATAACTGAACCTTTTCTGGGCTTGGAAATCTACTCAGGAAAGTAAGACTTGACAGTGGTGTTTAATGTGGACCCACCAAGGCTCATCCAAACCCAGTAGAGGGAGCTACAAACAGCAGAACACCAACACCCACAGGGAAAATTTGGCAGGCTCCAAAACCCACTGAGATAGCCAAACTGGTGAAACAAAGAAACAAACCCCAAATGAAAGAACAAGAGAACTCTATCAAAGATGAGATCAATGAAATGCAGCTAAGAAAATTATCAGAGGTAGAGTTCAGAGCCATGATCTTAAAGAAGCTCAACAGCATGAGTAAGGATATCAACACCATGAGTAAAGATATAGAAGCACTGAAAACCAACCAAGTGGAAATGAAGAATGACATAGCAGAAATTAAGAACACATTGGAAGGACTAACCAACAGAGTAGAGGAAGCTGAGGACTTCATGAGTGAATTAGAAGACAGGGTAGAAAAAAATCAACTGATCAAAAAACCAAAAGGAAAAAACAATTAAAAAACAGGAAGACAACTTAAGAGAGCAGTGGGACAACTGGAAACGTAATAACATTCGCATCATAGGAGTCCCCGAAGAGGAAGAAAATAAGCAAGGGTTAGAGAATATATTTGAAGAAATAGTGACAGAACACTTTCCTAACTTGGTGAAGGAAGAAGGCATTCAAGTTCAAGAAGCTCAGAGAGCCCCAAGTAAGAAGAACCCAAACAGGCCCACACCAAGACACATAGTAATTAAAATGCCAAAAATTAAGACAAAGAGAGAATCCTAAAGGCAGCAAGAGATAAGCAACAGGTTACCTACAAAGGGAACCCCATATGGCTCTCAGCTGACTTCTCAAAAGAAACACTACAGGCCAGAAGGGAGTGGCATGAAATAATCAAGGTCATGAAAAACAAGGATCTGAATCCAAGACTATACCCAGCAAGGCTATCATTCAAAATAGAAGGTCGAATAAAAAGCTTTCCACACAAAAACAGCTAAGGGAATATATTAACACCAAAAAAGCATTGCAAGATATGCTAAAAGGACTGCTGTAGTAGAAGAAATAGGAAGAAAAATAGAACCACACTAAACAAAATTGGCAATAAATAAGTACATATCAATTATCACCTTAAATGTAAATGGTTTGAATGCTCTGATAGAAAGACACTGACTGAATAAGAGTAGCTGACTGGATAAGAAAGCATGACTCAAATATATGTTGTTTACAAGAGACCCACCTCACAACAAAAGACTCACATAGGTTGAAAGTGAAGGGATAGAAAAAATTTTTCCAAGCAAACAGAAAGCAACAAAAAGCTGGGGTAGCAATACTCATATCTGATAAAGTAGATTTCAAAAGGAAGGCCATAACCAGAGACAAAGAAGGCCACTACATAATATTGAAAGGATCTATTCTTGGTAAACATATATGCACCAAATATAGAAGCGCCAACATATATTAAAAATCTTTTGGAGGACTTCAAAGGAGAAATCAACAGCAATACAATCATAACAGGAAACTTCAATACCCTGCTGACATCACTGGATACATCTTCTAACAAAAATTGAACAAGGAAACACAGACTCTAAATGAAGCGCTAGATCAAATAGATTTAATAAATATCTACAGAGAATTACACCCAAAACTGCAGAATTCACATTCTTCTCAAGTGCACATGGGACATTCTCAAAGATAGACCACATGTTAGGGCACAAACTAAGTTTCTACAAGTTCAAGAAGATTGAAATCATATCAAGCATCTTCTCAGATCACAATGGCATGAAACTAGAAATCAATTGCAACAAGAACATACAAAGCCATTTGAACACATGGAGGCTAAATAGCATGGTATTGAACAATGATTGGGTTACCATGAGGATCAAGGAAGAAATTAAAAACTTCCTGGAAAGCAATGAAAATGAACACACAACAACACAAAATCTATGAAATGCAGAGAAAGCAGTTCTGAGAGGGAAGTTCATAGCACTACAGGCCTACCTCAAAAAGCAAGAAAAACCTCTAATAGACTATATAACCTCACGACTTAAAGAACTAGAAAGCAAACCAAAACAAAACCCTAGAACAAGTAGAAGGAAGGAAATAGTAAAGATTGGAGCAGAAATCAATGACATGGAGACCCAAAAAACAATTCAAAGGATCAATGAAACAAAGAGCTGGTTCTTTGAAAACAAGATTTATAGACCTTTGGCTAGACTTACCAAGAAACAAAGAGAGAGACCCTAAATACACAAAATCAGAAATGAAAGAGAAGATATAATAACTGACACCACAGAAATACAAAGGATTATGAATAAATATGAACAATTATACAGGAACAAATTTGACAATCTAAGCAAAATGGACAAATTTCTAGAAACACATAGTCCCCCAAAACTAGGCCAGGAAGAGATAGAAAACTTGAATAAACCAATAACAACAAAAGAAATTGAAGATGTAATCAAGACTCTCCCAGCAAACAAAAGCCTAGGCCCAAGTGGCTTCACGGGGGAATTTTACCGAACATTCAAAGAAATAATACCCATTCTCCTCAAACTATTTAAAAAAATTCAAGAAGAAGGAAGACTTCCAAACTTGTTTTATGTGGCCAGCATAATTCTAATTCCAAAACCAGAAAAAGACACTACAAAGAAGGAAACCTACAGACCAAGTTCCCTGATGAACATAGATGCCAAAATTCTGAACAAAATACTAGCAAATCAGATCCAGTAATACATAAAAAACATTATTCACCATGACCAAGTGGGTCCCAGGGATGCAAGGCTGGTACAATATTCACAAATCAATAAATGTGATAGACCACATAAACAAAATGAAAGATAAAAGTCATATGATCTTATCAATAGACACTGAAAAAGTATTCAACACAATCCAGCACCCATTTTTGATAAAAATGCTCAGCAATCTGGGAATAGAGGGATCATATCTCGACAGAATAAAGGCCATATATGAAAGACCTACAGCCAACATCATACTCAATGGGCAAAAACTAAAAGCATTTCTCTTAAGAACAGGAACGAGACAAGGATGCCCACTTTCACCACTCTTATTTAACATAGTACTAGAAGTCTTGGCCACAGCAATCAGACATGAAAAAAAAATAAAAGGGATCCAAATTGGAAAGGAGGAAGTGAAACTGTCATTATTCACTGATGACTTGATACTATATGTAGAAAACCCCAAAGACTCCATCAAAAATTACTAGTCTTAATAAATGAATTTGGCAAACTGGCAGGATACAAAATTAAAGTCAAGAAATCGATGGCATTCTTATACACCAATGATGAACTCACAGAAAGGGAAACTAAGAAAACAATCCTATTTACCATCATGGCAAAAAAATTAAGATACCTAGGAATAAACTTAACCAAGGAAATAAAGGACCTGTTCTCATAAAACTACAGGTCATTGAAAAAAGAAATAGAGAAAGATATAAAAAAGTGAAAGCACATACCTTGTTCATGGATTGGAAGAATTAACATAATTAAAATGTCCATATTACCCATCAATCAATAGATTCAATGCAATCCCCATCATAATACCAATGACATACTACACAGAACTAGAACAAATACTTCAAAAGTTCATATGGAACCAAAGAAGACCTCAAATAGCCACAGCAATCTTGAAAAAGAAGAACAAAGTAGGAGGGATCACATTACCAGATTTCAGGATATACTACAAAGCCACTGTAATCAAAACAGCCTGGTACTGGCACAAGAACAGGCATATAGACCAGTGGAACAGAACAGAGAACTCAGAAATGGACCCAAGGCAATATGCTCAATTAATATTTGACAAAGGTGGCAAGAGCATACAGTGGAGTAAAGACAGCCTCTTTAATAAATGGTGTTGGGAAATAAATGGAAATAAATGGAAAATTGGACAGCTACATGCAAAAAAAAATGAAACTAGACCATCAACTTACACCCTACACAAGAATAAACTCAAAATGGATAAAAGACTTAAATGTGACTCATGAATCCATAAAAATCCTAGAAGAAACTGTAGGCAACAAAATTTCAGATATTATATGCAGCAGAATGTTCACTGATACATCACCCAAGGCAACAGAAACAAAGGAGAAAATGAACACATGGGACTACATAAAATTCAAATGCTTCTGCACAGCAAAAGATACAATCATCAAAATGGAAAGGCAACCCATTCTATGGGAGAGCATAATTGTTCATGATATATCAGATAAGGGTTAATTTCCAATGTATATAGAGTGCTCATACAACGCAACAAAAGGAAGACAAAGAACCCAATTAAAAAATGGGCCAAGGAACTAAAATGACACCTCTCCAAACAGGACATACAAATGGCTAAGAGACATATGAAGAAATGCTCAACATCACTAATCAGAGATGCAAATTAAAACAACAATGAGGTATCACCTCACACCTGTCAGAATGGCTGCCATTAACAAATCATCAAACAACAAGTATTGGCGAGGGTGTGGAGAAAAGGGGACTCTAGTACACTGCTGGTGGGAATGCAGACTGGTGCAGCCACTATGGAAAACAATATGGTGTTACCTCAAAAAATTAAAAATTGAACTGCCGTTTGTTCCACTTCTAGGAATATACCCTAAGAAGCCCGAAACACCAATCAGAAAGAGTATATGTACCCCTATGTTCATAGCAGCACTATTTACAATAGCTAAGATCTAGAAACAGCCCAAGTGTCCATCAGTAGACGAATGGATAACAAAGCTGTGGTACATATACACAATGGAGTACTGTGCAGTTGTAAGAAAGAAAGATCTCTTATCCTTTGAGACTACATGGAGGGACCTGGAAAGTATCATCCTAAGCGAAAGAAGCCAAACAGAGAAAGACAAGTATCATATGATCTCACTTATTTGTGGAATATAATGAACATGACAGTCTGAGGAATGGGGTAGTCCCAGAGACGTGGATGTGGTGTACAGACTGACAATCCCCAGAAGAGGGGGTGGTGGGGGAGAGATAAACCACAGAACTTATATGCATATATGCATGAACAATGGACATGGACAACAAAGCCGGGGACACGGGAGGGAGGGAGAGGGGGGGAATCGGGAGAAAAGGTGAAACATTTGTAACAAAAATAAATAAATGAAAAAAAGCAACTAAGCAGTGCCATGTCCCATGTCCTACCAAAAAAAAAAAAAAAGCCTCACTGGAGGCCATACTTAGAGAGCGGAAAGGAGAGAGTGAAGGAGAGGTAAACACCAATTAGAAAGAGAAACATCAGTGGACTTCCTTATGCGCCCCAACTGAGGACAGAACCTGCAGTCCAGGTATGTGCCCTGACTGGAAATTGAACTGGCAACCTTTTGGTGCACAAGATGACACTTAACCAACTGAACCACTCCACCCAGACACTTCATCTCTTTGAAGATATATTTTATGCATCCTCTACTATAAACCTTTTGTGTTCTTATATACAAAAAATATATCTCGTAAACAGTGTATAGTTAAATTTTGCTTTTGCTTTTTGTTAAATCTAGTCTGACAATCAATGTCTCTTAATTAGAATATTTAGTCAATTTACATTTAATTATTGAGAAAGTTAGGTTTAATTACTATCTTGCTGTCTGTTTTCTATTTCTCTTTTCTTAGTTCCGTTTAAAATTAATCAATTATTTTCATTATTACTTTTTTTTCCTGTTAGCTTTTAAGTTAGATGTTGTTTTATAATTTCTTTAGTGGTCTCCCTAGAAATTATATTATTCTTCCTGGATTTATTATAAGCTCTCTTAGACTAGTACTTTTACCATTTCCCAAATGATACAAAGACCTTGTAGTTTAACTCTGTTCACCATCATGTCTTTTGTGCTTTTATTGTCATGTATTTTGTTTTATTTTAGAATTGGAAGACAGGAATCTACATATATCTTTTTTTAAACCCACAAAAAAACCTCCCTTTTCTAATCTTCTATTAAACCCATATTTTACCTTCTTAATGTTAGTTTTGGTATTTTCAGTTCTAAAATTTTCATTTGATTTTTAATATAGATTTCAGGTCTTCGATGAATATCTATATTTTTATGTATTATTTTGAACATATCATAGTTACTTTAAAGTTCTTATTTGATACCTTCACTACCTCAGTAATCTTTTGGTCTGTTTCTATTGACCCTTTTATCTTAATTTTTAGTCATTTGGTGCTATTTTTCTAAAGCATTTTTTGTCGTTTTTGTTGTTGTTTGTTAGTCTTGTTTTTGTTTTGGATAATGGATCTTATGGATAAAAAGTTGTAGCAGTTCTGGATGAAGTTATCTTTCTCCAAAGAGGTTGCATTTTCTTGTGGCAAGCAGAGAGAACACAGGTGAATCAACTTGATCTTGTCAGAGGCTCTCTTATTACTGGATGCTTTCAATTTTGCTCTTATTCCTAGGCCCTTATGGTACCTTAGGATCTTTACAGTGATCTTTTCACCTGGATTGAACTTGAATCCCAAACTTCATTTTTTAGCACTATGTAATGACTGGAATATTTGTTCAGATTTTTAGGCTTCAAGGTGCTTTTTTTTCCTCTGGAGCCTTTCTCTGCATAATACATCTTAGGAACTGAGCAATACTTTGAGAGAAATTTGTGCCCAGTTCTCAGGTTCTATTTTCTCTGGGATTTTGCCCTCAAGTTCCAGCTGCGTTGTCAGCCCTGACTGCTGACATTTTTTTCTATTCAACCCAGTAAGGGTGCCATTTTCTTCTTGGGATCTATTGACCTACACTACAATTTGGAAAATGCTCTTTGAGGAAAAAAAGCCAGAATAAATTGCCCCTTTCCAGAATCTCTCCAAAACCATAGCCTTTCATGGTCTGCCTGTATTGATTATTCTACAATGACTTCAAACATTATTTTTTACATATTTTGTATGGTGTTTATAGTTATATTCGGCAGGGGAGGTAATTCAGTAGATTCTACTCTATCATGATAGGACGTGGAAGTCTTCTATCTCAATTTTACATTAAGAAATGGAAATCTAGAGAAGTTGTGTAAATAGCCCAAGGTCAACTAGCTTGTAAATAGCAGAGCTGGGATGTAAACCTAAGTGGTTCTGACTCTCATGCTTATGTTTGTATTCACTACACTTACTATGTTCTTATCATGATAGTGATTATGTATTGAGTGCCAAGCAGTGTTAGTTGCTTTCCAAATAATATCTATTTTCTTTATTAAAAAATTATATCAAAAAGGAGATACAGCTGTGGAAACTGAGAGTTCAAGTCTCTTTTTCAAGGGTATTGAGAATTTAAATGGTTGTGTGTGGGTCTGAATCCAAATATTGGGCTCTAAATTCCTGTACCATCCACTATTCTTATACCAAAAATTAGTAATTAGATGCATGAATTTGGCTAATCACTTCTCTGAGCCCTGGCATCCTGATTTGTAGAGTGGAAATACCAATTATTGTTTGGCTAGCTAATGATGCTGTTTGACTTGCAAAAGAGATCATAGGTGGGAAGACAATGTAAATCCAAATGGCATTTCATAGATATAAGTGTTCTCTGGTGGACAGTTTTTTTACTCATGCTAGTGTTATTGATTTGAAAGTGAATTTATATTATCCTCTGCACACTGAAATCTCACTATTTTTGATTATATTTGGCTCAATTTCAACAGATATGCATTCAGCAGCTTTTATTTGCCTAGTACTCCAGGGGCAACAAAGAGATGCTGGTAGTTCAGCTTCTGTTTTCTATGAGTCTAATAATCTCATTAGAGAAACAGATATTACATGCCTGAGGGTTTAACAGTATAATACAAATGATTAGATCAAGTGATATACTAAACAGAGATGAGCAGTAAAACGTGGCACCCATACTTTTGTTTGGACTTTCAGGAAAGGTAGGAAGGACACGCAGAGGTCATACTCCACAGTTGACCTGCCTGAATTAGAAGCCCAGCTTTATTGCTTACTGCCTATATGACCTTTGGCAAGTTGCTTGCCCTTCTAATTTGTGTTCCTCATTTGTAAAATGGAGAGAATCATAGTACCCAATAGGATTATTGTAAGAAATGTATCCACCTGAATGTTTAACACCGTGCCTTCCTCAATATAGACTTTTGACTATCAATCAAAAAATTATGATGAATTGTTATTACTGACATGGAGGATGACAATATTTTGTGTGAGGAGGTGCAGAGAAGCAGCTGGAAGGTAAAATTGTTTAGGGCTAACATGAAATGGGCAGGAGAAGAAACAGCTAGACATTTTGATGCTCATAATTTGGCCCCTTCCTGGTAGTTTGTACCCATCTCCCCATGCTCTTTGCTAAGCTCAGGATGATCACTTAGGGATGTGAGAGCTGATGAAGAAGAAGCAAGTGAAGTAGGCAAGTTATTTCCCTAAGATTTTCATGGTTCCTTTCCTGTTTCTAGTGGGCTCTTACAGAAATCTGAGATTTCTCAGTTATTTCTCTTCTTGCCCTCCCTTTGGCATTCCCATCGAATTGGGTGTTGCCTGCTCTGGGAGGTTAGATTTACTTGGCTGTAAGATCTTATTATTTATAATGAGTCTAATTCCACTCTATTGCCTCTTCTAAATCTGTAGTTCATGGAGTAGCCATACCAAAAAACCCACCAATCCCCACATTTTCATTATGCTTAAAACTCTCTGGATGGCATTGGGCAACTTCGACTTCCCCCAAGTGTTGATGTTCGGCTCTTTTCCCCATCCCATTACTTTGGGGCTAGTTGTGTTGCACCGCATGTGCAGTGGCTCAGACCTGATTCAGGTGACCTCAGGAGAAGTCAGGGCACAGCAGCTTGGGAAAAGCAGTGGAAATTTACTATTAGAGCAATTGCTTCCCCACCTCCTTCTCTAATCCTAGGACTGGTGAGTTAGAACTTAAGGAGTGTTTCCTACTAATACGAGGACTCACTTTGCAGGTAAAAGTTACGTGCATTAACGAGTAGTGGTTTCGTAGGGTATGAAGGTGGCAGGGTGATCTGGTGCCAGGGGCCCGATCCCTCCTCCTCCGATCCCCAAGCTTCTTTGGGTCAACAGAAAGAAATTGGGCTTTCTCCTATGTTCAAAGCCTGGCAGACTAGCTGATAATCCTGGGGTCAGGCCAACACAACAAGACATGGCTATTTAAAGAAAAAATACTAACAGACTAAATTGGCAATTCCCTCAGAAGCAGAAATATTAGAAAAACTAATAAAACAGATGACCAAGAATCCCCATTTAACCTAAAAAGAGACCAGGGAAGTAATTAAAAGCATAAAACAAAAACAAGCAATAACGAAACTAACCCAAGCAGAAATCTTCTGTATGTGAAATTCTATCATGGGAGGAAACTGTGCAAGTACACAGAGATGTTTCTGTGTTATTTATTTATTTTTTTACAACTATGTGTTTATATATCATTATCTCAATAATACTTTCAATTATAAAAAAGTAAAGATCTCCTATTGAAAGGGTTATGGAATACCAAAAAAGAAATAAAAATCCTGTACTTGGGGATATTAGGTGATGCTTAAGAATATCAAAGACAAAGAAAAATTCTAAACATTTCCAGAGAGGAAGAGATCCCATACAAAGGAGTTAGTATAAGACAGAATTTTCAACAGAATCCTGGATGTAGGGACCATTAAGTATTTTAAAGTACTTTTTAAAAAGAGAAAGACTAAAAATATATCCTTAGTAGCTTAGAATTAATGTGTAGAGAATATCAATATGATAGGTTCACAGAGGCAAAATCAAATAGTGTGAGAATGTGATAATTCCTTATTTTATATTAAAATTCAAAATAAAAGAATGGAAAAGAGAAGAAAATAAATAACATATTAAGATGGTATAAACAGATCCAAATGCATAATAACCACAATGAGTGTTCATGGACTAAACTTGCCAAATTAAAGGTAGAGATGGGCAGGTTGGATTTCAAAAATCCAGCTATATGAGTTCACAAGAGCTACATCTAAAGCACAATAGTAAACAGGTTGAAAGTAAAGAAAAAATGTAAAAAAGAGATATCAAAGCCTAACCAAAGAAGGCTGGTATAGTAACATTAATATCATAACATAATATGATATTACATATTTTATTATGTAATATATTATTAGATTATAAATAATATAAAAATGAAAATAGACATTTATCAGGAATAGAGGTCACACCATAGTGATAAGAGTTAATTCACCAAAAGATATAGCAATTTATATATAATGCAAAAAATTGATTAAACTTCAGGAGAAATTGATAAATACACCATCATTATGGGAGATTTTAATCTCCCTCTGTTTTTGTTATTGGTAAATACACAAAAATATCAATGAGGGGATACAAGAGCAAAACTACCCAGTTAAAAAGCTTGACAGAATGCATATATAAATGAAATAAATATAGTGACTTAATGAGGATAAACTTTAAATTAATATATTAAGAATGTTTTAAATAATCACCTATGGCTTAGTTACTCTTTTATTATGTTAAAAATAGACAAAATAAAAATAAATACATTTTAGGTATATATAAAGTTACAATAAAATAATAAAAAAGGAGATCAAGGGATGAACAAACATGAAATTCAGGATAATGGTTACCTTGGTTGGGAGGGGAGGCAGGAGATAGAATCCATGTATTTAGAATGAAGTTTTGTCAAAATTCTAGTATTCATGGTGGGATGAGGATTCATGAATGTTACTTACATGATTAAGAAGAACTAATTAAGAATAATTCATATACAAAAGCTGGTCATATATTTGAAATATATTTTATTTAAATTGTCTTGAGGGAACATGGCGCATTTGTCTGTGAGCATGCAGATAAATAGCAACTGCCTCAATACATCAGGAAGGGGCTCCCCCAAATGCTTACATTTGAGCTGCTGCTTAAAAATTCAGCAGAAATCCATCAAGTATGAAAAGGAGGAAGGTCATCCCATGCAGAGGAAGCAGCATAATCAAAGCATTAGAGAAGAGAGACTTTGATATCTGCGGTGGATATTTCAGTTGCACCTACAGTTTTCAATAAGAGCCTGCCAGAATGAAGTGGGAATGGAAAACAGAATGAACCTAAGGAGTCCTTTGGAAATAGAATTGATTTGATGTCAAATCAAGGAGAATAATGCTCAGCACTCTGCCTGTCACTTAGTGAGCATGCAGTAAACAGAGCCTTTTGTTTCTGTTGCTGATCATAGTGCAAGAGGTGATGCTCAGGCTCCTAACTTGGTAACAGTGGATGTTGATAGCATTTTCTGAGATGACATGGGGAAAAGAAGAGGTTTATGGGATGATTATGAATAAAGCTTGTTTCAGGTATAGTCAGTTCTGTTATAATGGGGCATAATGTGTTTCTAAATATCACTGTGCTATTCAAAATCATGCAATACAAACCCCTGAGCTTAAGAGAAAGAAGTGGGGTTATGAGTGTAACACTTACAAATTCATCAGTGCCCGTAGTAAAGTTAGGAATCTCACAAAAATGGTAATATAGTTTTATGCGTGTTAAAGGGTTAGAAACACATAAAAACTGTACTACATTTGTTACTTTACCTTGCAAGAGACCTGAAGTTTTGCTTGTGGACCTGAGCATTGGAAAGATGGCACTTACGTGTTGTTGTAAAGTGGAAGGAGGGCTGTCTGAAATCGGAGACAAGTTGTAACACTTCATGTGGATAGATATAGCTCAGAACACACATGGTAAACTGAGGCTGCTGATAGGTGCTTGAGGTGATTTTGACGTGTGCATTTTGTTTCTTGCAGAAAAAATTATGCACGAGCAACTGTGAAATTTGCATTATGCTCAAATATATATTGTATACCCTAATATATCAGTCATATTGCAGCAAATCAGCCTTTCAAAACAAGTGTTATAGCAGAAAAGGGTGACTACACCTGTGAGACACTGAGAGGAAATTAAGGACAAGATGAGGTATGCCAAAAGCCTTTAAAAACGACACCATATATAATGCAGCAATGTCACCTTTAGGAATTCATCTTAAAGAGACATTCAGAGATGTTGCCCATGAATACAAAAAAGACTTTTAGAATAGTAAAAAATTTGACTGGTTAAATAAATTATGTTCTTCCATATTAGAATACTAGATACTTGTTAATAATTAATTCATAAAAGGACATATCAATAAGAAAATATTCATGATAAATTACCAAAATTTGAAGTAATTATGTTTTACAGGCTTTTGGTAGAATATTACTTGTAAAATTTATAAGTATATATGTGCATAAAGCAAATACTGAAAAGTCGTATTCTAACATTATCTGAAATGGTGGGTTTATGAACATTTTATCTTTGTGTTTTTTTGTTTGTTTCTAATATTTCAGTCATGAGTTTATATATATTTTTAAAGGGGAAATTTCTTGGCTCATTTAAGCTAAAAAAACACAGCTTAGCTTGATTCGGGCTGCATCTGAGGTCTCTAGGGCCCATCTTCAGCCCAGTTTCCCGGAGTGACTCATGGTCAGGTTACCTCTCCCACCCCTATGGGAGTTGGGAGAAGGTTGCTGGCTCACGTCTAGAAGAAAGGAGCCGGTGTGTGTGTGTTTTACTGACTTATTTTTAGAGACAGAGGAAGGGAGAGAGAGACAGAAACATCCATCCACTGCCTCCTGCATGCCCGCAACCCAGGCATGTGCCCTGACCGGGAATTCAACCAGGACCTCTCAGTCCATGGGATGAGGCTCAATCCACTGAGCCACCCAGCCAGGCTGTATATTTTTATAATTATAACAAAATACACTCAATTTTTAAAAACAGCGAATGAGGGTATTATTGATGGAGCAAGTTTCCAGAAGGCAAAGATAAGAGTGAGCTGGGGCACCTAGAGGGCTAGCGGGACACACACACACACACACACACACACACACACACACACACACACTTTCCCCTAAAGCAAGAGGTCTGTGTATGTGAATATGGATACAATGTTACATTTCCTCCAGCTCTAACAGTCAGTCTCTGATCCTCCAGAGACGGAATGTGCCTCCATATCCCATCCCAGCCTATTCACCATTCTAGTCAGGGATGTTATTTGGCATGTTTAATTTAAATCACCCTTTCTGGAAAATGTAATATTTTTTTTGTGTGTGTTCTACCTTTGGGGAAATCAATTGGACATTATCTTTCAGCCACCACAGTGCAGTTATATTAAATCTAGCCTCAGCTTTCTCCAGCAGGGTGGTCCGTCTCTTTTCTGCATACCCTGTAGAGTTGCTTTGATGATTTGCAGTAGGGAATGAGCCATGCCTAAATCATGAGGAAGAAAGAAGTGCCACGTGTGGGAAGAGATTCTTCCAAGCCTGAGATTCTCTATCAAATGTGATGTCTGAGGGTCCTGCATTTGATGTTAATTCAGAAAGCCTATCAACATCATGTTGTGTATCATCAACATCAATTTAGGTTTATTGTATACGTTCCATGTACAGGAAGATTCAAAGGAAGGAAGACAGTGTGTGGTGGGACACAATAGGAGCCTGGCTGGAAAGGAGGTTTAACTGAACCAGTGTTCAGCAGTATTAGAGGGCAAGTCACTGCAGTGATGCTTAAATGGTTCGTGGACCACCTCTATCCTCTTCTGACTCATTGGGGTAGTATGATGTTGATTCTTGGGCTCCAGGATATATTGAGTCAAAATCTCTGGGAGTGGCTCAGCATTTTAAATATGCTTTCCCCCTCCCTTTAAGTCCACTGAGGTCTGAGAAGTGTTGGCAGAAGATCTCTAGGGGAGGCTTCATAAAGAAGTGGGAACTGAGCTTGGTGTTAAAGGATTTAGAGGAGCAGGAAGGGCCTTCCAGGTGGGAAGGAGCCACGCAGAGGCAGAGAGGTGTGCAGCAAGGGCCATCTATGGCAGTGAGAAAAGCAATTTGGATGGAGCCAATGGTACCGGTTGGGGAATGGGGACAATAAGACTGATGAGAGTGAAACATGACTGAGACATGAGAGTGAAAACCTAAGTGTTCTCTACTTTAAAAAGGTTGTTTGATGAGAGATATATGAATTTGATATTTATGTGTACAGCACACTGTCAGAAACATGTATTTTTTTTTTTTTATACCACCTTCCAACTCACCCTGTACCCAACAGACACAAATACATTTTCAGGGAAATAAAGAAATTAATGCCATATTCTTGTTTTTGTTCTGGTACTCATAAAAGAATTTATTAAGAAGTAGGCAGACAATAAAATGAACCACTCTAAGTTTTTAAAACCTTGCCATTTATAAGGAAACTAAGCTGACTGATTTAATCCTTTTACAATTACATTTTATGCAGTGGTTCTCAACCTTCCAAATGCCACGACCATTTAATACAGTTCCTCATGTTGTGATGACCCCCAACTATAAAATTATTTTTGTTGTTACTTCATAACTGCAATTTTGCTACTGTTATGTCTTAGGTGACCCCTGTGAAAGGTCATTTGACCCCAAAAAAAGTCAGGACCCACAGGTTGAGAACTGCTGTCATAGAGAATAAGTTTTATGGTCTTTTCCCGTAGAGATCCACTCTACTTCCATAAAAGCAAGAATGTTCTGTGAAAAAAAAAAATAAGCATACATAGATCCTGTTATATTGTCAAATAATAAAACCAATAGGACTTACCAGTTTTAACTAGTATCAATATGGCAATGATATTTTACATGTCATTCATTAGTATACGTTATTACAAAATTTGCTTCTCTCGTCACTTGGCATTTGAAGTGGTGATGGATGTGTGGATGCTAAGGATATTATAGTATTCTTATCTACATGCGATATATATATAGAGAAACTGCTCATTAGTCTCTCATTACCCCTGCTTCTTTCTATATTAAATGTTTCGGTGATTTCTTAGCCATTGGAAAAGCCCATAAATCCCCATGTTGAGCCTGCTATATAGAGTGACCGGAATGAGAAGCAGCTCAGTGGTGCCTACACCTGCATTTTGCTTTTGTGACTTTAAACTTGAGACTCACTTTCAAAACTACGGTGGATTTTCTGTCACTGGCGGTTTAATGGGGACGCACATTCTCCTGATCATTCAGTGAGGTAGCTTTGGCCAGTTAATCTTGGATCTGAATTGGCTTTTGACTCCTCTCATTTCCTATATTTTAAGGCCTGCTAGCACAAACATTTCCGTGGGGGGCAAGTTCATCAAGCTGCTCTTACAAAATGAGGTGACAAACAGATATTTAATAATATGGCTTAACCCGTGAGCAGGACTCTAAGAAATGAAGGCACTGTATACCCAAACCCACACCATTTCAGTCATTCACAATTGTCACAAAGTGTCTAAGAGCACAGGGAGGAGGTCATGTGTTGTGTGAAATCTCTCTGAAGAACTCCACCCGTTTTTCCCAATTTGAGAAAATATATCAGAATGAGTCGATGACAGTGACTTTATTATAAAGATACCCTTGAATCTAGTCGAAGTATAAAATGAATATATTGTTTGTGATCGTTAGAAGCTTCAGTGTTTTCCACGTGGTGAGAGTACTAAACCTGACAGTTGGTGGAGACGACCCGCAGAGCGATGGTGGTGGCCAGCGGGAGAACCCCTTGCAGGGCTGTGACGTGATGAAACGCATAATCCTGGGATGTGCACGATGGACTGGGGGTGAGGATGGAGCAGGGGGTCAATGAGAGGCTTATTTCAATACCCCAGGGTAAAAATGAAGCGAGCTTTCCTTCTCGGCTCTTGGTAGAGACTCTCGGGAAGAGGGGACATTGGGAGAAAGAAGGAAAGTGGCAAGAAGTCTTCTAAGAGGCCGGTAGGAGGACATCTATGGGACCTGTGAGAGAGGGATGCTTTCCAGGGGCATCCTGTCTCCCGAGGAATATAAAAAGAACAAATCGGGGCAGTAATACACTCTGCGTGGCAGCAAATGTTCAGGTTACCCTGGGGAGAGACATGAAAAACCTCTGTTTGCAGGGACTACAAGTCATTTCCAGCTCCCTGCGCTGAGCGAAAACCCCAGCTGTGTGATTTCTTAGCCAATTATGGGAACTTGCACAGCAAATGCAGTGTATTTAATGCAAGGCCACAAATCTGGGGCAACGTGCCGCTTTTAAGGTTTTCTTGTTTCATCTGAGATTTCCCTTTTACTCTTGTCACTCACAGGGACATAGGGTGGCGTCAAGGAAGATTCTGAGGCATCTTTCTTTTGCGCTTCTCCCTCCTTCCTGCTTCCTGCGAGGCGAGTGCTGGGCCACTTGGCGGGTTCCCACTGTGGCTCTGTAGTCAGGGCTCTGAGCTGGCCCAGAGAGGTGGGGCTGGAGACGGTGGTGTGGGCACCCCGATTAGCCTTCTTAGAGGGCCACTCGTCCCACCAGGGAAGGAGTCTGGCCTGAGATTTAGGGCTTCTTTATTTATTAATTAAAACATTTATTTTCTTTATTGATTTTGGAGAGAGAGCGGGAGAGAGAGAGAGAAACATTGATGAGAGAGAACATCAATTGGCCGCATCCTGTGTGCCCCCCGCTAGGGGATCAAGCCCACAACCTGGGCATGTGTCCTGACCGGGAATCGAACCAGCAACCTCTTGGTGCATGGGTTGTCACTCAACCACTGAACCACACAGGGTCGGGCTAGGGCTTCTTTATATCAAGAGAAGTTGACCATGAAAAACTGAACACATTGTAAAGAGCTACAGAAATTCTCAAAAACATTGGTTACAAGAGTCTTCACCATTATTCTATTTCTAGTTTGCCCAGTGACCACTTGGGCCTCTTACCTTGAACTACGAGGATAGTGACTCATGCCCCTTCTGCCATGCTCTGCTCACAGACTTTATTTTAGTTGAAATTTACCCAGATTGTCTGACCTCCTGACTCTGTGGGTCTGAATTCCAATGACTTCAGGCAGCATGAAATAGTTCACCCCTCCACCAGCAGGGAGGAAGGAGCCCAACTTTCATTCTCTTCTCTTCTCTCATTCTAAAATAATAGTAATAATGGTAACAACAACAACAGCAACCACAACACGACTACTAGTGGTAAGAAGAATTGAAGTACCTTTCCAAAACAACATTCAAGCAGGATAATAAAACAGGAAGGTCGGTAGCAGTGGGGACAGGAGTGTGACTGTTTAGGCAGCTGTCCTGGTGAAGATACATTCCGAAGATATGTCCACGTCCTGATTCCCGGAACCTGTAAATGTTACTTTATTTGGAAAAAAAAAAATCTTTGAAGATGTGATTAAATTAAGAATCTTGAGATGAAGAGCTCATCCTGAAATATTCAGGCATTGACTCTCGGCTTTCCCCTTTTCCAATACACCTCCTTCCATGTAAGTTCAACCTCTTCCATCTGGATGTGACCTTGAATGCATACCTGGTGGATAAGCCTCTTGACTAAGAGAATATTTTTTAAAAGGGCTGATAAGGATAATGAGTTTGTAAGGTGACTGCCATGCCTTTCCTCCCCCTGCCCCACCAACCGTAAGTGACTGACTCCCCCTGGCTCTGGAATGAGGTCAAATCAATAAAAAACAAACAAACAAACAAAAAAAACAGTGATTGACTAAGCCTTAAGCTGGAACCAACATCTTGGTAACGCAAGAACAGAAAGACCCACAGCCCCGGGTAATGGGAAAATTTCAGGTCAAAACCGAATCAACCTGGGGACAGTGGCTAATAATTGAAAGCAGATAATCGTATTAGTACTGTCTAATCCAGGCCACCAAGGAGCTGTGAATGTTCAAAGAGAAGGCAGAAGAAAGGGGGAGAGGAGACGAGAGGAGAAGCACGAGGAACACTGGTTGCTGTGCAGTGCAGGAGGGATGCCCTTTGGATTTCTAGGAACATCTTCTGCCTAGCTGCAAGGCCAGCAAAGATTGGACCAGAGTTTGCTCACCAGGCTCAGGGCTCGTTTAGAAACAGGAGGTATGGCAGCAAGGGAGATGCCTTTACAAACACATCAAATTCACACACGTCTTTTTTTGCAGCTGGAAAGTCCAAGGCAATACAGTGGAAACTCGGTTCTCCAAGTTAATTCATTCTGGAAGGCTGTTTGAGAAGTGATTTGTTTGAAAATCAAATCATTTTTTCCCATTAGAAATAAGGTAAATTGAATTAATCCATTCTAGAATCCCTGTTTTAACCTTTCTTATATAAATACATGTCTAATGTACTGTTAAATATATTAAGGGACACTTTAAATAACAAAGGATATGAAATGTAAATGAAAATTTAACAAAAAAGAAATGATCAGACACGCAAATACCTTGCTTTGCAATGATGTCTTCTTTAAGCTTATTATTGTTCACACACCTTTCCTTTTCACTTGGATGCTATCAGTAACCTTTATTAGGACCCAGGGTAACAAACTGTATGTATGCAATAATGCAACCAAAGCAAAAAAAACCATGAAAATATTCTCTTCTTTGTTGCCTGAGAGATGAGTGACTAATCATACCAGGTATCAGCATGAAAAGATTGTCAGGCTGAGAATCCAAGATTCCTCTGACAACTGAGACATTTTTCTGTGAACAACTTGATCGAGAACCGAATTGTTGGAGATGGGAGATGTTCGAGAACTGAGGTTTGCCCGTGGTTTGGAATGGGTCTCATTTGGACTGGCTAGTGCCTTTTTCTCTCTCACTATTAATTTTCCCGTTGGCTCAGTGAAATGTGAAATAGCGAACTCTCATTCTGCAGCACTAGAGAATGTGCAGTGTCAGATCTGAAAGGGACATTATAGATCCCCTTTGCCCATTCAGGCTGTTTTACGTAGCTGACGAGTGAGGCCCGGACTGTAGAAATGACTTGCCAAAGCCACACCACAAGGTGTTGCTGAAGCTAGGATTAGAATCTACAGTCTGGTTTAAGTTCTCTTTATTTTTTTTTTAAATGGGGTTTTAATTGAGGGGATTGACTCATGGATGGATTTTAGGGTTTCTGTAACCCTGTAAATTTTGTATGCCAAAATTTTGTGAATGTCTCTGCACTCTTTTTAAACGAAAGAAAATCTTTAACCTGATCTCCAAAAATGACTAAGGACTTTCCCGAAAGCCATCTATCAATGAATGGAACAAAGATTTATTGTGCTTCTGCTGCACATCAGGCCCTTTTCCAAGCACTTAGAATGGAGCAGCAGACCCAGCAGACGCCCCTGTTCTCGAAGAGCTTGTATTTTATATAGGCGGGGATGATAGACAATTAAGAAGTAAAATGCATTGTATGCAAGGTGGTGTGATAGGCGTATGGAGACAAATAAAGCAGGGACAGGGAGTGCAGGGACACTTCTGCTTCACTTGAAATGAAACAAAATGTTTCCCATGAGCGCCAAGAGTCCTTGCCCTGAAGACCAGGAGCATACTACAATAAAGGGAGGGACACAGCACGCTACGCTATGGCTGTTTCACGGGGGACATCTAGAGGTGGAGACAGTGTCCTCAGAAAGCCCCTGATCCTCCTCCCTTGGTCATTTTCAGCATATGTGAAGTGTGAGAGAGAGAGAGAGAGAGAGAGAGAGAGAGAGAGAGAGAGAGATCGATCTGGTGTCTCTTTCCTCTTATAGTACACCAGTCCTGTGGGTTCAGGACCCCACCCTTGTGACATCATTTACCCTAATTACCACCTTGAAGACCCTATCTTCAAATTCAATAACATGGAGAGTTAGAGTTTCAATATAAGACTTTTTTTGGGGAGCACACAATTCAGTCCATAGCACAGGCTGGTATTTATCAGTCACTATGTGCCAAGCACTGTGTAAAATATTTGAACATTTTAAAATCGAATAATTAGTCGTGTTTTACAGACAAAGAGCCTGACATCAGCAGAAAGGTTACCTAATTTGCCTAGGATACAAAGCGACGAAGTGGAGAAACTAGCACTTGAACCCAGACCTGATTCTAAAGCTTGATCTTTTATTTGTTTCTAGCCTATATCCTTCCATTTTATTTGAAAGACCTGATTGGAACAGCTTCCTTGAAATAGTTTTTAAACTTTTCCATTAGATTCTCCCATTTTCTTTGCTCCAAGTCCACATTTTTTCTTCAGAAACATAATAGCAGTTTGCTTTTTCATTCAACATCTATTCATGGACGATTGCTTCAGGAAAGTATATGAAATGCTATGGGGGTTACAGAGGAAAAGCGTATTATTTAGGATGAACAAGGCCATGCTGGAGGGACAATCACAAGACATCAGTGCCATAACTTACAACTTATCTCTCGCTTATGCTACTTGTCCAACACGGATCAGCACAAACTTTGCTCCCCACTGTCCCGCAGACTATGGAGACTCTACACCTTATACTTGTACCATCTGGAGCACATGCTCTCTCTGGTCCCCTTGGCAGAACACCGTGTATTTCCTGCCAAATGTATATACCATCAAGAGACTTTTCCACAACTTCAGCAAGTTCCCTGGTGTGCTCTTCTATTCAATCCCCACTCCCACACCCACTGTCCCTTCTAATTGTCATCGCCACAGTTAATTTTGTCTCTCCTAGAATTTCCTAGGAAGGAAATCAGTAGTTTGTTTCTTTTAGTTGCTCATGTGTAACACAAATTAATCTCAGCCAGACTGACCACATGCTTTTCTCCAGGGTTGACTGGAGTATGATATTAACTCTTGGCCAAAGCTAGAGAATGAAGTAACTGCAGATAAATGATATTTTACAACCATGTGTAGGTGAGTGGTTTTGGAGCAGAATGTACCAGCCTATCAGCTTTGTGTGCCAATAACAATTAGATTTATGGCTTGCACCTGGTTTTGGTGGTACCTGGGAGGGTTAACAGTAGAGGTTTGAATGCTGCTGTAATGTGCCTATCTGACCACTTACTATAAGAGACCCCTATCCCAAGACCTTTGGCTTCCTGGTTCCAAGATTCTTGCATGCATGCCAGTGATGGCTTGATAACTGGAGACAGGCTCTGGGCAACCCAACAGAGTCGAGGAAGAATAAAGATGTATGTACCTGAGACCTCCTGATGGTACTGGAAAGATATTGAAAGTTTTGAACAAAAGATTGACTCACACTTTTGCTCATCACCTTGATGCTTTGTAAAGAGGAGATTGGAGTGAAGCCAGAGTAGGCTCTGGACAGCCTTTGAAGAGGCTATTGTAGTGGTTTAGGGAGGAGTTGATAGTGTGGATTAATTGGAGTGAAGTAGCAGCGGAGATAGAAGTGACATAATTGAACTAAACAGACAAATAAATTGGATCTAGGTGTTCAAGAAAAACAGAGAATGGCTCCCCAGTTAATTACTTAAAAAACTGAGTAGATGGTAGTACCCCTCAATGAGATGGGGAACACTTGGGGGGAAATGAAAGGTGATGGAAGGTGGGGTCCTGAGCCCTGCTCTGGACTGATTATGTGCGAGGAGTCTATGTAGAAGACACCAAACTGAGCCTGCAATTAGATATCAAATCTGGAGCTAGAGCTCAGAGCTGGAGGTAGTTTAAATGTCGCCATCTTATAGTGGCACTTCCAACCAGAGTATTGTTTGAGATCACCCAGGGAGAGAGAACATAGATAAAAGACTCATTTCACATATTCACTCTTCTTTTCCTTTTTTTGGTGAGAACATTTAAGTTCTACTCCTTTAGCAAATTTCAGTTACACAGTACAGTGTTATTAACTATAGTTACCATGTTATACATTAGCTCCTCAGACCTTACTCATCTAAGAACTGAAAATTTGTACCCTTTTAGGAACCTGCTCCTATTTCCCCTGCCCCCAGGCCCTGGCAACCACTTTTCTACTCTATTTCTATTAGTTTGACTTTTTCTTTCTATTTTAAAATATGATTTTATTTATTTATTTATTTATTTATTTATTTATTTATTTATTTATTTATTTTTCGGGAGAGAGAGATAGAAACATTGATGTGAGAGAGATATATCGATGGGCCACCCCCTGGATGCCCTCCCCCCCCAACTGGGGATGGAGCCCAAGACCCAAGCCCTGACAGTGAATGGAATTGGGACTTCTCAGTCCATGGGATGATGCTCCATCCACTGAGCCACACTGGTCAGGAGAGTTTGACTTTTAAAAAAATTTTAAACTCCATATGTAAGTGATAGAATGTAGAATTTGTCTTTCTCTGTGTGACTTGCTTCACTTAGCATAATACCCTCCAATCTTATCCATGTTGTCACAGATGACAGGATTTACTTCTTTTTAAAGGCTGAATAATATTCCATTATATGATAGATACTTAAATTGTTTCCACACCTTGGCTATTGTGATTAATACTACTATGAACATTATTCTCTTTGAGATACTGGTTTTGTTTCCTTGGCATATTGTCCCAGATCTGGGAATGCTGGGTCATCTGGCAATTCTACTTGTAATTTCTTGAGGTGCTTCCATACTGATTTCCACAGTGGCTGCAGCAGTTTACGTTCCCACCAGCAGTGCACAAGGGTTCCCTTTTCTCCACATCCTTGTTAACTTTATTTTATAGGTAAGGAAACCAAGTACATAGAAGTTAAATAACACTCTCAAATATCACACAGCTAGGAAGTAAATGAGGTGGTGACAGAGCCCAAGTATCTTGACTTCTTTTCATACCACACGAAGGGCAGAAGGAAGCTATGCCTGGTCGCCTGGTATCCTGAGGCCCGCCCCTGTTGATGGCTCACCTGTGGAAGTTGGTAATAATGGTGCCAGTATCTCATGGCAGTATATAGAGCACCAAAGGCCTCATGGGTAGTGGAAATGTACTCACCTGGGAGATGGTTTCCCAGACACTACTTGTGGTGACACTTAAAGATGAGACACATTTTCTTAACAAATAAGAATCTAATGGATTGGGTCTTATCTAATTTTGCATTCTGCATTAAGCTGCACCTCTCCCTGCCTGATGCTGCTGGCATAATTAAACTTAATGCACTTTTAATGATGTCTTCTTAACTCAAGCATTCACATCCGATTAGCATCAAACGGGCATGAGCTGTTGCAGATCTGGGGGCTGTTCTCTCGGATGCCTTGGGAGACTTAGGTTCAGATGTAAAGGAATCATGGACCTCAAGGTTCACAGATGTTGGCTTGAGGGTAAAGACGGCTTGTAATGCTAGTCACCCTAATTTGAGGCAACACAATGGCATCCATTTCTAGTTTGGCTTAAACTCCAGGTCTCAAGTCACTGAAACCAGTGTGTGTTGTACATTTTATCCTGTTTTGGACCCAAATTATTGGCTAGCTAATGAGTAAAAAAAAGTCAGGGAGTGAATGTGTGAGGAAAAGAGCATTGTACTGGGAATCAAAGTGCCTGGGATCTAGCAAGTAGTCTCCCCTCTTTGAACCTTACTTCCCCTATCTGTAAAACGAGAGGGTTAAATTAGATGACATTTAGGATTCTCTTTAGTTCTGGAGATTATTATTTAAATATGCTCTCCCTGCTGCTCATCTCTTTAGTCCATCCTTACCACTTCAACTATGAACTTGTAAAACATGATCTAGCCTGGCTGGTGTGGCTCAGTGGATTGAGTGTCGTCCCATGGACTGAGAGGTCCCAGTTCCATGCCCGGGTTTGGGGCTCAATCTCCAGTAGGGGGCGTGCAGGAGGCAGTTTATTGATGTTTCTCACATCAATATTTCTATCCCCACCTCCAAAAAAAAAAATCAATAAAAACATTAAAAAAGCCTTGATCTATGTCAGTTCCCTCATCAGAAATCTTCCATAACAGTAAAAACTACCAGTGTTTATTATTTACTGTAAGCCAGGCACTCACATTTGTTATGTGTGTCATCAGCCCTGTGAAGTTTGGTACTGTCAGTTTCACTGATGAGGGAACTGTGACTCAGAACAAAAGATTTCCCCCCGTCAAATGGGAAAGTGGTGACGTCCAGTCTATACTCCATGTACAATGCCACGTCCCGTCTCAAAGGTTTGCCGTTGCTGACAGAAGGAAGTGGGGGTTGAGGCTCCATCCGTAGCCCTCCTCGTCCCAGTTTAGACCTCTAGCGTTAGCTGTCCCTCAGACTTCATTTCCTGCCACTCCCACTGCCCCCAGTGCCAGTCCCCTCACTGCTCCACAGGCACCCAGATACTGAGAACCTACATATATTTAAAATTTTTAATTGAATTTATTGGGAGTGACATTGCTTAATAAGTTACATAGTTTTCAATTGTACAATTCTATAATATACCAACTGCATGTTGTATTGTGTGTTCACCACCCCAAGTCAAGTCTCCTTCTATCACCGTTTGTCCCCCTTTTACTCTCCTCCACCCTACCCCCCTCTTTCCCCTCTGGTAATCATCACACTGTTATCTGTGTCTGTGAGTTTTTTTTTTTTTTGTGTGTAATTCCTTCACCTTTTTCACCCAGTCCGGCAATGCCTCTCCCCTCTGCCAGCTGTTTGTTCTCTGTATCTCTGAGTCTGTTTCTATTTCGTTTGTTTATTTTGTTCATTCGATTATACATATAAGTGAAATCGTATGCTACTTGTCTTTTCTCTGACTGGCCTACTTCACTTAGCATAATACCTACCCTCTAGGTCTGTCAATGCTGTCGCAAAAGGTAAGATTTCCTCCTTTTTTACTGCTGAGTAGTATTCCATTGTGTAATTGTGCCACAACTTTTTCATCCACTCATCTACTGATGGACACTTGGGCTGCCTCCAAATCTTGGCTATTGTAATTAATGCTGCAAGAACCTAGGGGTGCATATATTCTTTCATATTAGCGTTTCAGGTTTCTTCCAATTTATTCCCAGAAGTGGAATTGCTAAGTACAGACTCTAAAAGCTCAGGCTGTTTCCTCTGCTTGTCTTACCCTCTGCACTGTATCATCCCATCACAGCTTTAAGTACCAGTTTAGATCTTTCCTCTGCCAAGATTCCTTTCCCAAGTCCACGTGTTTCCTTCTTCTTATTTTTAAAGCATTTTATTTTTATCACTAAGACAAAAAAGGCTTGGATATGCCATAATTAAGTTATTCATTTATGTCTTTATTACCTAATTTGATTTCTGACTGCAGAGTATAAGAGATGTTTATTATATGTCCCCTCCTCCTTCCCTGCACTGATATATAATTCTGTGCTTATCATGTTGTTACCTCTAATGCAAGGATGATATTCAGAATACTTAACAACTGGTATGTATGTGCACCAACCCATTGGAATGGACTCTAGTTATACTGGTGTGTATATGTAGAATATCAAACCTACCCTAATGTATGTGAAGGGAATTGAAACAACCAATGGAATTAGCTAAATGGATCCTAAATTTGTGCTAAATGAATTTCTTGATAGTTCCCTTTCACTTCACCATATGCCTCCAAAATGATCTACTATACCTCCTGTTCCAATATTGTCTCCCTTACAGATACTCTCCTCTCCTCTCATCTTTCATTGGCTAGGCTCAATGCATGGCTATGGCGGTAACACATGCAAGGAATGCTGGGAAATGTAGTCTAGATATGTGCCTAGGACGAATAGAACATGGATTTTGGTGAGCAGCTTTTAGTCTCTACCATTTTTTTGAAATAAGAAATCTAGAAATGAAGATTTTGCTTATTACTATATCACATTATAAAATATTTTGCTGTTTTCTAAAATATGAGAGGCACTATTCTGTAAAGTAATCCCTTATTTTCTATATCTTCATTTAGCTCATTTCCTTTTTCTCTCTCTTGATTAAATCTAAGAATTTTAGAGGTGAAAAAAAAGCCTACAATTTCATTGTTCTTAATTTACAGATGAGGCCCAGGGAGATTTTCTCAGAACACTTGAATCTCTTTTTGGGTTCTCTGTCATCTCACCCTCAATGTGGAAGGAACACCTAGTTGGAAAACACTGGGATTTGTGTTTGGTAGTTGATAAGACAAAAGTTCAACAACTATTGAGCATCATAGGCTATTGGCATTGGAAGGGGATGCAAACCGACCTTCACTCCAGAGTTTCCTCTGTAGCATCTTGAATAGTCATCAAAGTTATATTCTTTGGGGACACTCAAAACAAGTCTCTTTTCTCTTTTATGTAACAACCCCTAGGACAGTGTGGTGGTTCTCAGACAATGTACTATTGAGTTCTAGGGCCCCATAAAAAGGTCTCTGGTTCATCACCTTGGGATAGGAGAAGGATTAAGCCAGGATCATGTTGACTTGGGTGGGTTTTTCTTCCTCCATAAAAATATGTTACAAATTATATTTTATGACTGTATTGGCATATAGATGAATATATTAATATTATATATTAAAACATTTTATTTGACCAATTTTTTTTTTTATTTTAAAAGAAATTAGAAACATTTCCATGGGCCACTAAAAGTATTGTGGACCTTGGGCACTGCATCCACTGTACGTAGTGAATAAGTCGAGCCTGGTTGGGCTGAATTTCCCCACGGTTCCTATCAGAGTTGTTAACAGTGAAGAATATGTGTCTTAACTGACAGGATATGATAACTCCAAGTCATAAATAAGAAAACTTAGGGTGTGAGAAAGTGATGTACAAGGATATTTGGTAGGCAAGTGACAGAGCCTGGACCACTCTTCATATCTTATGACTTTTCCATTGATGCATTTACTCACACATTCCACGTTTAGTGAGACCTAGGCTATGTCAGACACACTACAATGCAGCATCCAAGACCACACTTGGTCCTTAGGGGTTGGGCAACACTTATGTGCATCTCATAGACATGCCAACTTGAACTCAGAGGGCTGGGCATGGGGTTTCTCCATACTCTTCTTCCTACAGAGAACAAGAAGGCATGCTTTGTTATGCCACTTCCTGGTCCCAGCACCTCCTTGAGTCTGGCATAACAAACAATTTTTATTCTTTATTTTATTATTATTTTTTAATCCTCACCCAAAGATATGTTTTTATTGATTTGAGAGAGAGAGAGAGAGAGGGAGAGAGAGACATCAGTCGGTTGTTTCCTATAAACGCCCTGACTGGGGATTGAACCTGCAACGTAGGTATGTGCCCTGACCGGGAATCAAATTCCCAACCTTTTGGTATATGGGACAACACTCCAACCAACTGAACTACCTGGCCAGGGCAATAATTTTTATTTTTTGAAGATCTTGGATATTTATGACTCATGTCAAGGTTCAATTAACTGTCAATAAAATCTAGTAGAGAAGGCATCCAGCATGGCTATTACCATGTGTTCACTTAACAAATAAGTCCCATGTTTGGGTGGTGCATATATACCATGCCACTAGTACTGTTGTTAGTCCCACCTTATAGGGAGAGAAACTGAGGCTTGGTGAGGCCTCAAGGTTTGAGCCCAGCATGTCTGATTCTAACCTTCCCATTCTTAACTGGTAAACTCTTTTCTCTCCCCTTCCTGCCCCCCCTCTTCTACCTTCCTTCTGAAACAGTTTTCCCTCTTCTAGTTTTGACTCCCACTGTCAAAGGCATAGGAGATTATTCAGCTATAGAATCAATTCCTATATATCAATTAGTGCTTGGTCACCAGGAAGGTTTGGTATTCTTCTTAGCACCCAAATCAGCTTGTTCTGAGTAGTTAAAGAGAGACAAATTCACTTGTCCCTTGACTCCAATGTGGTCAACTGCCCAGAGCCCTTCCAGCCACACCAGTGCCCTCTGGGCTCCCCTCTGTCACTGGGTAGAATGGAATCCCTTTCCTTGAAACCTCTGTGGTTGGTGGTATTTTTAAAAAATGCATTCATAAAGAAGAATTTTTATTTCTAAGTTTAAGCTAGTTTTCAAGGTCATCAAGTGTTATGGTGAAGCTATAGATGTATGGACATGGACATGTATTTATTTATAAGCACATGAAAAAGGCCTGGAAGGGTTCAAAGTGGAAACAGTGGTCTCTCCTAGGGAAGGGAATGGGAATTGAAGAACTCTAGTCTTTATGAGACATATTTCTATACAGTTCTCATTCTTTTCCAGTGAAAATTGCTTGTTTAATTAAAGAAATTAAACACCAAGAAATACTGTATTATGAAGAAACGGGTATTGTCTTGGGTAAAATCATGTGGCCTCTCTGTGATCTGGTTTTCTCATTTACAAAACGAGGAATTAAATGATCTCCAATGGCCCTGCCAAAGCAGATGTTCTCCAGTTCTTTGTATTCTGTCTTATAAAGTGCAGCCGGTGTCAACCAGCAGATCACCGGCAAGGGTAGGAGACCCCTGTAATTTGCTTTTCAAGAGTAAATAAAGTTATGGGCTCATTTCATCTGCTCTCTAAAGTGATGCGGCGCTGCACCTGGATCATTCATTTCACGGATACTTATTGAGCACATTCTACAGGCCAGAGAGGATTCTAGGTGTGGAGGGCAGAGCAATGAACAAGAGTGATGAGGCTCTTGCTCTTGCCAGAAACAAGACAGAAAACAAATGTGAAGATAAAAAAAAAATATTGCAGTCATTACAGGTTAGAGTAATTGGCATGAAAGGACCAAAGGTAGATGCAGAGGGCTGCTCAGGTAGCCTTTCTGAAGAGGAAACATTGGAGCTGACCTCTGGAGGATGAGAATGAGCAGGTGTGCAAATAGCTGGGGAAGGGCATGTGGGGAGGAGGGGCAATTACAAAGGTCTGGAGGTGGGAAGGGCTTAGTGCATTGGAGGGAGAGCTGGAGGACAGTGAGGCTGAGGCATAGAGAGCGAGGGTCCATGAGATGAGTGAGGTCAGAGGGATGGGCATGATGTGGGTCTGCAATGTCGATTTTACATGAAGAGCAGTGAGTCTCAGTGAAAGATTTTTAACAGGAGAGTGATGTGCTCTGATGAGGCTGTCATTAGTGGGGATGGGGAGAAGGGAAAGGACTCCCAATGTATTTGAAAGGGAACTTCAGTGGAGCACAGGAAGAGAAGGGGAATGATGTCACAGAACCAAGCAGTAAAACCTGACCAGAGCCCGGGAGCCGCAGGCAAGAGTAGGGCTCAGATAAAAATAAGGATTTCATTTAAGCAGAGTCCTTGCTCCTTGCTTAGAGTTGAAGAGAGGGATGGTTTAAGGTAGAGCCCTGATGTCAAGGAGCTTAAGGGCATTATCAGGCACATATAAAAGAGGCAACTGCCATTACAAAAAAGTGCCGCCCTGGCCGGTTTGGCTCAGCGGTTAGAGTGTCGGCCCGCAGACCAGGGAGACCTGGGTTCGGTTCCTGCTAAGGGCACGTACCTCTGTTGCAGTTTGTCCCCGGCCCTGGTTGGGGTCGTGTGGGTGGCGACCACTGTATGTCTCTCACATCAATGTTTCTCTCTCTCTCTCTGTTCCTCCTTTTCTCCCTCCCGCTCTATCTGAAGATTAATGCAAAAATGTCCTCAGGTAAGGATAAAAAAAAAAATGCCTGCAAATTCTTTGCCACCCATTGAGGTGAGGCATCTGTGTTCCCTTCCCCTGCTTGACTCTGGGTCAGCTTGTGAGCGCTTTGATTGACGGAGTGATGCCCCGTGACTTCTGAGGGAGGCTTATCAGCGGAAACGCTTGTTTATCAGAACACTCATGCTGGAGCCTGGGAACCAGCCTGCTAGGAGGAGGCCCAAACCACGTGGAGAGGCCACACGTAAGCTCTCTAAGTGGCAGACCTGACGCAGGTATCAGATATGAGTTTGAAGGAGCCTCTCAATCAGCGATTGTCAACCTTTTTCATCTCATGGTGCACATAAACTAATTACTAAAATTCTTCAGCATACCAAAAAGCAATTTTTTTGTCCATCTGACAAAAAAAAAAAAAATAGGCGTACTTTTGGTTCATTCACACTGGATGGCTATTATTGTTTTGGCTATTGTCATTTTTTAATTTGACAATCTAAGGGAAAAGAGGTCATGGTTCCTGACTAAATAGGTAGGCACTGAATGTTTTAAAATTCTCGACACACCGGTGTGCCGCGGTAGACGGGTTGAAAATCGCTGCTCTCGATGATTGCAGGCCCCTAGCTGTGAGCCACACTTAACCTCTGAGTTTTCCCACCAGAGGTTCCAGACGTCATGGAGCAGAGAAGAGCTACCTCTGCTGTGCCCTGTTTAATTCCTGACCCACAGAAGCTGTTTAAGTCACCGAATTTTGGTGCACTTTGTTACACAGCAATAAAACCAGGGCACCCAAGGCCATTGTGACAAGGCTGCGTACTGAATGATCCTAACTATGATGACATTCTGGAAAAGGCAAGACAACGAAGACAGTAAATGATTAGTGGTTGCCAAGGGTCAGGGGACATGGGGGGCGGGGTGGGAGGGAGGAATAAGCAGAGCATGGAAAATATTTAGGGCAGTGAAACTATTCTGTATGATACTTTAATGGTGAATCCATGTCATTACCGTTTGTCCAAACCCACGGAATGTACAACAACAAGTGTGAACATAAGCCAAACCACGGACTTGTGCAGACTGACGATCAACGTAGGTTCATCTATTGTAACAAATATTCCACTCTGGTAAGGGATGCTGATAGTGGGGGAGCCAGGGGATGTATGAGAAATCTCTGTATCTTCTATTCAATTTTGCTGTGAGCCTCAAACTGCCTTAGAAAATAAAGCCTTAAAAATTGTAAAAACAGAGCAGTAGTCTAGGATGCTAAATCCCTTGATTAGAATATTTAGGAGATCTGAATTTGTCCTGGCTTTAGCACAAAACTCATTTTATCATTTGGGTTAATATTAACTCAGGAGGAGAGAGGACAGTTTCTGCACCCTACTCTAAAATGTTCACACACCGAGGCCTCCGTGGGGGGCCCTCTGCCATTGCAGAAGCTGCCTGTGCAATCCCATCAAGCTACCTTGGTTGTCACAGAGGGCTGGATTTTCTGCCTTTCTTTCCTTTTCTCCTTCCCCTCAAGGATGTTGGGCCTTGGGAACAAAGGTCAGGGAAGGCAATAGCAGTTCTGGACTCTGCCATCAACTTGGCTCTGTGACATTGGGTAAGTCCTGTTCCTTCTCTGGGACTCAGGTTCATATTTGTGAAATGAGATTTGGACAAAATAAGACTTAAGAAGTGTTTTTGACTTTTACTATTAATTTTTTGGGTGAGAACCAATTGAGGAAAAATAAAACTAGGAAAAATTTTGGGAAACATCGTTCTCTCATTCAAAGTGGAAATGACTGTTCGAGGACCACAAGCCACATTGAAGCTACTTAACTCCTTCTTTGGCATCATAAGTAACATTTATTATATATAAAGTCTGTGGTGCTCCTGGCATTGTGCTAAGTGTGTTGTGTGTTTGAGGTCATTTAGTCAACTCTTTGTGGTTGGCATCATTATCCCCATTTTATTTTATTTTATTTATTTTTTTTATCCTCACCCGAGGACATTTTTCCATTTTTTGTTCAGGTAGAGTGGGAGGGAGAGAGAGGAACATCGATGTGAAAGGAACACATCGAATGGCTGCCACCCGCACAACCAACTAGGGACAAACTGCAACCGAGGTACGTGCCCTTAGCGGGAACCGAACCCGGGTCTCTCAGGACTGCAGGCCGACGCTCCAACCGCTGAGCCAAACAGGCCAGGGCATTATCCCCATTTTATAGATGTGAGAGCAGAGGTTCAGAGAGCTTAACCGACTGCCCACTGTTATCCATCCGCCAGGATTCTAACCCAAGATGCCACCTTCGCATTCTTGTCTGTCATGCTGTCCTGCTCTCTGCTCACCTACAGACATGAAGACCCCTTCGAGAGCTTGTGTTTTGTGATTTCAAGATTTTGTGGAACCCTCGTCTCCAGAATTGAGTCCATCAGTGGCCTTGGAGAGTAGCTAGGACCCAGCAGAGTGGATGTCAGGCCTTTATACTTTCATTGACCGCCAATTCCTAGTCCCTCAAAAACAAACAAACGAAAAACACCTGGGTCACGTGCGAAAGTGGGGCTTCCTCAGCACTGTGTCCTGGCTGAGCTCCAGCCCTTGAGGATAACAATGACAGAGGCACCCTGTGACCACCTCCTTCCCTCCTTCCCCATTTCCCAGACCCTTCCTGACTGAGGACAGGAACCCTTTCTCAAAGACCTCAACTCCTGCTGAATGAGCCCAGCAGGACCATGGCCTTCGACACTGGGCAGCGTCTTCAGCATCATGGTCAGACAGTTAGGTTCTGGGGTCCCAAACACTTGGAGCCTAGTTTTGACTCTGCCATTTATAATTTTCAGTTTTGGGCTAGGCTTGGTGAGATAGTGGAGTGGGAAGATTTCTGGGGCTGTAGTTAAAAGTTCCAGGTTGGCTTTGGTGGCAACCCATTAAATCCTTCTGAGCCTCTGTTTATTTATCTGTAAAATGGGGGTGCTAGTGCCTACCTGTGCCCCTTTAGTGCTGTGAGGCTGGACGAGGCCACATGTGTGGCAAACATTTTGAACACTGGTCCTGCAGCAGCCCTTTCTTAGCAGGTATGGGAGAAAAGAGGACGGTAAGTAACCAATTTTCATTCCAAATCCACATCTCTAAAACACAAGTTTATAAGGAGCTAGTTTGCAAGGTCATGATTCTGGGTCTTAAAGAAAATTCAGCATTTATCTTTCTGCTAGGTTGGGATAAAGGGAAAGACGACTCTGAAATGCAAACCGGGCTCCACCCACTGGCCGTTGTGTGATGGGCAAGTTGTTGAACCTCTCTCAGCATCACAAGTGAAAACAAAGATGATAATGCCTGCCTCTTAGACCATTTGGGGGGGGGGGCGGTATTAAAATAGAACATGCGATGCCATTAGGCACAGAGACTGACTTATAGAAAGTGATAGGTACCTGACCAAGACCTTTTGGTGCCCTAGAAGCTGAATCACCTGAAAGTCTTCTGATCGATAGTCTTGAAGTGTTTTTCTTCATTATATGGGGGAGAGAATATGCTGTTAGAGTAAGTGGCAGCAACATCTGTGTTTGCACGTCTCACAGAGGAACGCAAAGGCTCTTGGTCACCTCCCTGAAGGGCACGCACTGCACCTGTCTAGAGGGCTCTCTTTCAGGCACTCTGGTGAGCAGAATTTCCCCCACATTCTTTCAGTTCTAGTGATGGCAAGAAAAACATCTGTCCCGTCAGACTATGCTTTAGTTTGGCTCTGCCTGCAAACAATGTTACTAGTTTTCCTCTTCTCTTCTGTGCAGGACCAGCCCTTGGCCAATTACATCCTCAAGTTATTGGGTACGTGCTTTTCCTTTCCCTCCTCCTCATTAGGGGTATCACATGACCAGCAACTGTCTGGGGTTCTCATTTGATAGGGTACTAAGATCATGAGTGAGGAGGTTCATATTCCAGTCCTTGGTCACCCACTTTTGGTTATGTGATTTGGGGAAAGTCTCTTCATCTTCCTAAGCCTGAGGTTTTAATTTATAAAATGGGAATGATCATCTGTCCTCTGTCTATCATTCAGGACGTGGCTGTGCATCAAGACATGCCGTAGTTATGAAAGACCTTTGCAGCTGCAGAGTTCTGTGGCAATGTGAAAGAGTATTATTCCAGGGCAACCATTGCTCCTAGGAAAAGCATCCAATACAGTGAGTGAAATGCTGTGTATGAGCTAACAGGGTGGGGATAGATTGTTCAGGGGAATAGATTTTGCTTGGCCTCGCTGGCCTGTGTGTCAGTATGGGTTGTGTCTATCATTTTTCTCTTTATATATTCTCATGTCTCTGTGCAGCCTCCCTCAAGTCCCCATGGAATTTATGCATTTAGTATGCTATTTTTCTATCCAAGGCAATGCATTTAATGCAAAGTTATAGCCAACTGCAGGCATCCGGTCTTTGCTGCAGGACAAAAGTAAACATGAACAGTAATAAAAGCTTCTTTTTTCTCCCTGAAATGATGCAAAGGAAGAGGGAGAGGGAGAGAGAAAGAGAGGAGGGTGTAGAGATCCTCTGCTAATATACTCTTTTCCAAAGGATGAAGAAAAAAAAAAATTATGAACAGAAATGTACCCCTGGGAGGTGTTATTTATTACTCCCTTAATACAAAATCTTTTTCAGAGAACTTTCAGTTATTTATGAGTTAAAACTCATAGACCCCACCCCCACCCCAGACAGGTTAGTAAAAAACATTCTTTCCCTTGGCAGCAGAGGGGAAAACGGAGGCTGACAGATGTCAGGATGGTGGTGACATTGGTGCCTCAATACAGGCAAATGGGTTTGGTCAGGAAAAAAATTGAATTTGGTTAAACCAGTTTGAGGCCAGTGGCTAGTCATACAAACAACTGGTGAGAGCTCAATTACTGACTTTATTTTTCTTAATTATTATATTGTTTCTAGTTGGTCCCTGAATGATGAACCAGAATTCCCTTGGTCATTAGAGATGGACATCTAATTCAAAGTAGTTTAGGCAAAAGAGGCAATTGATTAGCCTCCACCAGTGGGAGGTCTGGGTCAAGGCTGGCTTCTGGAATTGGGTCCAGGGACTCAAATGACATTAGAATTCTTTTCCTCCACCATGTATCTTGATTTGGGTAAGTTTGCCTTATTCTCTTCTACTGCAGAAAAACGTTCTCTACATGATTCAGAAGATAGCCCTTGGATAATTTTAGCTTGGAGTAAAAATGTAAGGCCCCTTTCTTATTCAAACTCCCAGGGAGAATTCTAATTGGCCTGACTTGGGTTACAAGATTATATCTAGCCCAATCACTGTGGCCAGGGTAAAAGGGACTATAATTACTTGGGCTAGGGGTGTGGGGAAGGGCAGGGTACTGAGATTGGCAGCACAACAAGGACCACAAGATTACAGGGTAGTAGAGGCAGCTCCCCAAAGGAAGGGATGCAGGTTGCCCAAACACACAGGTTTCTATTACTACTACTACTTACTCTACCTTTTTTTTTTTTCTTAATGGTTTTCCAATGCTGGGAAGTTTTTCTTTCTTTCTTTCTTTCTTTCTTTCTTTCTTTCTTTCTTTCTTTCTTTCTTTCTTTCTTTCTTCCTTCCTTCCTTCCTTCCTTCCTTCCTTCCTTCCTTCCTTCCTTCCTTCCTTCCTTCCTTCTTTCTTTCTTTCTTTCTTTCATCATTGCTAAATGGTTTCTATGCAGTTCATGAAGCTGATTACTCAATCAAATTAAATTAACAACTTCCCCTTCACCCTTACTAAATGAATTTCCATGTAAAGACCTCTTTCTTTTGAAAGAAAAATCAAAGTTATTATTATTTTTTTTCTGATTATGGTTTCAAGACAAGATAAAGAAAAAGACAATGACCTATTTTGTTTGTCTAAGATATCTAGATAATTAGGGTTGAAGAAAAATAATTTTTCTCCTAGAATTGCTTAGATGACATCTACTTCAAACTCCTGTACATCCAATAGCACACTTTTCTAGTGATTAATGAACTTCTGCTATCTCTTTATGGCAATTGTTAGGAATGTACATTAAAACAAGAGCCTTCTCATTGTAAAATTATGACATTTGTCCTAAATATTCTCTAATTTTCCCTTTTGATTTCTTTCCTTACCCCCCTGTATGATTACCTCACCCTTCAAGTGCCTCCTGACTCTTCCTATCCAATGCTATTTTCAAGAAAGCACCATGTAACAGGTATTTAAACCCAGTTAGACTTTGCCAGATATTTTTTTCTACCAAGAGCATTTGCAAAGCAACTTAATCACTTTATGGAATCAAAGGCTTTGTTCTGGATAAGGAAATTTGGGGATATAGTACATATCAAGAATATGTTTTTGTATTTTTTCTTTTTTCAATTATAGTTGATGTACTATAGCATGTTATAGTAGTTTAGACGTGCAACATAGTGATTAGACATTTAAATTACTTATGAAGTGATCACCACAATATGTCTAGTACCCATCTAATATCATATGTAGTTATCACAATATTATTGACTATATTCCCTATACTGTACTTTACACACCTATGACAATTTTTATAATTGGCAATTGGTACTTCTTAATCCCTTTCTTTTTTTTGGTGGGGGGGGGGGGGGATTGTATCCCAGGTCTGAAGTCCCATTACCTAGGTATGTGAATACTTTATTTAGATTTGAGATGAGTATTGATTACAGTTTTCACCTTCCTCAGTCCAAAAAGTCTTCCCCAGGTGATTGTCTAGTTTATCCAGATACTCTTGACTAGCTCTACAGGGCTAGGAAAAAAGTCAGGTGTTGAGTTTTAGGGTTAAGTGTAAAAAGATCTCTGCACTTTGAGCTAGGAGAGCTAGCTTCTAACTAGTCTTTGTTTAACCAGAGACTTATGTGACCTTGGGCAAGTCACTCTCTAGAGCCTCAAGTTCACTTATTTATAAAATATAGTTGAGTAAAATTATTTGATGATTTCTAAGGTCCCTATCAACTCTTATAAAATTTCTGTTTTCATTCATTTATGTAAAACATTTATCCAGTGGAAATGCAGCTATCCTACCTCAAGAATATGTGAGAATGAAATCAGACAATGTATATAAAATGCCCAGCCCAGAGCAGATGTTTAACAAATGGCAGTGGTAATGCTTATTTGTAGTGATACTATTAATTATTATACCACATAGTTTTGTAATTTGGTGTCTATGAACTGGTTTTAGGTGCTGTTTTCTTTCTTTGCTAATAGCAGCCTTACTATGGCAATAATCTAAACACACACACACACACACACACACACACACACACACACACAGAATACTTATGTACATCCAAGTATCCTTTGCCATGTGACACATATATGATACTGTTGTTAACATTTCCCATGGACCAAAACCTACAGTTTTCCAGGAATGGAGGAGGATGCTTTACCATAGCAGGAGGGGAGGGTGCTTTACCATAGCAGGAAGGGGAGGGTGCTTTACTGTAGCAGGAAGGGGAGGATGCTTTACCATAGCAGGAAGGGGAGGGTGCTTTACCATAGCAGGAAGGGGAGGGTGCTTTACCATAGCAGGAAGGGAAGGATGCTTAACCATAGCAGGAAGGGGAGGGTGCTTTACTGTAGCAGGAAGGGGAGGATGCTTTACCATAGCAGGAAGGGGAGGGTGCTTTACCATAGAAGGAAGGGGAGGGTGCAGTGCTTTACCATAGCAGGAAGGGAAGGATGCTTTACCATAGCAGGAAGGGGAGGGTGCTTTACTGTAGCAGGAAGGGGAGGATGCTGCAAAGCAGCTCTCCTTCCTTATCTTGTCCTCATGACTTGATTTGTGAACCCATCATGGTTCCTGTTTATTGAGCATAGACTGGGCCCAGAATTTTCATCACCGTGTCTCTGGTGGTATAACACCCACTGGTACCCACTGGCTCCTCCTCTGGTGACGACTTGTATATTCAAACAAATACCATCAAAGCAACACACAAATGTCATCCCCTCTCTCACTTATTTCCCCAGGCAGAAATGACCTCTGCCTCCTCTGGACACCAAAGAGTGTTCTTCCTGTCTCATTCATCAAGTCATTCAACAAATATTGATGGAGGATCTATTATGTGCCAAGGCATTGTGCTTGAGGCAGACGATGTCCCTGGTCTTGTGAATGTATATTCTAGACGGGAAGAGGCAGACAATAAGCAAGTAAACAAGAAATTATTAGGTGGTGATGAGCAATGTGAGAGAGTGACACCAGAGCTAGTCTGGATGAGGCAGAGAGGGAGGGCTGTCCTGGGAAGATGGTATCTTGAGCTGAGACATAGTTGATAGGAGCCAGTATCAGAAAGATCTGGTTGAAGAGGGTTTCAAGCCAAGGAAACAGCAGGTGCAAGGGCCTTGGGGAACTAAGAGTGGCAGGTTTGAGGAACATGACAGAGCTGGGGTAGCTGGGAAAGAGTCATCAAGGGGGCCAGGGTGTGAAATGTCATCTATTCAGAATCCCCCTTTTAGAAGCTGGACCCAGGGTGATGAGAGGCATGTGGAAGATGGGACACGGGCTCTTTGCCTTTTTCCCCATTTACTTTCAACCTCGTGTTATACTTCTTGGTGTTTATGTGTCTTATTTTTATTTCCTAACTGTCAATTCTGTGAGAGACAGGACTGTCACTTATTTATCTCCTTATTCCCCATGACAACCATCTGTGGACATGGGCGCTCATTACCTGTGTTTGTTGGAAGGAAGAAGGTATATTCTGGGATAAAAATGAAGCTCATCCAGTCCTTTGGGGGATGAGTAGGGCTCACCTGTAAGGTCTCTCAATGGATATGACTTCAGAGGGACCTGCAGAAAGATACTGGGCAGTGTTAGCCACTTTGCAGGCCGAGTCCCCTGCTATAAGTCCCCTGAGCCATAAGCTGGTGGCTCTTTCTGGCTGCTTGATTGAATCCCTGGCTTTGGCTTCTCTGACCTGTCTAGATTTATGCTGTGGGCCAAACTCTTCTGACCTCAACGTACTTCCATAAACTCGGCTGTTTTCTTGCCTGAATTTATGTAACTGTTCATCTTCTCTGTTGGTTCACCCAAATTAGGATCCTTGTCATTTCCTATTCAATCTTGCCCTGCTATTATCCACATCCAAACATGCTTTTGGAATGTTATAATTATATAAGACAGAATTTCTCACTTGGCACTATGACATTTTAGGCTGGATAGTTCTTTGTTATGGGAGGCTGCCCTGTGTATTGAAGGATGTTTAGCAGCATCCCTGGATCTCTACCCATTAAATGCCAGTAGCATCCTTTGCTCCCATTGTGGCAACCAAAGTGTCTCCAGACATTGGCAAATGTCCTGGGTGGCACAAAATTGTATCGGGCTGAAAATCACTGACATAACATTACAACCAGGAGAACCTGTTTTGATCAGTTAGATTAATCACCTTCTCTCATTGCACCAACGAGGTCACTGAAGCCCAGAGTAAAAAAATGAGTTGCCCAAGGTCGTACACAAATTGGCAGTGATGTAGGCAACAGACTTGGTGAAATCTCCTTAGGAGGAGTCAAGAAAAGTGGAAAGGTAGTAACTTTGGAGAGAGACAGCATTGGATTAATATTAGGCCGAGTCATTGGTTGGCTGCAAGACCTTGGGTTCTGAACCTCTCTGAGCTTTCATTTCCTCTTATGTAAAATGGGGGGTAGTAAATCCCCACCTCTAGGATCGTTTTGAGGACTAAATAAAAGGTATGTGAAACCCTAGCACAGTATCAAAGAGAAGTCAGAGTTGTCACCAGTAGAACTCAGAGTGCCCATGGAAGGAGAAGCTGATAGGCAATGCTTTCTGACCTAGTGGTCCTCAACCTTCCTAATGCCACCACCCTTTAATACAGTTCCTCATGTTGTGGTGACCCCCAACCATACAATTATTTTTGTTGCTACTTCATAACTGTAATTTTGCTACTGCTATGTAAGGCGACCCCTGTGAAAGGGTCATTTGACCCCCAAAGGGGTTGCGACCCACAGGTTGAGAAATGCTGCGACTATTAAAAATGCACGTGATGGGCCCTGGCTGGTTTGGCTCAGCGGTTAGAGCATCGGCCTGTGGTCCAGAGAGACCCGGGTTCGGTTCCTGCTAAGGGGGCATACCTCGGTTGCAGTTTGTCCCCAGCCCTGGATGGGTCGTGTGGGAAGCAACCACTCGATGTGTCCCTTTCACGTCGATGGTTCTCTCTCTCTTCCTCTCTCTCCCTCCCACTCTATCTGAACAAAAAAATGGATGCAGGTGGTGGGATTTGGCGACTCTAATGGAAAAAACCAAGTAGTTGGGAAAATAACTGGCTGTGTCGAAGGCTGGCTCATCTGACAAGGTTGAACCCTCCCTTTCCTAAGAAGGTACCGCTGACAATTGCATTTTATTTCTACTGCCCTGTGTCTCTGTCTGCCCCCAACAGAATGTTATCACAAACATGCCTAAAGGTAAAGGAGCGTTTAGAGTCCAAGCGGGGGATGTGTCCTTTTCCTTCTCTGTTATCAGATGAATGTAAGGGCTTGTTCTCCTTTGGGAGCACAGAGATTTGATTGCCATCAGGTAGCCTGGTTTCTGGTGTTGGTCAAATACCTCTAATGAGAGCACTTTGTGATTTCCAAAGATGTTTTCATGAGCGTTTTCTTTGGATGGCCCAAATGTAGTGGCTCTCAATCCTGGCTGCACATTAGAATAACATGATTGTTCAAAACAAAACAAAGCAACAATAAAACAACTGTGCCTGAATTGAGACAAACTATATTTGGAGATGTATCTTGGGAGTTGGTGATTTTGTTTAAGCTTCTCCAGACGATTCTAGTATGCAGTTAAGGTAGAGAATCACTGCCTATTTTGACCGCAGATGTCTCAATTCTTTGATAAGGAAAATGAGGCTCAGGGTAGTTATTTTTCTTGTCCAAGTTTGAAATGAAACAGGAGGAGAAGCCAGGTATTGTGAACCCTAATCTGGTGGCCTTTCCATGATACCACATTGCTTCTCTACTCATGTTGTGATCTTGGGAAAGTAGGTTCTTCTTCAAGAACCTCAATTTTCTTCTCTGGAAAGTGGGGTAGTAGTGGACCTCCACAGACATTCTTTCATAGAGAGAACATTAGCATTTGGTAAGAAAATAACTTGCCATCTTGTCTCTCAGTTAGGATAAGATAAGTTGATTTTTGAGATTATTTCAGTGAAAGAGATCTATTGCCATTTCTGTAGGGTCTTGATGACCCCTTCTTAGTACATATCAGAGTGCTACTAATCAGATAACCTAAATAGGGCTATAAAAGATGAAGGACAAAAAAAATGAGAGGTTATATGTATTTCAACTTTCACACCTGCAGTGTCTTCTAGATTGGGGTTTGTCCTAACCTCAGGGTTAGTCTAATAGTTCTATGGGGAAACTTTGATTGTTAAGAAATCCTGTCTTTAGCTGAGCCCTAAATGCATTGCCCTGTAACCCCAGACTGGATCCTGGTCTTGTACACACAGAACAATATCTCCATTTCCCCAAGACACCCTGAGAATCCTTTCCCAGGCTGAATCAGTTATTCTGCAGGGGACCCGCTTTTCAGTCCCCCATCTTTCTTGCTGCCTCCTTGCCTGGATCTATTTTAAAAGGGCCAAAGAAACTCTTTCTCTTCTTCTCCTCTTTGTGCAAGTCTGTCTGGATTAGTGATCTCTTATGCCCTGGGAGGATAGCCTGACTTTCCCCAAAGTGTGACAAGTATAGCTTTAACCATTTTCAGATACTTTGGCATAACAGGAAGATAAAGAACGGTTTACCTATTATTTTCCTGACCATCATGCATCATGACCTGGTTAACAGAGAGGCGGATACTATGAAGGCTTTGCATTCAAGCAGACACAGTTCAAATCACGGCTCTGTCACAGGATTTTAAGCATATTGTCATGTCTTTACATCCAAGGTCCTCATTTGGAAGGCCCTACCTCAGAGAGCCATTGTCATGATACAAAAGGTATTATGTGTGCTTAACAGAGTAAGTGCTGTTATAGCCATGATGGTCGTTATCCCAGCTATCTGATGGTAAGGTGACAGAGATTAGTTTTCTCCTCCTGTCAGCTGGTCTTAAGTGCTTCTTCATTCACTGTCTCCATAGATGCTGGAGGTGACTGCAGGTGGGAGTGGGCAGTGCTTAGAGCTTCACACAAGTCTGCCAGCTCTTTCCCTTCCCCCAACCCTTTTCGACCATGGTAGTTGCTGCTTGAAATGTCACTGTTAGAGCTTCCTTCCTTCATTTTAAACTTCTGACCCCTGTTAATATGCAAAGTTCCTTGGGAAAGAAAACACTAGAAGCTGTTCCATATCTAAGTGTCAACAAATGTCAGATCCGTTCAAAGGGATGGGGAACCTTTTTTCTTCCAAGGGCTATTTGGATATTTATAACATCATTAGTGGGCCATACAAAATTATCAACTTAAAAATTAGCCTGCTCTATTTCATCAGGCTAATTTGGTGTGATGTGTGATGTTAGCCTTATATGGCCAGCCTATAGGCCAGACATTCCCCACCCCTGATAACTCCATCTTTCTTGAGTAAAACAAAAGCTTTTAGACAACAATGAGGGTCACGTGGTCTGAGGACCAAGTTTATCAATTTATAAGCTCAGTCTAGATTTGGTTTTCCTTGTGACTCTGTGCACATCACAGATACACCCGGACTCCAGTTTGGGGATGTCTGGGAGACATTCCCTGTGAGCCAACCAATTCCCTAGAGGTACTGCGACCATGCAAATGGATCCTTATGCAATTGAAACAATAGCCCTTGAAAACCAAATACCACTGTCTTTTTTTGTTTGTTTGTTACCCTATTTGGATGAACAACTCACAATGATTTAGTTTAGCTGAAATGACTTGTCTAAAGTCTGTTTGTGAGTCACGCATAGTGGCCACCATTAAAAAATGCACTAAACTCAGGCTCAGCAATAAGGAAATCGCATAAGCCCTAGGGCTCTGGCTTCAGAAATGGCACAAAAATGGAATGAACAAATATGAAAAGTAGATAATGGATCCACAGTGATTTAATTCTCGGTGATATTTTCAGTTTATGCAAATACCAAAAGAAAAAAAAAATAAACCTGGCTACTTGGAAAAATAAAATAAAACACAACAGAAACCAAAAATATATTTAGTGTTTGATCAAGCAAAAGTCCTTTCACACATCTTCCAAGAGAGTTAAAACAAATGTAGATGTTAAATAAAAGGCCCAGGTACCAAAGAGCAAAATTTAATGAAAGCTAGAACTGTTAAGTATGGGTTCCTGCTGAGAAAAATGTCAATCTCTTTCAGAGTTTTCCCATTGCTCTATTTTTAAGAAAAGTGTAGTAAAAATACATAATACAAGTTAACGTTTTTTTTTCTTGCTTTTGTTTTCCCCATCACTCCTCCATTGATGACAAACATCTTCCACTGGAGTCTTGGACCCCCACAAAGCACAGACCCTCATTTCTAACATGACTGGTCTCTCCCTATCAGATTATGTTATCGGTGAGCTCCGTAGCTGGAGAGGCATCCTAACAGGCCAAAGGCAAAAGGTCTTTGAAGCATATTGATGGTAGAGGGTTATTTCCAACTCCTCTGAAATGCTGATTTTCTAATGGTGGGCCATACCAGATTCTGCAGTGGGCTGAGAAAAATCTGGTGAGAGGGCAGGGGCTGGGGAGGACATCAGCTGACAGTAGTGGAAAGTGATCATCCATCTTGAGGGGTCCTGCTTCATGTACCATGCCCACGTTGACATGAGAGAGACGGAACAACAGCACTTGAGCTGAAAGGGCAAAGCGTTTGATGTTGGGATGGTTCTTTGCTATGGCTGATGAAAGAAGAATGGGAGGGACATAGAGACGGTGAGTGTCCACTGAGAGAATCCACAGATGAAATCAATCATGCTGTGCCTACTCATAGGCAGGCTCCGAAACCTTTAGTTTGTCAGTTGCTAATGATAACCGCTAGTGTAGAAGACTGGATAGAGGTAGGGGGAAAGGGAACAAGCCAGAATATGGTTATCAATAAAAGCTAATGACACATGGCACGCACTGAATCATGCACCTAGGAGATGGCTGCTGGAGAGCTGGGAGCCAATTGCACCAAGAATGAGAGCTGGGATCTCCAAGAAAGCCATGTACTAGGAACTGCACCCTCCCAACCAAAGTTGCAGTCAGCGTGGGCTTCTCTCCACGAGCCCTGTCACCTCTCCAGCCTTGCTTTAGTTCAGCTTTGTAGTCACAATCCTGGGTGTATTGATTCTGGTCACTGGAATATAACATTTCCATTCTGTCTTAGCCAGGGGGAGGGTCTGCCTCCTTGGCTTAAGAGTTGGGGTCAGGGATTCTAAGAACCCAATGTCGTTACCATTTAATCCATCTCCCTTTTCTCCTTCAAGTAATTTAGTCTTGGGTATTTTACTTTCTAAAGATGACAGAATGTTATCTTGCCACATGCTAAAATAACACTTTTGTATGGACATAAAAACCCAAGTTCCCTGGGTCAGCAAAACCCTATGCTTCATATTCAGCCTCTCAAACCTAAGAGAGGGCACACCATGGAAGATTCTATTGCTTGTGGGCTTTGATGAAGCTTTCCTTTCCAAAATTCTTTCATTATCTTTCTTTTGCATTTATCTTGCATAGCATTTCCCCCCATATCAGAGGCTCTGAAGAGAAAAAGAGTCTATTCCTCAATGGGGCTCCTGCTCAGATGTTACGCAGATGAGAAGCGAGAATCATGGGTGCTATCGTCCTGGCTGTCAGCTATTCCCAAGCCTCTACTTGGTTCAGGAGGCCAATTGCCCTTCAGCCAGCAGAGTGCCTTTGGGCTTGAGCGTAGTCAGAAGGACATACTTCTTGGGGCCAAGGTTGACTCTGTGAAGAAATACACCATTCCATCTAAGGCCTATGAAATGGCTCTTACACATTGAAGGAAGCTTTATTTGGGCTTCCAGCAATAACTTCATGAGTCCTCCTCTGAGTGCACACCTGCCTTTGCCCTCTCCGCCACCCTTGGTCTGAGTTGCTTTTCACCTGCACTCTCAACTCAATCAGTGCTTAGGCAGTGCTCTGTCTGGGGAAGGCAGCTCATTCCTTCAGCAGCCTCCGTCTCCATCCAGGGCCTGGGGTCATGAACTGGAGGGTAACTTGGGGAGCTCCAATGGTGAATTAGTTTGAAGATTGCTTTTTTCCTTTTGCTTGCTTTTAAGGTGGAAAAATCTTAAATCTCCAATTGAAAACTAAAGAGGAATGAATAGGGAGTTGGGGATAAGATGTAAGGAGAAGAAAGGAGCCTAACAGAACCTGCAAACCATGAATATTAGTAAAAAAAAAAATTGCACACACTAAGACACATTAACAACCGAATTAAAAGAAAATAGTACAGTTTCCTCATTAGTGTTCTGGTGACTCCATTGTCAGAGACACAGGCTCTATTAGACAGGGTTATTTCCCCTTATTGCAGTGCAGTGTGATTTATCATCCTTACTGAGCAACGGAAAAGGGTGAAAGAACATCAAAACAGGAAAAGAGATAGCAGAATGGTTTTCAGTTCTTCAGGAAAATCTGTTGAATCATCATCCTTGTGGTCATGGTAGTTGGTGGCGGTTGCGTTTCATTTTGTTGTTTTTGGCACTGAAGGGCTTGGGATGGGGCTGGGGGAGCCTGAGCCTGCTCCCCAAGGGGTCTTCATCTGCTCCAGTTATAATCCTGTGGCTCCCAAGGGCATCCCTGAACTGTGGCTCATGCAGGGAATCGATTGCATGGACTTGGGGAAGTCGTGGCTGACCACTCGGCCGTTCTCTCCACTACCGCCACCACTGGCTCCTGCCCCGCTGTTTCGGGGGAGTGTCGATGTCCGTATGGCTTCATTGATGGATTGCTGTGGGATCAAACAGAAACCCTTTTCAGGAGGACCATGGGGTTCTTCCCCAGGTCCTTGGCAATGATTGTCAAGGAGAATGAGTCAACACCGGACTTAAAATGTCACCCCTATCCTTTTCCCCATCCACATCCTTTCCTAATCTGCAATGCTAAGTTTGACTTCCCATGAACTCACAGAACTGTTGCTTGGCTCTGGAAAATCTGATCCCCTCTCTGGACCTTATGTTCTCTGTTTACTGAGGTTTTCTGGACTGGGTGATCTCTAAGGTTCTTTCTGGTTCTTATATTCTGTGTTTTCTAAAGGTGGAATAGTTCTATGATTGTACTGATGATAATAAATGTAGCAATATGAACCAAGTGGAAGAGCTCTGGAAATGGGGCTTAGTCCTGGTTCTGACATTAACCACTTGTGTGACCCTGTGCATGTCTCCTTATCTCTCTAGACCATTTAAATCTCCATGTTTATAAAATGTGATTTCCTATGTACCTACACATTTTTATTAGCAAGAGTGATACCACTGTGTGAGAAGTTATTTGAAATGTTAAAAATTAAGGGTTAAAATGAAAAAACTGTCTCCGATTTACTTCAGGGAAAATGCTATTCCGCTGCTACCAGCATGTGTTAAGGGAATGTAGGACTTATTTGGATAATACAATAGGCAAAATGTAACTGGAAAGGAGCATGTGACAAAGAAAATGTGAACACATTGCAAACAAAGATCATTATTTGTCAAGTGCTTCCCATCAGCACATATCACCTGCACTTCTGATCAGTGCTAATAAGCTTTGTGATTTCTAGAATGTTGGAATTCTAGATATGAAAAGGACTCTAACAATCACCCCAGGATCAGATGAGTTAGGTGGAATGTTCAAGAACACAATATGGGACTAAAACCTACTGGACAAGAGGGAGGGTTCTGTTCCGAGTTCCTTTGGAGAAAGAAATTTTATGATGTGAAATCCAAACCCTTATCTCTTCCTGTCACTCTAACTTCCCATTAAAAAATAGTCATAGAATTTTTGAGAAGGGGTTTGGTTTCTTGGTGGGAATTAACCTAAAGGAGAGGAATTGTCTATAAGTTGAGAGGTTTCTTTCTCTAAGAACAAACCTACTCACCCTTGAAGAAGCATTCTGTTCTCACCTTCTTCTTGAAGCCACCCTAGACTGCGCCAGCAATACTGCCCCTCACCTTAGAACTCAGCCAGTATACATTCTCTTGTGATGGTTCTGCTCCAGGTATATATGTTCCACCTTCTTTAAGGGACCTAACTATCTGGAGGGGGCCAGAGCCATGTCTTCTCATTCCTCAACTATCTCCCAGAGTGACCAGCTTATAGTTAGATGCTTAATCAATATTCTTGAATTTGTCTAAGGAAACCCAACCACCTAGGATCCTTCTTTAAAATTCTATGACTTTCTCCTTTGCATATTGCTATGATTCTAGTGGCCACACTAGAGAACAGTCTACCTACTGTATCCGGGCAGACAAAAACAGGACAGTTTTGACCTGATTTTTGTTCTTTCTGCAATATTCGATGGGAATATCTTCTTATTGCTGGCAATTGGCAATGGTTTTCATTTTTATTTCTTTTTAAAATCAATGATTCAGACAAGTTTGCCCCATATGATGCTCTACCTACACTGGTTCTGTCTCATCCTCAACCCCCTGATTTGATTTATTTACATTCTGCATTGGTTGTTCTTTACTGAAGAGGAAGTTTGACCTGGATTGCATTCTTCTAAGTCAAGGCCAAATATGTATCCCTGTGATGCTCGATGGGGGAAAAGTGAATGAAAACATGAGGAATTAATGGTTACTTATTCTCACCTACAAATGTTGAGAAGAAAATAACTTTGTATGTGTCTGTAAAACATGGAAACGTCTATCGATTAGCTTGAAATGTCTATCTTCTATGATTTTTCTCTGCCACATCCCTTTAATTAAAAAAAAAATTTAAAGTTCACACTGATGACCTTGGGCTTTGTTTCTCAAAAGGTTTCACACAGTCCATAATATTCCATCGCAGTTGGTGGTACTTGTTGAATTTATCGTAAAGGAGAAGATTGGTGCCTCTCAGACTGTGAGAGAACACAGCCTGATGTGGTTAAAACCCTCTAAGCTCATGTCATTGAGCATTGGTTTCCAAGGAAGCTGAGGGCTTCTCTGAGGTCAGTGACTCCATACACCTATTGGTGGTGGGTACTGCCTGCTTACTGGTTTCCTTTCTTATACATTTATGGGATCTCAGGAGAAGAGATGAATAGAGTCCAAACTTTGGAATGGAAAGCAATGCTAAAAATGACTAGATCACTAGTTCTCAAACTTGGCTGCACATCTGCAATCACTTGGGGAATTTGGAGAAAATAACCCCACTGAAGCTGAGACCTAATCCCAAAGCTGTTGACTTGATAGGTGTGTTGGGTAGCCTGGACATCTTGAATTTTGAAAACTCCCCAGATGATTCTAATATACAAGCAAGGTTGAAATACACTGATCTTGTTTATTTCATTCACTTTACAGAGAAACTGAGGACTTAAGACTGACTCGCTTAAGCTTACAGTTATGAGGTCTAGTGTCTTTTAACTGTGGTTCTCCCTGCCCCCTGTAGCTAAGTTGTCATAAGCGGATGCCATTTCCCTGTCCTGCCTTGGGGGGAATGTGATTCTCCCTTGCCCATTTCTGGCATACCAGCTATTCTTCAATTTCACCCTTAGAGTTGTTGTTTTGAAATTGTTACCCAGGGAGAACAGCGTGAATGAAAAGTCCAAAGTTGGTTCTTCAGAGACTCATTTTATGCACCCTGACTTCTCAGCTGCTTGCTTTTCTAAGAAAAGTCTGCCCAGCCTCTGCAAGGCATAGAACATCCTAACAAAAGCTCAAACCTCAGTAGTGACCTCATCCTTGCACATGTGCTAGGAGCCAGAGTGACCCCTGCTGTGGTGGATGCTCCACCCACCCCCTTCCTGCATTACCCAGTCTCTCAGCTGCTCATTAATTCCACGGAAATGTGCAAAGCCTCAATTGCTGTGGCTTAAACATGGCCCGTGTTAGCTCAGCCACATGCAATTATGAAAGGTCAGTGGCTTTCCTGGGGGCGGGGGAGGCTGAGGATTATTTTCCTTTGGGAGCAAGGTGGTGAATAATAAAGACCCTGGTTGTCCTTCACATCAGTTAAGAACTCAGGTTCTGGTCTGTTTTTTCCAGGCCGAGGGAAGAAGTGGAGGACCTGAGCATGTATTCAATTTGAAATTTGTTTTAGGTTATATATTTTTGCTACTACATGACAATTTAAATTATACACAAATATTCTGGTTGCCTGAATCCCTTTCTGAGTCCCCAACTCTCGCATTTTTCCCTTCCCTCAGTCACCCTGTATCCTGGTCTCCCTGGCCTTATTCCGATTTCTGGGCAAGAGTTCTGATCTTTGGGTCCCTGGTACTTGAGCATCCTTTGCCAGCTATTCTCTTCCCCGGGTTAGTTTCTTTCATACTTCACATGTATCCTGGTCTCCCTGGCCTTATTCCGATTTCTGGGCAAGAGTTCTGATCTTTGGGTCCCTGGTACTTGAGCATCCTTTGCCAGCTATTCTCTTCCCCGGGTTAGTTTCTTTCATATTTCACATCTGTTCAACATCACCTTCTCAGGGAAGCCTTTCTGACCTGCCCTGGTCCCCACTCCCTGATCATGACTTGATAGCAGTGGGCATTTTTTTTCATAACACTCATTGAACATGTGTATTTGCTTATTTTCTGTTTCCTCCATCAAACTCTCAGTGTCCCGAGAGCAGAAGCTGTGTCTGTGTTGACCCTGACAGTATCCCCAGTGCTGAGTAATGCCTAGCATACAGTGGTGCTCGGTGTGTCTTTGTGGAAAAAATGCTGGCAGAGTACCCTTTGCATTTTCCCTGTGACACTCTGTGTCCTGCTCATGTGACATCAAAGGGAAAGGAACTCAACAATGCACAAGCAAAGGATTACATATCATAGATGGCCTCAACAACTAGGATAGGAAAACCTACGGATAAGGGCTGCATGTTATTTGTCTGTGCACTGTGGCTGGGAATTGAGGGGACACATCGTAGGTGCTCAAATTATCTGCTGACGTGGTTGGGGAGGAGAGAGTGATTTAGAAGTGGCTTGGCTGGAACCAAGAATCCAGGCTTTGCAGAAGCTATGTTGGAGGTCTAATTTCTGTTCCTCCAGCTCCTAGTTTGCATGACCTCATTAAGACAAGCTATTTAGCTTCTCTGAACCCCTATTTATTCAACTGTAGGATTGGAAGCACAACCCACTACAAGATTAATAAAAATGTATAAAGCACTTTGAATAGGGAAGTTACTAAAAAGATGTCTTCCCTTCTTCCCTTCCTTTCTTCTCTCTCTCTCCTTCCGTTCTTTCTCCTTTTTGCCCTCTCTTCTTCTCCTTTGCTTTTCTATCCAGAGTGTGGAAGGGATCCTTGAACACTATTGAGAAATGGGAGGCTGTCCCTGACTAAGTTTAGGGGCTCAAGGTCTTAAGAGTTCACCAAATACTGTGATCAAAGAAAGAAACAAGAAGGAAGGTTCTCATTAAAACTCCTTGACACATCAATGTAGGCCTCTGGGTGAGGTTGGAGGGCTGTACTTCTTCTTTATTGTAAATAGTTTATTGATTTTTAGAGAGAGGAAGGGAAAGGAAAGAGAGGGGGAGAGAGAGAGAGAGGGAGAGAGAGAGAAAGAGATAGAGACAGAGAGAGAGAGAGAGAGAGAGAGAGAGAGAGAGAGAGAGAGAGATTGATGTGAGAGCACAACATCAATTGGCTGCCTCCAGCATGCCCTCCATCTGTGTTTGAGCCTGCAACCTGGGCATGTGCCTTTGACTGTGAATCAAACTGGCAATCTCCTGGTGCACAGGACAACACCCAACCAACTGAGCCACACTGGCCAGGGCAGAGGCTGCACTTCCACAAAGAGCTAACTGCCTTTGGAGAAGGCAAAGTATAGAATAATAAAGAGAACTACAAAGCAGGAAGGTCAGAGGCAAGCAGAATGTGTTCCACTTATCTACTTTGGGTAAGAGAGGAGTTGATAAAGCTTTGAAAATTAAGGGCTGGGTTGATTAATAAAGACAGTAGAAGTATCTTTTCTGCAATTGGAAGATTGAAGGCATGCCAACCAATGGAATTAGTTATAGAAGACTGTGGTGAAAGACCTTGGATTAATTATTCCAAGAGATTCTGATGTTGGCTTCTAAGAAATTCAACATCTTCTTCGTAAAGGGAAAGGAGAGAATGCCTCCTAGAGGTTATGGCATGACTCAGTGGCTAGTTCTAAATATTCTTGTCTTAACCTGAAGACTAACTTCAGTGGTGAAGGTCTACACAGTCCAGTTTCAAGAGGATCCCAGTCTTTGATCACCCTGGCACCACTATTTGGCATGGACCATGGTAATCCCATAGCAAAGGCTGAAAATCCAAGAGGTTTCCTGCTTGGGGGATGCCTGGTCTCATCAGATTCTATGAGCACAAACAGATGGGACTTAAACCACCTTAGATAATGTTTGTTCTTCCAGGCCAGGTGGTTTTGGTGGTTGTATTTGCTTAACATAACAGTAGCTTCTTCCCTTCCCTTACCTTTTCTCCAAGAAAAATTTTCCTCCAGATACAATTCCCATGAATTTTACTAATATTTTCCCTATGTGTGTGGGATGTCCAAAGGGAAATCAGACACAACTTCTTACCTTAAGGAACTCACAATCTATATAGCTAAAAAAAATCCAGGACATGTAAGTAGTGGCAATAAAAGGAAAAGTCTTAAGAAGGCTGTAACTGGCCACTAATAATAATAAGAAATATTATTATAAATTCCAGTTACCATTGTTATTATGGAGGACTTACTATGGTCCAGGCATTTTCCCAAGCCCTTTATGTTCATTCTTTTTATATAATCTACCAATGGCTCCATTTTGTGCAAAATGAGGGTCAGAGCAGTGAGAAGGTGCTACTGTGATGGGTACTGGGCGATCCTGAGCCACTGGTTTGGGTTATGGTCCATGGGGAGGATTTTGGGGAGCTATAAGGATTGCAGCTCACTCAGTTCTTCTCCTGTTCCCCTCATTCCCTATCAAGTGGCCTTTCCTCACTTTGGAGAGTAAGTTAGAAGAGTCTTTAGTCTTATATATTGGATGTAATAGGCAAAGAAATCTTTGTATAGGTTCTAGGAGACCTCATTGTGTTTCACTAAACTCCTTGGGGATCTACACTGGGCTTTAGGGTCTAAGGCCAATGGTTTTGCTGTGTGTTGTCCTTGAATCTGGTAGCGGGTGAGCTGGTCAAAGTTAGGATTGAGGTGTTTCTAGGACCTCTGGCCAAATACCATCACGCCACCATCCCTTAACTGTCCCTGTCATTATATCTTAAGGAAGTTGCCTTTTCAATGGGCCACATGGGGCAGAAGACAGGGAGAGGCATCAGCCTACATAAAAGTGGGAAGTATGCACATGACTGGGAACCTTGTGGTGGGCAGCTGGAGCATGGAGTAGGTAAGAAAAGCTGATTGCCTGAGAGGGGAAAGTAGGCTGGAGCCATGATGTGGAAATGCTGAATGCCAGGACAGAAGACCCTCCCCCCGCAACTTCCAGTCTCTGTATGTGGAATTGAATAGAGAGTTTCCAAGCAGGGGAAGTAGATGTTCAGCAATGTCTTCTCTAAGGTAAGTAAAGAGCTGATGGCCCAAAGCAGGGAGGGGCTAGGCAGAAGACTATGGCCATGACTCAGTAGTGGGTGTGCTGAGCTTGGGAGTGCTTGAATGTTGTAAAATGGGCATCTTAGGGTGCATTCTAGGAGAGGAAATTCTACTAATAAATATTCTTAGTTTAGTCAAGCCAAGGTAACAGCCTAGGGTACATATCTCTGAGTGACTGCCCTTCTCTCTACTTCTGTTGGTTTGAATCCCACTTGTCCTTCCTCAATTTCTGCTTCTTCCTGGAAGACTTTTTAAATTTTTTTTCCCTCTGTATAGCTATGGGCCTTCTTATCTATACTATAGGTTTCTTCACTGAGTACTTTTTCTGTGTCATTCTTTGTTGAAGGTGCCAAAGGTCACAGGTTTCCTCTCCGTCTTCTCTGCCTCCTCAGGATGTCTTGCTCATGGTTTTGTTTACATGATTACCACTTCTATACATATTTTCTTATTGAAGCTAAATGATAAAATGTGAGCGGCCTTGAAGGACATTTAATCCAACTCCCTTCGGATACTTGAATCTATATTCTTCCCAAGAGTTATTTAGCCTTTACTTGTATGCCTCCAGTTATGGGGTGCATGCTACTTATTGGGACAGTCCATCTCATTTTCAGAAAACTCTGAAAGAAAAGTAGATCTTCCTTATTGTGGTAATATCTGCTCTCCATAGTCTTTGGTCATTAGTTCTTGTATAGTTTGGGACCCTACAGAACTAGTCTGTTTTCTTTCCCGCCTGAAAGTCCTCATATTTTTATAGATCATTTTCATATCCTCCATAATTCTTTTCTTCTCTAGTTAGTTGCCTTTGGCTATATTTGATGTGGTTTGGGATTGTCTAATTAATCTTCTTACCCTTTTCTGTGCATGATGTTCTTTGCCAAAGAAAAGACCCAATTCACCAAGCATGGTAAGATCGTCCATTTTGCAGAGGGTAGAACACCCTCTCCCCTGCATTGGGAGCTACATTTCTGTTAATGCAAGTTCAGCAAGAATCTACCTGTGTAGTGATCACTCTTGCCTCATGTTGTGTTCACTGTACATTTAAGCTCCTAACTTTTAATCTTACCACCGATCTATGGCTGAAGTGGTTAGTTCTTAGGGGACTTATGTTTACTGTTTTTCTTTTCTTTTTTCCTTCCTTCCTTCCTTCCTTCCTTCCTTCCTTCCTTCCTTCCTTCCTTCCTTCCTTCCTTCCTTCCTTCCTTCCTTCCTTCCTTCCTTCCTCACAACTGCCTCTTTCCCTGTCACCTTCCTCATAGCAGCTTTCTGCACCCAGTCTTGGGCTGACCTCAACCTCCTGTTACTCCCACCCTTTCTAGTAGAGGGGCTCCCGGGAAACCCGGCTGTATGACGCAACAGGTGGAAAAAGGCCTGGGAAGACGATGCCACCTTCATCCTCTTGGACTCGCTACGGGATTTGTAGCAGAACTCGATTAAGGCAACCAGCATGGCTAGTCCAAGTCCTCCGATCAGGATGTAGAACACGCCTGCCACATTGCTGAGGCTCAGAGCGCTTGTCTTGTCCTAGGAAGAGGAGGAGGGAAAGGGGGGAGGGGAACAGAGTAAAGTGAACCAAGAGGCTAGAGACCATTGAACAGCATTTTACACACATACACTCAACCCCAACACCCTCTTTAACATTCATAATAGCCAGAAAGGCTTTTTATTTACTGACAGAGTATAAAACATTCCCCAGAAAAATGTATGTGTATATATAACAATTTTCCAAGCATCCATGAATATGTTTAATTTATAATTACATTTCCCCCCTCCCTAATACTTGTTCTTGGGGGAGGGACCACAATAAATTTAGGGCAGCTTCTACCAAGATCTGTACCCTTGAGCTTACCCCATTCTTTCAGAAAACTGTCCCTTCATTTTCAGCTCAGTTCCTGCCCCCAATCCCTTCTGTTGCTCAGCAACACATTTGCCTTGCTTATTATGTCTCTGAGCATTTTTCTGAGAGTTGGTACTTAAAATGAATTTTCCCTTAGATGTGCATTTGATTTCAATTTAATAAGACAGTTATTGTACATATCATAAAGATCTACCAATGTATATCTTTAACGTACTGCTCTGAGTCCTAATTTAGGGAGAAAAAACTGGGGGGGGGTGTGTGGCTTGAAATAGCAAAAAGGCACTGAGGCAGAAAAATGGCTCTATTAGATCCTAATAATTGTGCTTAATTGGTGTCATTTTTCTGTTGGAGATGCTTGCTAAAAAATGCTGTCGGCAGACTCAGGTGGCTGAATTTAGAAATCTGTTGCCTGCAGTAAAAGATCTTGCTCTGGTTTTGGATGAGGAGGGTCATGAAGCAGGGTGCATGATTTCTAAGGGCCTGGGGGCAAGTACCCATGTCCAATAGGAGGTGACATAGCTTACTTTTGTAGAGCCTGAGAAAAGCTATCAGTCTGGCGAGATCATGCCCTAAGTTCTGTCACCTCCAGTAGGGTTCAAAAGTGGGCACTGAGGGACAACATCTTCCCAAGAGGTGAGAACAATCAAACAGAGCTGGTGGTCATTGTGGCAGGTGGTGGATCAGGGGGAGAGGAATCTGCTTAGTAAAATTCTTGACACAGGCTAGGGAATATCTTTAAATCCTGTAAGAATACCCACCCCCAGAGGTCATGATGGCTCTACCACCTTTGCTTATGGTGTTTGCTAGGTGCAGCAAGTTTCTCATTGAATGAAAATCAAATGCATGCCTCAGGTGCCATAGGCAGAGACCATGACTTGTTGGTGGATGGCACTGGGTAGATACAGCTTTTACATCCCTCCTTGTATTTTTTTCAAGTGGGGATGTGGGCGAGCCACACAAAGGGTGAGCTGCCTGCCCTAGGGACTCCTTTGGCATCTGTCTATTAGAATCTGGGTGTGTTAAAAGTGGTCTGTGGTTGACCAAGTCCTTGGCCTCTGCCCTAGTTCTGCTTGGTGCATTGTACAGGATTCAGCAGGGCTGAGCGTGGGCCCGAGGCTGGTAAATAGCAGCATTCCTTCCCTCCCCAGAAGCAGCCTCGTCTAGCAGAACTGGAGGATTATCGAAAGCACACCCCTTTGGTGGCTTCCTGTGTTGCTAAAGCAGATGGCTCTTGAATGTGGGTTACACTTGGCAAGGCATATTCTGGCTTTGGGAGCAGTGGAAATGATTATTTAAAGGAGTAGACTTTCTTCTGCTCTGGTGTAATGGTCTGCTAAAGGAAACGTGCAAAAATGAGTATGGTACTTGGTTCAAGAGTTGGTTGAACAAGTACATTCCCAAAAGGCATGACTTTTTAGAATGCTCAAGTTGTCTCCCTGTTTGTTGTTCAGGAGGTTTGTAATTCTCTGGAGAATAATTTAGAGTCCTTGGAGGAATCCCAGTTAGTAGAAGTTCCTATAAAATTTTCCTGTGTGGATAGGGCTAGGGGTGTGGTGGGGAGGCATGTTAATGGGTTATCAGCTCACACCTTAGAAAGAAGTTTGGGGACAGTGATGCTCAGAGGGAGTGGATGGGGAACAGGCCTGGGGAAGGTGGCAGGTAAGAGGCTGGGAGGAAAAGAACAAGTCCTACAGACTTTGCAAACTTTAGCCTTTCAGAAGCTGAAGTACACCGTGCCTCTTTGGACACAAAGGCTCTTTCTGTTTCCTCCCTCATTATCTTTTCAAGTTCACCTTGGTTATAGACTGCTTCCAAGGATAAGGGAGTGGTGAGCATCTTCTTTTGTTACTATCTTGAAGAAAAAAACAAACAAAAAACCTAAGAGAGCATCTGCCTCCCTGGCTGTAGAATTGGAATGTCCACTTCTGGTGTATCTGGGAAGGAAGCAGAGCTAGATATTCACATGGAAGTGGGGCTCGAGGGCATATTCTATATAACTGCAGAAGAAGGAAGGTCTAATGACTGAGCATTTTCTTATGTCTGGATATGGAGAACATCCCTCACTTCTGAAGGTCTCTGGCCCATGGAGATGATGAGAGAGAGAGAGAGAGAGAGGCGGGGCGGGGGGGGGGGGGGCAGGAACATATCCCATACGAACAAAGAGGAAAGCAGATGGTATTGGGACTGTCACCTCTGGCAGAACACACACTGCTATTGACCCTTCTTTATGCCAACACAGGTCTGTAGTAGCAGGGGTCAGGGAAGACCTGGAATAGAGGGGGAACCTGGGTCCCATCACCACCAATATCAGAAAGCAAATTTAGATGTAACACAGTTGTCTAGATTTGACAGGGTATGACATGAAGGGCTGGTATTGATGTCTTCTTAGCCCATATGGCTGAGGAGTTTACATGTAGACAGGGTTTTACGGTATGTCCCTTATGTGTGCCATTAGCTTTGGGACAGCACTGAATTTAGTCTTTCAAAGAAAGCCCGAGGCCACAGCCTCTGTTCAGTTGCCCTTACTGACTCTCTTTGACACTCTGTTGGAATATGAGGAAGCGTTTTAAGGTGTAGACAACAGTCTTTTTATTTAAGGGCCAGACCTCTGACTCCTCCTCAGGCCCATCGTGCCCCTACAAGAAGGGACTTCCTTGTGGACTTGGGTACAAACAGCTATGTTCATGCTTCATGGGCAAGCTACAAGTTTCCCAGCGAGGACCAGGGACAGGGGAAAGATGGAATTTGAATCTTCTGAGCACCCCTCCCATCCCATAGCAGCTGCATCCCCCAAAGCCAGGCAGCTTGTTGGTGGGAGTGAAAAAGTCACAACTTGTCTTCCACCAGGAGGGGGGAAAGCGAGTGACAGTACTGAGAAGAATGACAGGTGAAAAGAAAAACAAAAATTTTATCTTTCAGAATTGTGGGGCTGGTTGTTATGGTGATGAGCCCCCTCCCCCATCTGTTCTCCTTAACCTGTTTTCTTATTTGCAGCTTCCGTCATGTGGAAAGAGATTTTTTTTTCTTTTTCATACTTTTTCTTGCTCTTCCCACAGCATGGGGGACTGTCCCAGACTCCCTCTGTGTTTCTGAGCCAGCACCCCTTCTAAGAATGTGGGGCTGGCTTGAGTCTTCGTGAGGAGGTTTGAGCCAGGCCTGAGACAGAGAAATGTGAAGGTTTTGGAATGGTGTACGTAGAAAGTCCTGGGAAGAAGCCAAGGCCCTTGCTGATCACATCGGCCCCCTCACGGAGACTGTGCTGCCCAGCATCTAAGGTCTGCTCAATAAGGACCAAGTTCAGGGCTCTCCAAATGCTCCCATTCCCTCTTATCTTCCTGGAGAGAGTGAACTCCTACACAGCCAAGGCTGCAACTTCTGCTCTTCTCTCCATTCCGCACACACATTTTCTGATGTGTGTACAACTGGAGTTTTAGGGGCTGCTGCAGGCCTCCTCTCTGACTCTGTAATCGGACTTTGCCTTTCACGGCCATGAGAAAAGGCCAACCCCTCTTCCATCTATTAGCCTTTCTGCTATAGTGGACTTTCTCTTGTGTTTTTCCAACGCTTATAGTTTTGGCCTGTGAACCATTTTCCTGAGCAGTTGGTTATATCTTGGGAGTGAAGATTGAGTGGTTGGCTAGGCTCACTCACTAGGGAGGAATCTGTGGGGAGGTAGACTTGATTCAACTAAAGGAAGACCTTTCTACTATACAAAGGTGGAATGCCCTGCCATGGACGGTGGTGGGTTTCTTAAACATGGATGTTTTTAGGAAGAAGCTGACGAGGTACCTAAGGGATTCAAGCACTGGACAGAGAGTTACACCAAGTGACTTTTGTTACTTGTCCCAACCTCAAGAGATTTGAGGCATCTAAAGAGTTCCTAGAGGGCCTGGGATCATGCCTTTTATAAATTCTCCCTAGAGACTAACCTCTTTAGGGGATACAAAAAAGGAACTCATGTTAATTGGCAACTTCTGCTGTTCCATTTCCAATCTAGGCCAGTTCCCTAGCCTGCATATTTTCCCCAAGAGCAACACAGGATGAAAATTGGCCCATTGTACTAATAATTGGCAAGACAGATCCTGCAAAAGTAAGGGTTGTGGGGGAGGATTTCCTCAGCAGTGTGTGCTCAGGGACCGGCTGCTGTACAACGCACCACAGAACGTCCTGCCTCCAAACAGAACTGCAGCAGATAACCCAAGGAGACATGGAACCCAAGGACTGGCTGAGGCTGAGGCCTCTTCCCAAGGGGGAGGGATTTTCCAAAACAGAGGCACCTGTCTGAAGGCAAAGTGGATGTCTCCACAGGCGACTCTAATTGTGAGCTGAGTATCAAATGACTATGCATTGGAGAGCCGGGGTCTCTGTGTCAGAGGAAAAGCAAGCCTACTGTCCCCAGAGGTGCTTATGACTCATGGACCCAAAGGAAGAGTTTTAAAGGAAATAA